>NC_092587.1:120373863-120680681 GCF_047663525.1 Anas platyrhynchos | reverse complement strand
ATGAGTTGATACTATTGTTCAAATGTTATCTCTAAACTCATCTATTTTAAAAAACTTTTCCAAATTTATCTTCCTTACAAGATCTGTGAACGAAGAACTAATTTCTATTTCAAAGAACCAATTATTCTATTTGGTACTGGAGCATGCTAAAAGGCAGACAGTTATTTTCTCTTAAATTTGAGCAGTGTGTCCAGCCAGTAACAGCTTTATTGATAGCAAATTTGCAAGAAGACTTCTTCCTATCCTATTCTGGGCTTCACATAATTTCAATTCACCTATCGGTGCAGTTAGGCTAATGAAAAGTCAAGTATCAAACTAGAAATAAATGTCTGATCTTGTTTACTTCCATTCCCATTGTAACTTCCTCCATGCACAAGGATAGTTAATAGAAGTTTGGAAAGAATACTAGCCCTCTCTTGGAAAGATAGGTTTAGAGGATATTCATAGGGGACCAGAACCTTGAGAATGTTTTTGTATCATTAAGCAGAAAAATTTGTCCTTATTTAACCCCCAGACTGTTTATGTCTCTGAAGAAAGAGCATCTGCCACCACAAAAAACACAGCCACCTTATCTTTCATACCACCAGTGAAACTCTGTGAGTAGTGCTCATCCCATCCCTGGCCATCTCATGGAAATGTTTCAGGATGAGAAGCACAAAATGCAACATCAAATTTGTGAAGGTTGTTCTTGTAGTGTGGGAATTTATTCTCTAGAAATAAGGAAGGAAGGGCCTGCACTGTACTACCAGATAACAGGTTTGACTTGGGGATTTGCTGTGCGATGAAAAGGACAAATACAACTAACGAGAAAATGTTTTCAGTGTACGTAAGGAAGCAGAAATGCCATCTCCACAAGATCAGGACAAAACTGTGTCTAGAATCTTCTGAAAATGCTGGTTGTTTTTATTTAATTTTGATAGAAATCTCAGCAGGAACAGGTTCAGAAAAAAACCTGCAACTGTGACCACATTAACTGAATTCCCATCTCATGTGATGACACCAGAATAATTTGACTTAATTTTACAAGGCAGGACAACTCAAATACAGGTTTTGAGAATAACCAAAAGAAGAGAGTTTAACTGAAGGACAATATTGCACAGAGAGCAATGGGCCCTTAAACTGTCAATGAACTCAGGCTGGAAATAGGTAAGTTTCCTGTCATGAGAGAGTAAAGATCCTTTTACTTTCTCTATACAAATTGTGAATAACCTCATTTTAGAATGAGTCCGAGTTCTTCTATAAAACCAATTGCATGATGTGATTATCTGCAGTGCAAAAGGAGATAATAATGTTCCAAAGCAGGAGGTTTTCAGCCTTAAATTCCTTTACTGCTTAACAACTTCTTTACATGATTCTCCAAAGTTAATGAAAGTATCTCAACTAGCCTACTGCTGGTATAGGAGATATAGCAGACTATGTAAATATCCCTGGCTCGATACTTTCATCCTTTCTTCAACAGTGGTCCCTGAATTTACACAGAATGCCACATCAGGTGTGATTTGTTTGAAGAACATATCACTTCTTTATGAAAGGCAAGGACAGGTGAATGCTACTGTATTCTCTAAAATATCACTTTCCTGCATGGGTGTGAGCTAGCTAAGGCTTATAGATTTGTCTGTTCGCATGTGCAGCAGATTGGTTATTAGGAAATCCTCTTGGATCCTCTAGGGACAAATGCCAAAATGTCTCCTTCTCCAGAAACAACCACCCTGCTTGTTTGAAACACAGGTGTAAGAAAAGAAAGCCCTGAGAGACCTAAGACCTTCTAGTCCAGAAGGGATTTTCTTTGTAATTGTTGAGTTCTTGGCTTTTAGACTTGTTAAGTTTGGTGGGAAAGGGGAAGGGGAAGGGGAAGGGAACTGCAGACTGTCGAGCCTCAATTCTGTGCCTGGAACAGATCCTCCTGGAGGCAATGCTAAGGCACATGCAAAACAAGATGGTGACAGACACCATGGCTTCACCAAGGGTAAATTGTGCCTAACTAATCTGGTGGCCTTCTACAGTGGAGTGACTCCATCAGTAGACAAGGGAAGGCTGACTAACAACATCTATTTCCGTAAGTCCTTTGACACAGTCTCAGATGACATTCTAATCTCTAAATTGGAAAGATATGGACTTGAAGAGTGGACTGTCTAGTGGATAAAGAATTGGCTCGCTGACTGCAGAGTAGTGGTTAATGACTTTATGTCCAGGTGGAGGCCAGTGACCAGTGGTGTCCCTCAGGGGTCTGTTTTGGAATGGTGCTTTTCAATATCTTTGTCAATGACATAGACGATGGGATTGAGTGTACTCTCAGCAAGTTTGCAGATGACAAATGGTGTGGTTGATACCAAAGAAGGAAGAGATGCCATTCAAAGGGATGAGGACTGGCTGGAGAAGTGGGCCCATGTCAACCACATGAGGTTGAACAAGTCTAAGTGCAAGGTGCTGCACCTGGGTTGGGACAATCCCAGACACAAGTACAGATGGGAGAATAACTCAATGAGAACAGCCATCTGGAGAAGGACTTGGGGGTTCTGGTGGACAAAAGGCTCAACATGAGCCAGCAGTGCAAGTTTGCAGCCCAGAAGACCAACTGCATCCTGGGCCGCCTCAGAAGAGGTATGACCAGCAGGTCAAGGGAGGTGACTGTTCCTCTTGTGAGGTCCCACCTGGAGTGCTGCTTCCTGGTCTGGGCCCCCCAGCACAAGAAAGGTGTGGACCTGTTATAGCGAGACCAGAGGAGAGCTACAAAGATGATCAGATGTCTGGAGCACCTCTCCTATGAAGAAAGACTACTATGAAGAGATCTGGGGATATTCAGCCTGGAGAAGAGAAGGCTCCAGGAAGAAATAACTGTGAACTTTCAATACTTAGAGAGGTCTTATAAAAAAAGAGGGAGAAGGACTCTAGGGAACCTGCTTTGGCAGGGGAATTGGACTTCATGATCTCCGGAGGTCCCTTCCAACCCCTACAATTTTGTGATTCTGTGGCTCTACTTGGGTAGATAACGGTAGGACAAGGGGGAATGGTTTGAATTTAAAAGGAAATAGATTTAGACTAGACATTAGGAGGAAATTCATCACTGTAAGTGTAGTGAGGCACTGGAGCAGGTTGCCAAGAGAAGTTGTAGATGCCCCATTCCTGGAAGTGTTCAAGGACAGGCTGGATGGGGCCTTGGACATCCCTGCCTATGGGAGTTAGATTATCTTTAAAGTCTCTTCCAACTGGTCCTCTGCATGGAGATTAGTTAGAAGACTATTGCTCAGGTAGAACAGAAAGATCAAGCCTATACTGTAGGACAAGACTGCTTTCTCCCTTTCTTGAGTCAGACAAGAAGATCAAAAACATTTTGTTTCCGAGAAATGAAGTTCAACACAAACTGTGCCCACTCTTTTGTGCACAGATGTTTCTCTGCTTCAGTCACCACCCAGAATGTGGCAGGACTGAGCACCTGAAAGAATAGTATTTTTAAAGTTATAGGAAAGAGAACATTGCTTTTACTCTTAGCAGCCTTTATTGTCATACATCTCCAGCTTGATTAGTCAGGATTATTTTATATCCCAGTAGTTTTCAGGAAATACCAGGTCCACCCTTCCTGTAGCTCCCATTTACTCTGAAAAACTCCTTAGAGGATGTAGTCTGGGCTCTGCATAGTAAAAAAAATAAACTGCATCTGGACCAAGGTAGCTTGTGTGCTGTTGGTTTATTTACAACTAACCTTTTAGCCCTTGGCAAGAGTCTGTCAGGCTGTAAGGAGTTATCTCAGAAATGGACATTTATAAAGTAAAAGGGAAACAAAATCAGAAATATGGCATTGTCACACTGCCGGTCTGGTCCTGAAGACAAAACTCCAGTTGGAATAGCGTGCCCTGAATTAACAAACTAACTGGCAGTTGGGCTGCTAAACATGATTAACAGCTGCTTTATGGTTTGTCTGCCTTCTTCAGTGCATATGTGTACTGAGGAGCTGCTGTAGTGATTCAGGATAATAAATAAAGCCTCTGGGACTGTGGAGAAAAATATCTTCTGTTTTTTAAAAGAAAATGAAATACATGTAACTTTTTGATCATTGAATTTAAGACCAATTCAAAAGAATTTAACTGTCCACCTTTTAGAATGGTCTTTAATATGATAAATACAACTAGATGGCAATAAAAGAGAAAATTGTGACTTTGTTGTTCTGCTGTTTTATAGTTTGGCAGCCAAAGTGCTGATGAGTACATGAATGCATAAAAGAGACTGGAGAAATTTGGCTGAGTCTCTGTTAATAAGGTTTTATTGTAATACAAATATGCCACAAAAGCACAAAGCCAGCTAAAATATCTCACATCTAAATCAGGTCAACTAAGACAAAACCATTCCACTGGATGTCATCAATACCAGTTATTCATATTGTCAAGGAATTTGTTTCAGTTTGCTTGCATAGATTAGTGAGCTCTTTTCCTCTCTTACTGGGGGTCTGTCACTCACATAATCAAAATTAATTGACCTGTCAGTATTCCTAAATGCAGCTTCCTTGGTCTTGTTCTTTTCCCACACAATTTTACTCTTCAACTTTAGTAAGGTAGATTTTATTTTTTGGGGGTGGCAAGTGAATGTTCTTTATTCAAAAAATTAGCAAACAGAAAGCAGATTTCTATATTTTTTTTCCACCTTTTTGCATATGGCATGCCAACATCTGTTATTGCTGTCTTACCCCTTGAAGGAAAAGCTGTTACTTTGCAGAGTTTTCATTCCCTGTAATTGGTACTTGACGATTCAGCTTCCTTTAAAAGACTGCCCTTTACACTCATGAAGCTGAAATGAATCTTCTTTTCTTGGAAATACAGCCAAAGGAAAACCAAAAGGTTTATTAAGGAAAGCACTCTCTCTGTCTCTCTGTCTCTCTCTCTGTCTGCCTCTCTCTCTCTCTCTCAGTGTGCCTACTGGAACCCCCGTGAGGTACTACAGGCTGCTGAAGATACGCCTGGATTTTCTTTAGAACACAAAGTTTTCTTGGGAACTGGTCTAGAGTGTATTATAGGGCAGTTTGCTTTCCTTTCATGGCCTAAAAAGCAGATCATTTCCTAAGACTTTGGGGATGGAAATTATTGCAGTTAGCCATCACATGTACATTCACTGGACCAGAATGACATACAATTAAGTACACTTCTGATAGTTCGAAAGATTTGCAGATGCACTGGAGGAGCTCTTACACTGGTAATGAAAATGTAGCAGAGAGTCTGTGGCTCACTCAAGGAGTTTAGGGACATGTAAAGAGTTGGAATGTGGTGTCACAAAAGCAACTCAGGCAAATGTTCATAGCTTTAGACAACAGATCTTACCTGCTCTCTCCAATGCTCTGTTCTGCATTGAGACTGTCCAGTGTACTGTCCTGGCTGACTTCAGGACTTGGACTGCTAAGGTGTTTAACCTTTAGTGTATTTTATTCAGATAAATCTAATGTTTCTGTGTTTGAAGGGGCAGAGGGTTGTTCTATCATTGCTAATGATAAGAGTTGTTAAAATGCAAAAAGGACTTAACTCACAAATTGTATTGTTATAGACTGAAGTCCAGTGAATGTAAACAATACGGCCCATTGTATATGGCAGTGAAAAATCAGCTTAATTCATGCCAAACAATACTCCATTCTCACTTATTATGATAATGCTGAACAATTTTAAGTTTTTAAAACAGGCTAGAAATGGATCATGACTCTAGGTAAGGGTGGACACTACAGACCTCTCCCACAGATTGTTCCTCTTCCCCCCCCCACCCCGTTACACCATAGTATTTGAAATTCTTATGAATTTTAGATAACATCTTGATTTTAGTTATTGTACATGTTATCTACATGGTATATTTATTCTGGGAACTTCTGCCTGACATCAAAGAAACTTTTTTATCTTTCAGAGAAAAGGAACTTGGTCACAAAATTGCTTCAGAAACACTCTAAGAGTTTAAGAAATCATAATCTATATTGTAGTAACAACCTAGCAGTTTCTGTGAATGTTCCTAATCGATTTCACTGCAAAAACAGAGAGATAACTATAAGCATCTTGGTTTCTCAAGATATTCTATGACTATATTCCAAATCATATGAGTTTTTATCTCTCTTGGAAAAACTCTGGCCACAGCCCTAGGAAAATCTGGTTGGTTTCAGAGCTCGATTCTCACTGATAGCTTTCAATGTACTACTTTGACATTACATACACATACACACTCCGGATTTCAAGCTCTAATAATTAAGTTTAAGAGCTCCTCAAAAACATCCCCCAGACTATTACAGGCTTTTTAAAGAATTCAAATAATGTATACTATTGTTAACTTTGGGTAATTTAAACAAATGAAATTTGAAAGATAATAAAGACAGATTGAAAACCAAAGTCAATGGGAATTTGCCTCTTTGCTTCCAAGTACTTTGGAGCAAAGCCACACTGCTTAGATATGTAACAATTTCCTAAGTAGTTAGAAGTAACCTTTAAATTTCAGCAAAGTTCCCTAAGTTTGTAAGATACATAAATAACTTAGATGGATATGTACTTTCCTAACTGAGTTTCACTGTACATATTTTGGTTCTCTCATTGTTTTCTCCACAATGTAAGTTAGACAAAAGGTCATCCAGTTTTGTAATGAAATGTTGAAGTTATACTTTCAGAAAGGCATGTCTTCCATGTCTTATTGCACAGTGGAAAATGGCCCTAACTGTCAGGTAAAAGTTTGTTTCCTGCCAGGAACATGAAATTTTGCCCCAATCATTGTTAAATATAAAATCTGAGAAAATCTGTTGTTCTATGAAGTACTGATGTCTCTGAAAGGCTTAAGCGAGGCTTATACTTGACACTCCTAAAATATACATTCAGGTGGAGACAAAGCTTTTTTTTCAAAGCAGCTATGGTGTGGAAATCATTGTTACAAGAGGATTCAGTGTGAATGTTTAGAGGCAATACCAGAAGTAAGCTGAGAAGGCACAATCTCTGTAGTGTTGTTCTTCTTCACTACAAACTAGGACTCAAAAATTAATTTCCAATAGTGCTTTAGGTAGTGCACGGTACTGGGAGGCACTATGAAAAGAAAATCTAATAGCGAACAGAAAAAGATGATACTCCATCTGCTGAAGATTTCCCTGACAGGCAAATTTGAGACGGTGCCCTCTGGAATCACTGCTATGCTTAGTTAATTAACTAAACTTGTATTACTACACTTACTATCACTATTCTGTTATAAACTCTGTCAGAGTGCACATGCTGGTTTGCAACTCTGGTGAGCTTGGCTGAGAATGGCAATCCAGGCAATTTGCATTACTTTAGTGATTTTGGACTCTTGTAAGTCGTACTAATTTACACCATTGCCCTTGGAGAAACCCGAAATAAGGAAAAACGGAAAGGGTTCCTGTGACCACTGGATTTTCAGGAGCTTAATGCAGACCATGTACAAGACATGTGATGACAAAGACATAGAAGGGAGCTATGTTAAAGGGGCTGTGAATAGTTAGGGAGGAGGAATTATAACACAGTGAAATATGTTAACATCCTTAAGTAATTAGACAAAATTTATTTACATTTCATTCTTTCAGCTGTTAGAGTAGCTGTTTCAAAGGACAACTATTATATAGAACAATTTGGGTTTGTTTATATTAGGATATGTTTAAAAAGATTGATCAGGAATGTTTTGTTGCTGAGGGAAGGAAAACTAATATATTCATTGCTTGCATCCAGCCCTGGTCACTTTAACTCAGAAAAAAAAAAAAAAAAAAAAAAAAAAAAAAAAGAAAAAGTGGAATGATTTCACAAAGGACCAACCAAATGATTCAAGGCAGGAAAGAATTCACATCACAGCACTTAAAAGGCTGAGATAAATCGGAAAATACATAGCATAAATAACAAGGGATACTATGAAGGCACCTAGGTTCTCTGAAAAGCTCCCATGTGACTCACGATATAAATTTGATTCCTTTATAGATAATATAGATAATATAAGCAAATATACTTCTATTCATAGCATTTTATTTTCAAAAAGATAAAACCAGTTATATTTTTGGGAAATAAACTAAGTCTATATCTGGAAATAGTTAAGGAAAAACCTACCCTGGAAAAATAATTATCTTCTACCAGGTTTGGCCTCAGAATTACAAAGGCATTCCCGAAATGGGGCAAAAAGTATTTTGCTGATTTTGTTTATTAGATATTCTTTTTAAAAGATGGACCATGGATCAATGCAGTTGCTGATTTAGACACTAATGGTTTCCATTATCACTGACTGCATTGAAATTCTTAATATCTATCCACATAAGAGGTAAGGAAGTATTCCATTATACAGATAGAAAACAAGTTTTGATATTTTTAAGTGACTTGTCTAAGGTCATGTAAGGACTCCAGCAAACTGGGGACTCAATGACAAACTCCTTTAGCTCACCAACTTGTTTTCTTATCCAGTGGACTGCCTGAAACTGGTATGAATTAAGTTGTTAGAAGCTTCCATTTATCACTGTTAGAAATTCAGGGAAGGTCACAACACCCACAAATAGGCCTTGTGCTGGATGTTTATGAATCACTAGAAAGCTTTCTTCCATCTTCCCGGGGGGAACATTTAGACTCTGCAGGAAGCACATTAGCTCAGATGCTGGACACACTTCACACAGCTCACTGAAGAATGCTGTCGGATGGTCCTCTGCATATAAGCATCCCATAGACAGCCACTGTTGACTAGATCTTTCTTATAAGCTCTGCTTGAGGAGCAAAATACATACAGCTCTTTTTATCCTACATCCATGTCTGCATGTATAAACGGGATTTAATTCATTATTATCGATCTTATACTTTGTGAAAGTACATGGAACACTTTGGAAACACTCAAGAGTCATGTCTTATATACTTGCTTCTGAAGAAACACGTGTGTCTCAAATGTTCAAGTTGTTATAATTCTCAAACATTTTAGAAATTGAAAACAATGAAAACCAAGAACTTTACTCACTATGTGACTGTGTGACTATGTGACACATATGTGACACGTATGTGACACATATGTGACTATGTGACTGTGCGCTTAGTCACACGGTCTGAACTTTTGGGTAGACCTGTGTGGTGTCAAGAGTTGGACTTGATGATCCTTAAGGGTCCCTTCCAACTCAGGATATTCTATGATTCTATGATTCTATAATTCTATTTAAACACAGTGAGAATACATATGTCTAGAAATTGCAGATTTCAAAGTGTAGTTATAAATTAGCCAGATAAACTGAGTGAAGTCAGGTCTTTAACACAGCCAGAATAAGTTTTGAAGTAATAAAAGGGGCTTGATAACTCTTTCAAATAATTGTGTTAGGTTAATTTAAATGGTCTTTCATGAGTTATAATGATGTATGTCTCTAAAGACAGTTCTGCTCTCTACATGCCCACCATCAAGAACTTTGGAATACTTTTATTTTTCTTTTTAATTATTTTGAGTTGTAGAGTAACTGCTGGGAAAACAAGATGAAAGTGACCTTTGGATAAAAAAAAATTGTAGGTTTTGTGTTGGTATTTAATCTCTTTGTAATTAAAAGCTGCTGGTTTTGTTGTTTTGTTGTTGTTTTTTTTTGTTTGTTTGTTTGTTTGTTTTTTTTTAGTTAATTGAAGTCAATGTAATATTTTCAAAAATTCTGTGTTCTGAAGTATTTCAGAGAGATTTGTCTATTGATTCTAAATATGCGCAGTGTGCACAAGTGTTGCTGTTATGTGGATTAAAAGTGATGTTGATGGAAGATGAAAATGACATAAAGGTAAGAAAAGTGAACAGGAAACAAACAAACAACAATAACTACAACCAGAAAAATGTTCCAATGATTCCATGGAAAACAAAACCACATTCAAGGTGTGGGTGTGTCCTGGGATCCTTATTGTCATGTGCACACTGTGTTTTTGCTATCTCTCCGCATATCTAGCTTTTATGAAAGAAGAAAAGGAAGGAAGAAAAGGAAGGAAGGAAGGAAGGAAGGAAGGAAGGAAGGAAGGAAGGAAGGAAGGAAGGAAGGAAGGAAGGAAGGAAGGAAGGAAGGAAGGAAGGAAGGAAGGAAGGAAGGAAGGAAGGAAGGAAGGAAGGAAGGAAGGGAGCTTTGATTTATACTAATAAGTACTCCACAAATTAAAGGCAATGAATAGCACACCACAGGGATGTGAAGGATACATCCCATTCATGCTGCAGAGTTGCAGAGTGAATGTAGATGTAGCGAAGTTCTGCAAATTTCTCATGCATTTATTCACTAGAGAGATCGTATATCTGGTGACTGTGGATAAAGTGCTACTGCACTAATGGAAGAAAACACCAAGATGGAGGAAAGTACTTAATCATGAGCAATGAGCATATGTTTAAATCCCACTAAAGGTAAAGAGAATTACATGATTAAGTGTTTTTTTTTTTCTGTTTCAGAGAGAAATCTAAGCACACGTTTATGTAGCACTTAGAATGAAGTTTCTGTAGGCAACTGCTTTTCCTATAAACACAAGGCTCACAGTTTTTCTATATTAGAGCAGAGGTAATCTGCTTTATTTTGTTCAGTTTGGGTGCAGACTGGGGACAATGGCACATTGTCAATAAAAACTCAGTTCCTGCATGACAAGAAATTTGAGCAGAACAAAGAAAAGACAGAAAGGAATTTGAGTTAAATATTTGAAACAGATAAAAATGGCCCAAAAAAAGGTCTCTGTGAAAAGTCACTTTTTTTTTTTTTTTTTTTTTTTCACTGCTAGAGGCAGAAAAGCATGAAGATTGTGAATAAATATGACCAAGAAAATATTTTAATATATAGAAAGAAAAGAAGCCTGCCCCACTTCCATAATTTCTACAGGGTAAATTTTCTAGATAAGGTAGCATTTTTTCTTACTATTATTAAAAGTGATGGCTAAGTATCAGGATTTTCAAGATTATGTTCTACTCTATTCTCTCCCATATTGCCAGATATCTCGGATATCTCAGATATACAGATTTTAGTATCTGTAACAGTAGTAGATTTCTATCTTGTTCTTTCAGCTCTGTTTTCTGTAAAATCCATGTCAATAGTTGCTCATGAAAAAGGAGATTATACAACTTCTGAGAATGCCATAGTAAAGCTGGTATCTAAATTACTCTGTGTGGTAGTGTTTATATTATGTTTTAAAAGGCATAAAAAATAATGATAATGTAGGTCCCATTGCTAATTTGGTTTCTTTTAGCATATTCTCTTATCTTGTGCATATTCCTGATACAAATTTTGGAGAGTCTGGTAATGAGTTAACTCAAGTTCATTTAGAGATGAACAACATGTTTGTTGCTTACAGGAGAAGAGCCTTGCAGCATAACTCTGTTCCCTAATTTTAACAGAAGAGGTTTCAAACAAGACACAAAGAATGTGTGTATTAGAGACTCCAAATCCAAGAATATAACCTTCAGACCCATTTCTGAACTTCTCCCAATTTTCAGTGCTCCTCAGAGTGGATCTTCTGCAGCTTTATTGATTTGATTGCAAAGCTGAAAACATATGACGATAAAATTAAAATAAGCTTTTCTTGTTTTGGCAATAGAACATGCAAGACATATTCCCCATCCTCTTTCTGAACAAGTGTTTATTTTAACAGTTCTGCACCATTAGGCCTTTCAGTTCTTGAATCAATATATTCCTAATTAGAAATAGATGAAAGGGCCTTCAGTCTTTGGTCTTTAAATTCCTGCCTATAACACAGAGAACACTTTTTTACCATGCATGCTCTTCGCCAAATGTAAATTGCCTTATCTTCATGTCAGTACATCCAGGTTGCTGTGGGTGGATTTCCTTCCTTCCTAATTTCACCTCTATTTTGTATTGTACTGGACATTGAGAAAAAATCCTTTATTTATTTATTTATTTATTTATTTATTTATTATTTTTCAATATTAAAGGACCACAAAGCTTAGAACTTTGTAGACTAGAAAAAGTGCTAGTTAAGGTTTTGGGGAGAGGACTTTCTTCTGCCCATTTCCCTCCAAGACCTTGCTTTCATAACCTGAATAGAGACATTGAAAATTTGCTTAATCTTCTGAAATAAGAAAGAATGTAACACTATGTGTATACAACTTCCAGAATGTGGTCTTCAAGAGGACTTGAAGTGCTTAAATAACTGTTATCTTCAACTTTTATTAACTGTTGTGGCATCTAGCAGTGTTAAGGCATGTAGAATTTCATGTGGAGAAAAGCTCTAGCTGTTGTACACAACTTTTTAATGTTTGTCAGCAATGCTTTTGTTAATTTTTATGCTTAACTTTCTTAAACTCCATTTTTAGTCTCATAAGATGCATTAGTGGAGTACGTACTCATGAAACAAACAGACCCCAAGTACATCTAGCAATTTTGAGAATATCTGTACAACATATTAGAAAGCAAAGGTAGCTATATTGTGTATGTCACTTTCTTCTTCATTTAGATGGATAAAACACCTTAGTGTGAGGTAATTCAGAGTTTAAAGTTTGCTGCACATGTGAACTATGTGTTCTTTATACGTGTTCTTTACAGACCAATTTCTTAAAGATGAGATATTTCTCTTTGTCAGTCATTACCCTCCTGCAAAAAACATTGCTGAATAGTTTCTAGAAGATCTTACAGAAGCATGAGGTCTCAAAGGAATTCAGATTTCACAAACTTAACGAATTGTTGGCCAAAGGAAAGGAGGAGACAGTATTACACACTTTAATTGAAGGAAAGTCAGAAATGACATAAGCTTTACTAAACATAAGTGAATCCACATCAGAAAACACCATCATTACACTGATACACGAGAGGCGAGGCGAGGCGAGGCGAGGAGAGGAGAGGGGATGGGAGAGGAGAGGAGAGGGGATGGGAGAGGACGGGAGGCGAGGCGAGGCGAGGCGAGGCTTATCTTACAAAAAATTTGTGGAGCTGAGGCAAAGCATTTAGAAAAATCAGTCTTCATAAGCCTGCAAACAGCATGCTTAATCAGGTTACACTACTTACTTGGTGTAACTGTTAAGATTAGAAACTTCATTAAATAAAAACCTGCAGACACTGAAAAATGTAATTTTACAAGTGAAAGAAATATTTCTTTTAAAAATTAGAATATATATTTCATTGGTCCTGCCAATCACATAAAGTAAGAAATTAATTTCTTTTGTGCCATATATAAACACATTAAAAGAGTATGTTTTAAAAGACTTGGCTCGTTTTTCACTCTACCCAGGAGATGAAATTTAAGATGTTAATAGTTAGGAAAATATCACTTGGATTACACATGACTTTAATTGCTTCTGGTCTTGGCTTGAGCATATGGAATTGTAACTGAAAAGCTTGCCTGTGTTCCTCTGGCAGATTTTTATATTCTTTTCTGGGTTTTTGTTTGTGGTTGTTGTGGTGGTTTTTCTTTGTTTGGTTTGGTTTGATTTTTATTTTTTCATATCAGTCACATGCTTTTGATTTGCACTTTAGACCTCGGATTTCTAATTTATGCGTGCTAGTTTCCGATCATATTTTGTAGCTCTTTGTCAATGTTATTTATCTTCATCATTAATATTCACAAAAACTACATCTTCTGGAAATTTTCTAAAAACAAAGTTTTCGATCTCCAGTAATGGTGCGTGAACCATATATGCCATTGCACAAAATGGTAATTCCAACACTCTGAGTTGAAAGGCAATTAATTTACTGATGAAAACTAAAATTTTCATGATATAACCTGGGAAAGTATTTGCCTTCCTCATGACTCACTGGCTCAACCAGTACTCAAGTCTCAAGGTCAGCCAGAACTTTACGATGTTTCATCAGCAAAATTCATCACAACATTGCAAAAAATACTTTAAAAATGTGAATAAAATAACTAATAACTTAAGTTTGATATTTCCCCTTCGGTACCAAAACAGTTACATATTAGACTCCTTTCCTTTAGCACTTGTCTGCTTTTCAATTAATCTCCTAACTTGCATTTTCTTCAATTGTATTGATATTTCAAAAATTTACACCAAATCAAATATGATGGAAACCCAGAGAGGGAGGAATTTTCATGTTCTGTTCTCTGTAAAGCTTATTAAAATATCAAGTCAGCTAAGCCATTTCTTTTTGGTAAACTAAGTTACATTTTATCCCCTTTCTCCATCTGCTGTCTGTATTTTTTCCTTCAAAACTTCTTCCAAACATCTGCATACTTTAGACATCAGATTACCAAGTGTGTTAATTTCTGAATCATCTTTGTTTGTTGTTGTTGTTGTTGTTGTTGTTGTTGTTTTTTCTTGCTGTAAACAGTTTCTTCTTCTCTATTCATTAATCCCATAGACAAGATTTTTGTTACCAGATTTAAGAATTGTTTTGTTGTCTCTTTCAGATTTCTGTTGAATTCCTAGAGTTTTTCTTTTCTATCTAGTATGGTTATTTCAACAACCTCATTCTCATTGTGAATTATGTCTTTATGTTTTCATAGCATAAACTAAAATTTTTGATCTTGGAGATTTATCTAGATCATCCTTGCTTCTTACCTGATCTTTATAAACTCATAGAATCATGGAATTGTTTGGGTTGGAAGGGACCTTAAAAATCATCTAATTCCAACCCCTCTGCCATAGGCAGGGCCACCTCCCACTAGACCAAGTTGCTTAAAGTCCCATTCAACCTGGCCTTAAACACTTCCAAGAATGGGCATCCACAGCTTCTCTGGGCAACCTGTGCCAGTGCCTCACCACCCTCAGAATAAAAAAAATCTTCCTAATATCTAATCTAAATCTACTCTCTTTTAGTTTAAAACCATTACTCCTTGTCCTATCACTACACTTCCTGACAAAGAGTACCTCTCCAGCTTTCCTGTAGGCCCCCTTTAGGTACTGGAAGGCTGTTGTAAGGGCTCCCCAGAGCCTTATCTTCTTCAGGCTGAACAGCCCCAATTCCCTCAACCTGTCTTCATAGGAGTGTCGTGGTTCCGCTCGAGTGGGCAGCCGAGCTCCACCACAGCCGCTCTCTCTCACTCCCCCTCCTTAAAGAGGAATGGGGAGAAAATATGTGAAAAGGGCTCAAGGGTTGAGATAAGGATGAGAAAATCACGCAATAATTACCGTAACGGGTAAAACAGACTCAGCATAAGAAGATAGTAAGATTTATTGCTCATTACTAACAAGCCAGAGAAGTGAGAAACAAAGGAAAGAAACCAAAAACACCTTCCCCCCCCATCCACCCTCTTCCACCTCCTCCCCCGAGCGGCACAGGGGAATGGGAGAATGAGGGTTATGGTCAGTCTACAGCACTTCTTCTCTGCCGCTCCTTCTCGATCACTCTCGTCCCCTGTGCTGTGGGGTCCCACCCACGGGATGCAGTCCTTGATGAACTGATCTGGCGTGGGCTTCCCACAGGCAGCAGCTCTTCCAGAACTGCTCCAGATATGGGTCCGTACCACGGGGTCCATCCCTCAGGAGAAAACTGCTCCAACCTGGCTCCCCTACGGGCAGCAGCTCCTGCCAGATCACCTGCTCCTGCTTGGGCTCCTCTCCACAGGCTACAGGTCCGGCCTGGAATCTGCTCCGGCAGGAGTCTTCCACAGGCAGCAGCCTCCATCGGTGCAGGGCCACCTGCTCCACCGTGGTCTCCTCCACGGGCTGCAGCGTGGAACCCTGCTCCACTGTGTTACTCCATGGGCTGCAGGGGGACATCCTGCTTCACCATGGTCCTCACCACAGGCCGCAGGGGACTTCTGCTCCGGCGCCTGGAGCACCTCTCCCCTTCTTTCTACACTGACCTTGGTACCTGCAAGGCTGTTCCTCACTCCCTTCACTCTCCCAGCTGCTGTGTGGTGCAGCGTTTTTTTCCCTGTCTTAAATATGCTCTCACAGAGGCACAAAACAACATCGCTTATTGGCTCATCTCTGGAAAACAATGAGGCCCTTCCCAAACATGGGGCAGCTTCTAGATCTTTCTCACAGAAACCACCCCTATGGCCCCCTGCTACCAAAACCTTGCCATGTAAACCCACTACAAGGAGAGATGCTCCAGCCCTTTAATCATCTTTGTGGCTCTCCTCTGCATTCTTTCCAACAGGTCCATATCCTTCTTGTGCTGGGGGCCCCAGAACTTTCCACATGTCCAGGTAGATGAGGTCAGTTGCTCTTTTCCCCTATCCACCAGTGCTGAAACTCCATGGCAGAAGGCCACCAGATTACTCAGGCACAATCTGCTCTTAGTGGAGTCATGCTGGCTTTCCCCAGTCACCTCCTTATTTTCCACGTGCCTTAGCGTAGTTTCCAGGAGGATCTGCTCCATGATCTTGCTGGGTACTGAGATGATTGTGACTAACTTGTAGGTTCCCTGGTCTTGCTTTTTTTTTCCTTTTTAAAAATGGGGGTTATTTTTCCCCTTTTCCAGTCAGTGGGAACTTCACCAGACTACCATGACTTCTCAGATTTTATGGAGGATGGCTTAACAACTACATCCACCAGTTCCCTCAGGACCCATGGACCTGTGTACTGTTAGGTTCCTTAGCTGGTCTCAGACTGGATCTTCACCTACAGTGGGTGGTTCATCATTCTTCCTTCTACAGAAGGCCTTTGACTTCTGTAGCCCAGGCTATGTGGGCTTTACAAGCTTAGTCTTTGCTTAGGAGTCCTAATTTCTACTGTCCATTTTTGTTTCTTTACTCACTGCATCTTTAACTGTTTATATATACACAAGGTCTCAGCTCTCAGCTTGACTTCTGGCTCTTCTTTCTTCAGCCATTTCTTAATAGCTAAGATATGGATTGCTACTTAGATTGCTAATTGGTGCTTTTCCTGATCATAAACCTGAAGCTTATCCCTAATATTCTTACTGGAGTGATTAGGCTGGGTGTCCTTTCTTCCTTCATTTCTTTTCACCTTCCTTGACACAAAGAGTCCTGGTAGCCTTGGGTTTACATCTCATGGAGATTTGGTGTCTCAGTTTTTCAAATCTCTGCACTTCTTGGCATAGTGCAATGCATCAATTATTTTTCCTAGTTTATAATACTTTACCTTTTCAGAATGCCAAATGTAGCATTTTTTTTTTTTTAATTTAAACTGAATCTATTCATAATGACTTTATAAAAATTTAAAGCATATGATGTGATTATCCTCAATATTTATGAATTTTAAATAAAATAGTCTTTCACTTTGTTAATGGGAAATCAGGGAAAACCTAAAAACTTTTTATTTCCACTAATGACTAGTGTAAGATAAAATTTCAACAAGCAAGCTGCATGTTGTTAAAACTTCAACCTAGTATGAAGTAGGAGAGCAATTGTAGGAGAGCAAATGTTGTATATTGCAGCATTCCTGTATTTAAGACTGTGACCCACTAATACAGTCCTCCAGTTTCACTACTATTATTCTTTTATATAAAAGAGAGAAGAAGATAATCAATGAGACTAAGCAAAAGTCTAATACATATTCATTCAAATTCCTTTTCCAGACGATATACAGTAGAGTTTTATGGATGTTAGAGAACAAAGAAAATAGCTTCATTCTCATTAATGTCCATCTCCTTTACTATTTAATATACCAAATGTTCTGTAATAACAATCTCTTAAAACATAGTATTTCCTTATACTTAGTTATCTACTCTCCCCTTGTATTTTTTTTTCCTTTCTTTTATTCATAATTTTATTCACAGTCCTTTTTTCTGGAAAAATAATGTGTCTCGTTCTATCTTTGTCCACCTCTTCAGATCCCTTGAAAAAATAAAATAAAATCATTTTTTAAAAGAATGAATTCCTTTCTAATTAAAAGTCAACACCTATTGAAGTCAGCTTTTTTTTGCAGACCTTCGGTTCTTTCATATTAGAACAGCACCAATTGCTTCCCTGTTCTGTTCTATTTGTTTCAAATCCATCTAAAAAGTTAGTTATACTCCTCTGGCTGGCAGTCTTCCAGAATAATTGTATTGCTCAGAAATTGATTGAATAGCTCTGTCGTTCCAAAGAGCAAATTAAATCAGAAATGCACCTTTGTAACTGTTGTCCCTTTAATTTCCTTAATCTGCAACCAGTGCACAGGACACAGTTCCCAGTCCGATTATCCAGAACACGGAGATCTTTGCTCAAGGAGTTCAAGGGCCCATACCAGGGACACACAACATGTGGCACTGCAGAGCTGCTCAAGTCAAAACTAACATCCCTGCAAGAAGCTTAATGAATGAAGAAAAAATGTAGAATTGAAGTGAAAATTTTACATTCTTTTAGTGTTTTCATTAGGAAATGAGCAAATTGTCTGAAACTGCTTTGTGGAACTTAATTATATGTATTTAAAAAGAGTAGGAAACATTACATAAACCCCATGATATAAAGTACAGAGCAATAGCATCTTTAAAATTATTTACTGATTGTAAAATGTTAATCAGAAGTTTGTAATTTAAAGATAGGCCTGCTTTGCCACATTCTAGGTGCTGACACCAGCCTAGCTCCTCTATGTACTGATAGATCCTTCCTATGGAGGTAAAGCACAGGTGACCCATCCCTGGATGAACAGCCTGCTGATGTTTATAACACCACTGTGAGACACCATAAAATGTCTCAGTGGTGCTAACTGTTTTCATTAGCGCAGTTCTGTACAAGCATACCTAGTTCCAAGTGTTATCAAGCAGGTTGCATGTTAGATTCTTGGCATATTTTATACAAAAGACTCAAACTGAGCAATTCTGGTTTGTTTGTTCAGGAGATGGTCCCTCTATATCTAGCCAAAGTACTTTTCTCAACTCAATCAGGATGTAAAAGGAAAGATCCCAAACAGTGAGGGAATCTAACAACTACTTGGGATGTCTCCTTCGTACTTTTCTACATCTTCCTTCACTTTTAAAATATGGTATTAGAATATGTGCACAGTATTACATACTGATTTAATTTTTAGTTTAAAGGATCAATATACTCCTATCAGCATATATCAAAGGGTTTTTCTGTCTTGAGTGCTATTATATTCCAGCATCTATTGACTTCTCTTTTTGTCCCTTTGATATCTGTGTGTTTCTGAGTCTGAGAAACTTAGAACTTTCTGGATTTTTTTTTCCTTTTCTTTCTCCTGCATTTCATATATGGATCTCATTATCTTATGACTGGAGAGATTCCAGTCCCATTTGAGCTTGTAAATCAGAGTGAGAGATGTATTTTACTCACCTCCCAAGGAATGTTTCATAACTTTCCCCCACAGCATTTCTTCTGAAGTGTTGAAGGGAAGCATATGAACTTTGTGATATAAAAAATATATTGTATTTATAGCATTTTACTTCATGCCTCTAGCTTATTTCAAATGCAGTTTTGTTGTGGTGTTGGTGTTTTTTGTTTTGTTTTGTTTTGTTTCTCCTTTCACAGATGAGAAAATCCTTTAAGAGGATATGTTTACAGTACTTCAGAATACTAAGGTCAAAAGACCAACAACTGTGCTCTGCCTTAGGAACGGAAAAACAACAGCAACAAAAGGAATTTATTCTGAAACAACCTTGAATGCTTCAGTTTACCATGTATTGTATTCAATTCATGTATTGTATTACCATGTATTCAGTTTACCATAATATTGCTAGAAATGGGTACATTTAGTGATGACTCTGAGTAGTGAAATTATGAAAATGGAACTGAAACCACAACGTAGTTAACAAGAAGAGTCTCATTGACTCCCATGGAACCTAAATTTCATCCACTGTAAAGAATGCTCTGCTCTTCAGTGGTTTCAACAAACAGGCTAGATGGGGGTTGGAAAGAAATATAGTTTCCTTGAACTAGTATGTAAAACTATATTCTGTGAATGTAGACATGTATTCTATGAATGGTCTTTCACCTGGTCTTTCTTTTATATATTTTTCTACTTTTCAATTAATGTTGTGATTAATCCATCTCCATATATTTTTATTTAGGATTAATTGATATAGAAAATAATGAATTAATTTGACCTATGACCCAAGAGAATAAATAGGCTATTGGATTTTTTTTTCATGGAAACTGATTAAAATGAAATACATCTAATACTAAAAATATCATAAAAATACTAATAAAAATATTCAAGATGTTTTTTGTACTATAAAGTACATTTTCCTTATTAAAGTGTGAAATGCTTTGCTTTTAAGTGTTTGTTGGTCAATAATCCATTTTTTGGAAACTTTTTTTTTTTCACTGAATTAGTAAACAATAATAAAATATAGTGAAATCTAATGCAGAATTGTAAGCTGTCTTCCTGCATTTTAGGTCCCATAGAACCATGAGAATTTTTGCTCCTTCAATGTAGAAGCTTTATATGTAAGTTTTTTGTATGTGACCAAGCATTACGCACAGCCAGCAATTTTGCTACCGCATTTCTTGTCTTTCATATATAGGATTTTCTAAGAAAGCTAAGAAAAAGGCTTTAGAGTCATTCTGAGAAAAAGAATATAGGAGCTGTTCCTATTCTGTTCCTTCTCAGTGACAATTTTTTTCCATTAACACAGTTCAGACTGAATCTGTTGCAGCTCTTAAAGGAAAGGCTGAATTTTCTCCAGCTGAAATAAAAAAACTGGAATAGAGGAAGAAGATACCATGATGTTTATCTGGGATTAATTCTCCCCTCAGTATATGAAGAAAAGTTTAAAGTCAATGTCATAGCAAAGAATGACAAGCCTCTTCCCAATGTATCCACAAATGACCTGTTTGTCTTTTAATTTATCTCCCTCTTAACTAGGAGTTAGGTAGCTGCACAGCATTCTGTTTCTTAAGCCTGGCATTCAGCAGCATGCTTTACCACATGCAAGGCCACGCAGTGACATTTTCGACATTTTCTGAGAGGGAAAAAAAAGAAAAAAAGAAAAGAAAAGGAATTGTAGTAAGAAGGGGATATTTTTCTTCTTGTAGTCAAGAGCTATACAGTAAAAACATGTTTTTCAATTATTTTGAGAGTAAGGCACATTTAAGAACATCCAGTGATGCTGATTTGTGTATCAGCCCCCACTGGCCTTACTGCAAATTGTACATGCCAATCAGTGACACCACATCTTTCAGAATTGCTTTTTAGAATCAAAGGGAAATAAATTACATGGAGGCAAAATGTTTCACCTCATGTATAGCCCTTTCAGTTCTTCAGAAAATTCAAACGATTGTGGCAATGTTGGAAACCAAGACATTTATTATACCAAAATTCCTCACAGTTTAGGAAATTTCATGTTCCTTCTCTACTAAGCCTGACATTTCATTAAATGAAGACAAACTACACATATATTAGCAGTTTGAATGTGTATTACTTTACCAGTCTGTTTCAATTAAAATAAAGATAAGACAGAAGAAATTCAGAGTTTTTGTTCAGCATACTATAATTCTCAGATTAGTGGAAAAACTACTGTACCTGGTGTATTTTTACAGAAAAAGGAATGGTCATTTATATGCATGAAAAATGATGTGAATTAACTTAGTAAAGGGCAACTAAAGTTCATTCTAATGAATTAGACTTCTAAATCTGTTATGTTGCCTTTCATCATGTATTTTTGCTCATTTTCTTCAGCAGTGTATAAGATGGAAGTGATTTAACTAGAATCCATTGCTTATTTGTATTATGACATAGCCACATATTAATAGGTGCAAAGCTTTGTGATTTAAAATAGTTTTATAAAATAAATTTATAATTCCACTTTTCTGCAATTTTAGTTTATTTGTTTCAAGGGACAAGTTAAGAGGAAAGAAACAATTATGAATTTAGAAAATTGTTTTCTAAATTAGAATTTAGAAAAATATGAATAGATAAAATATATTTGGGTGTATGTATATAACACAATATTTATATTATTTAAAATATGTTAATGTATTCATTATATAATAGATATATAATATCATGCACAGTGTAAACTATATTTTAAGAAATGTATGTGTGCATATGTGAGTGACAGTATGCACAAAGAACTTTCTAAATGTTTAATTCCCTATTTTGTCTTTTGAAAAAAATATATTTTTAATGTGTCTCCTTTTTAAGTTCACAGAATAGTAAGTATTTTTTTATTATTATTATTTTAATTTAGAAAATAAAATGGTAACAAATGGTAACACTGTGGACTTTCTTTACAATCTGTGTCTCATGTTCCATTGCAAGCTCTCTGTTTTCGTTTGATAGTAATTTGTGTAATGAACTTTGGGTATTCCTTTCTTCCATTTCCTATCCTTATAGGCTGTTCTCTTTACTTTGATAGGCTTAAGACTGTGGTATTTCTCTTGATTACAACTTAATGTCTTATGTGTTAAATACATCCTTGAACACTGAATTTCTTTGCATTGTAACATTTATTTATTTATTTATTTATTTATTTTTAAGTCGGACTTCTTCAGAAGCATTGCAGTCTCAATTCTACTCAGCATGCACAGATCCAAGGCTGTAGATGATTATTTTTCCAACTCATCAGCCAGACTGGAATGCAGTTGGGAAAAAAAAAATATAATAATAATAATAATAATAATAATAATAATAATAATAATAATAATAATAATAATAATAATAATAATAATAATAATAATAATAATTCTGTCCCTTATTTTGACTTAGACGAAACTTTAAATTTAAAATTAAATATGTTATTTTCAGGCATGCTTGAAAATCAGTATAAGTCAAGGGCTAAATAATCAAGAACTGCCAATAATGGAGCTATATCATGTTCCCATATCAACCAGCTCAAGAATAAGGAGATCAAGACTATGACGGCTCCTTCCTCTAACGTGGGCTACATGGTGTCTCACACCATCTGTCTGAAGTAGGTGATTACAGTCATTTGGTGATCTGTTTTGATGGCTTGCAATATTCCGGGGGGGGGGAGGGGTTGAGAGAGGAGGCAGGGGGAGGGGAATAGTAAAAAGGGGAATATATATATGACCTCAGTCCTTATTACAATTGCTGAGAGTTGAGAACCAAGGGGTATCTGGGGAAAAAGCCATTATACTCTGTGGATGGGAGTGCACTCAACATCTGTAGATACTTGGTTAAACGTAAAGAACAGTGTAGACAGCTCAAACAATAGACAGCTTTAGGAAATTTATTTACATATATGAAAACAATGTATAATTGTATAGAGTATAATATGATTGCAAAGCTTATATATAACATATATAGCTTATAATATAGCTTTTGTAACATATATACATTATAATACCATACCATTATTATATGTGTTATATATTACAATGTGTAACGTGGAATATTATACAACTATGTAATATAATTATTATATATACACAAAGGAAAAACAAATAAAATATGACCCGTTTTTGTTTGTTTGGATTGTTCTGAAATCAGACAGAGAACAATTCTGCTTTCAGATGTCCTTACAGACTAAGGAGCATGGAAGAAAAAAGTAATGGGTCTGAATCAGTTCTGCCCAGAATACCATTTCTGGAAGTTCTTGTGCTAGTCATTTTTCACACTCAGATCTGTTATTTTAATCCTGAAACCTGTTCAGGAGATACAATTTCTGTCAGCTTTCATTAGTATTTAGAATTAAGGTTTTCCTTTATTAGGGTTATTACTTTGTAGTACATAAATGTTTGTAAAAAAAAAACTAATAGTTTAGGGACAAAAGCTCTCTTCCCAAGAGTCTGTGGCAAAAGAAAAACACTTAATATCCATCTAACAACAATGTGAGGAGCAAAGATATCCTCCAAACTTTCACTGCTGTTTTCATGTGTTGCCTCTAGCTGCTTCTCTGCACTTCTCAAGGAGCCCCTGGAAATGCAGAGAATGTGATGTATAAAATAAGTTTCAAACCCAGGAGATCAGGTTATATACCATTTAGAGATGATACATTTAAAATGCACCTTTAAAAAAAAAAAAAAAAAAAAAAAAAAAAAACTTTTTTCAGTGTGGTGGGCTTTCCTAATGCTGATTCCCTTGCCCTGCTTGGTGCTGACAGTTTTCTTCCAACTCACAGCAGTTTGTACTGATTACAGATTATTTCCTGTGAATGAAAACCTTACTAGTTCAGCAAGAGTGAATAGATGGCATGGAATGTAGCTGAAAGTCATAATGTGGATCTAAATCTCTCCCTTGCAGTTAATCGAAGGATACCACTGGAGGACCTTCAAAGGAAGCAGCTCACATTTTCTCTCTGTTCTTACTTCTCAGGAGAACAGTTCCTGAAGTGTGGGGCATTGAAGCTGTGGTGGGTCCCTGGGGTCTTCCTCACATCAGCACCAGTTTCTCCACTTTTCTTTCCCTAAGAAGTGGTGTCTTTAGCAGATGTCATTGCCAGCACATAATATCTTTTTTCTGGAGACACATAGAAACCTGGGAGCCAAGTTAATTCTATTTCAAAAGATATTTGAGAGGGCAGAGGAGAGGAGAGAGCTCTCAGCACACTACAAAAGGTATTTACTACCCACTTTATGTGGGTTTCTATTTTCCTGCTTACAAGAAGGGGAAGTAAAATAAATTAAGACTACTCATAAAGTCATTCTGGCCTGAAGTCAATAGGGAAAGGATTGCCCTTTGAACGCCTGGTCCAGATTTCAGTGATTTTTTTTTTTCCAGGTGAATGTAGTCTGGTTTTAACTTGCCCTTCTTCATTATACTGCCAGATGGTCTCTAGGCATAGCAGATGAAGTCAGATTACCCATGTCACCCTTCCTTTTCAGCCTGGCATAAATATATTGAACACGAGTTCTTGGTAATGCTCAGCTGTTGGATTAAAGATGCCTTTGACATTTACTTTCTCTCAGGAGGCTGAAGAGGCAGCATAATCATGCCAGACAAATAACTGAGAGTTATTCACTATGCCATCAGCTAAGCTATTTTGTTCTGTGACTCTTTCTGACCTCATAAGGTAAGTGAAGCTGATATTTGTATTACTTGAAGAGAAACTTCTAGGGAACACCTTGAACATTTCCAAAATGGCACAGTAAGTTCTGTTGTTATCAGCCCACTCCTTAACTGTGTTTAGGAGATCAATGCTCCTGAACTACCATGGAGGTATAAAACCAAGTTTATATAGAGCTAGTCTGTAGCTAGCCACAAGTAAGAAATAATTTCTCTAGGAGTAAGTCAAATCTTTTAGAAGGTGTAAAGGATTAAACACAGTCGAACTCCCAAGAATCTGTGAAATACCATACTCTCAAAAGGTCTCATCCTCTACCATCTGGACTAAAATAAAGCATATATACAAATTACATAATCTCTTTTTCTGTTTTAAAAAATAATAATAACAAAAAAAAAAAATCAGTGTCGTCTTTAAATCAAGAGACAGAAGATCAAGGTTTATCTTATGCTGGGATTGCCAAATTTCTCTATCTGCATCAGCAAACTCTGCAACCCAATAAAATTGGATTTATGGAGCTAAACAACTCTGGGGACATGGAGAATATACTTTCAGAGTGATTGGTTTGCTCTCTGGTATCTTCTCATGGACTGAAGCTCTATTATCAGTTAAAGCACATTAGGTACATGTTCAGGGAATGATTTCTGGTTTAGTTTCATCCAAAAGGAGCCCCAGGCAGTGAACTCTGATGCCCCTGCCCACTGAGAAATAAAAAAGGGGGGGGGAAAGTACATCAAAAGCCCGCTCCTGATCCAAGCAGAAATGGTGATGCAGATGCCAGCACTGAGCAAAAGCACAGCAGAGTCACCTTTTTATCTTGCTGAGGTTGTTTGTGCAGGGTCAATGCTGCCACTGGTCACTTCTTGCTTCCCTTTGGGAATGAGAGCACGTGCCCAGCCCCAGGGCCCCAAAGTGAGGGCAGACTGTTGCCTTGCAAGAATCAGGGTGGTATCTTCTGTAGATAAGCTGTGTGCACAGTACATCTGGTCTTGTGTTTGATTGCTGTGAAAGCTCCTAAGGCACTTAAAAATGGAAGGCTGCAAGTCACTGATGTCTCTGGCCAGTAAAGCTGGTGAGAGTACTCTGTCCAAATAATTTTGTCCTAAGGGTTTAACTGAAGTATAGCCTTCTTATCTTTGACTGCTGCACAGTACTGCTGTGAAGTGTTAACACTTGCCATGCTTTTTACCAAGTGTAAACCAAATTTTACTAATGCTGTTTTTAAATGTGGCAAGAACTTTAGGGCCTTTCTGGGGATATGCAGTTAGGCCAAGCCTTACTTGAGCAATACATGAGTTGACTGCCAAATTTATATCTCTTGCTATTTTTATTTTTTCTACAGAGAATATTTTTTGCTACACATATGCTCCACGTCATGCTGTTGCATTCTGAAATAATTATTTGGTAGAAAGTTAAAAATATACCTGCTGCATATATTGATATAGGTGGGGTTCAACACTTTAAATCTTCCTAGAGAAGCTTCTCTAGGGATTTGTGGAATCCCAAAGGTTACCTTTAAAATCATATTTCCTTCCAGACTGCCAGTATGTCCTAAACCTGCCTTGAGAGTAACACTTCTGCTCCCTAACCCTAAACATATCTGAATCAAGGGAGCAAACAGATCAATTAAAAAAAATGCTTTCTCTCAAAACTGATGCTGATGCAAAATTACTTGGGAAATCTGGTGATCTTGGCAGAGGGTCTTTATATGGTATTGTTTGGGGCAAAGTGTAAGATGTCTTAGGCTGAGAAAAGCTTGAGGAAAACTGGTGTGTGAGCCTGAGAGAAGTCTAAAGAAGCGGCTTTTGTTTTACAATCTTGTCTAAGAGACAGAGCTGGGAGAATAACATAGACTGTCATGTGGTGTTTCCAATTTTAATTCCCAGATTTTTTGTGGGTAAAATCAGTAGCTCATACCATGTTATGTGTAATAAATAAATAAATAAATAAATAAATATTATTTGCACAAGACTCTCACATACTATTTTGAATAAAGTGAAGTTAGCTTCAGTTTGGAATTTTAATATGCCTTTATTTGAACAAACATTTGATGCACTGTGCTAAAGATCTTTAAAACAAAAGATAAATATTTTTTGTTTTATGTATATATGTGGGTATTTCAAGTAAAGTTAGGTAACTTACAATCCATTAGGCAATCCAATGCTGTCACTATGTGCATATACACACACATATATAGAGAAGTAATTATTAAAAATAAGATTTATTTGGTATGTTGCCAACATATTTTTAATGAAAAATAACTTGAAGTTACACAGAAGGAATATTCAGTTATTACCTTATTTTATGGTTGATGACATGAAAGGGAACCTGAGATCTCTTTCAGAGTTACCTTATTAGCAAAAATACTATATGATAAAACTGGTTGTGTTGTCAATAAGTCTGTGTGAAAACAGTGGTTAAAACTTTTTACTGCCCTGTTAAAGAAATACTACCTAAGTTGTTCTCCAGCAATTCCTGGTAAACCAACAAATTCTGTATTTTATCATGCAAACTCTTATTCCCTGCTCATCTTTGCAATACTTTACATTACATTGTTCTTTCCAGTAGTGCATTAAGTAATGCATTTACGGGTCTGTGGGAGACGTGTTTACATTTTCATCATCCAAATTCTCAGGTCTCCTTGGAGCATTCAAATAACATCTTGAGTTGGTAAGCAGGTACTTTTCAGTGTACCTGATGCTATATGTTTATGTTGTGGAATATCACAAATCTTTACTCGCATCTTTGATTTTGCAGTCACAGACTGTTCTCCGCTCTTTAAAATCAACTCTGGATTATTATTATTTAATAATAAAAAATTCAGCTTGGTCATTGTAACGTTATTAAAGAGATTATTCCACCTGGACCTTCAAGTATATCATAGCTCCAGGTCTATTTAAAGACTGGCTGGTGGAATATAACATAATAATTATTGGTGAGGTAAAAGGATATGATTGCCATGTGGTTACAAGGTGCTTTGTAACCACATCAGCTTTTGTTCTTAGTACAAAATCTTGTGCGTCTTTTCTGCTGCATACAGAATTGACCAAATGCAATATGTGTACTTCAAACTAGAAATACTGAACTGTCTCTGTTGTTTCTTTAAAATGTTCTGCCTGAACTATCAGTCTTCTTCCTTTTGCCTGTTTTTTTTTTTTCCTTTTTTTTTTTTTTTTCCCCTACAGCCTGGTTTTCATTCACGAATTGTTCATGTAAAGCAATTGGTCTTTGTGATAATACATGGCGATGCACTGGCAGAGCTGTATATCCACCAGATGTTTTCTTTAATCCTTTATTTATTTATTTATTTTCCTGTATAGGCTTACATGGGGGAATCAGTTCTTCCCCTCTCCAGACTAGTTTTATACCCAATACCATAAGGCTAGAGCTGGAGGTACAGCTTGTTGCGATTGCTTCTTTTGTCTGTTTATGTGGGAGGGGGAAAAAGAAGGCATCAATACATTATGCCTGGATTCTTTTCACTCTGTCAGATAACAGTGTGTGACCCTTGTTAGTGCATCTAAATGCTGCAGATACAACCAGCAATATAACATATATCCACCGGTACTAGAGAATAGGAGATTAGCTACCTCATCACTTCTGGCTTTCAAAGATGAGACTGAATACACATTGTTTCCAGGCTAGAACAATCAGAGGAAATTGGTCTGTCTCTTGAATATGTGGTTCTTGAATATGTATATCAATATTATTTTACCTAAAAATTATAGCTGGGTATTGTTGTTAGCTAGAGCAGGCATAACCCAGGTAAGCTGATCAACTATCAATAAATATTTAAAATGATAGCAGGTATGACCCTTCTTCTGCATGAATTTGTAGTGGTCGTGGGTCTCTGACAGTTCAGAAGACACAGGCTGTGTTCATTTTCAATCTTTTCCTTTTGAAGCAGTCAGCAGGATTTGATACCTGAGTCCTGGGAAGACAGGTGAGCTACTAAAGAGTAGTTCTGGGTAAAATGTGTGCCTACTGTTTGGCATACAACTCCTTTTCCACAAAACTATGTTTGATTGTTCTCTGGCTTCTAGTAGGTGTTCAAGGTTCATGGCCTGGTTACTCTATTTTCCTCCTTGAGAAGGATAGTGACTTTCCTACTTTCTTAGGAGCTGGTGGGAAGGTGCCTCAAACCATTCTGGTTCCACTGTGCAGGTTTTCTCTTATTGTTTTATCTCTCTTTTTCATCCAGTCTTAAAAGTCAAAGTGAGTCATGTGGGTAGAGTGGAGGAAGTTACTCTTGGTGGGACAGTTGTTCAGGTATTTTAAGGATGGGCTTTCTTTTTAGAAATGTTAAAATGCTTTATTTCAGCTTTCTCAAAGAAAGACTTAAAGACTTTTTTTTTTTTTTTTACTCTTTTATTTAGTATATTCAATTTGCCTTCTAACAGTCGACAATAAAGGGCTGTAAAACTCCAAAACAAATATTTTCATTAATTTCTCATTTATTGAACTATTTTGGTGACCAAACATACTGCAAAGATTTTAAATCTCTTCTTCACTTAAAAGAAAAAAAAAATAAAAAGGAAGTGTGTTAAAACTGGCCTTGAAATTAAAATACTTATATAGTGATTTCATTCCCCATTTTCTTAACACCTTTTAATATACATATATATATAAATATATACATATCTTTTGCCATCTATGATGAACCTGAACCTAGTCTCTTGACTGTCTAAGTAGGAATTATAAATTAATGCTTTTAAGTTATTTTCTGTATTTGCACTAAAGCTTTTTATCCATGTAATACTCCTGAATTACAATAACTAAGGTTGTCTCTTTTGTTCTGCCAGCCTGTGTGAGAATAAGAATGTTTGTTAAATAGGTTTTCATTTCAACTGTTCAGGCATAGTTTAGAATATATCATAAACCCGATGTTTGTTTAAATTTCTCAAAATTAAATTAAAAAACTTCCTCCACCGTCACAGTTTTTCAGAGAGGTGTAACCTATAAACCTTTAATCTTTTACATAACCTATAACAACTTTTTAGGATTTTCTGGTCTTCTCTCCCTCTGAAGATTAAAGATCACATCTCAAGGCCTCCCTTGACCTGCTGGTAATACTATTCCAAATGCACCCAAGGATGCTCTTGGCCTTCTTGGCCACAAGGCCAAGAGCGGTCTGTTCCCATGTGCCCAAAGATGAGCCAGCGGGGAAGAAGACCAGCCTGGCTGAACAGAGAACTGTGGCTTGAACTTAGGAGAAAAAAGAGGGTTTATAATCTTTGGAAAAGTGGGCAGGCCACTAGGGAGGACTATAAGGATGTAGCGAGGCTGTGCAGGGACAAAATTAGGAAGGCCAAAGCTCATCTGGAGCTCAATCTGGCTACTGCCGTTAAAGATAACAAAAAACGCTTTTATAAATACATCAACACAAAAAGGCTGAGATGTCCTTGGCTTAGTATAAGCACTGCTCTGCAACAATTAAAGCATCGGGGTGTTATCAGCACTCTTCTCATCCTAAGCCAAAACACAGCATTCCACCAGCTACTCAGAAGAAAATTAATTCTGTTCTAACTGAAACCAGGACAAGGACAAAGGAGAATCTCCATCCTTTACTGGATGCAGGGGGAAACTTAGTTACAAGAGATGAGGAAAAGGCGGAAGTGCTCAATGCCTTCTTTGCCTCAGTCTTTAGCGGCAATACCGGTTGTTCTCTGGATACCCAGTACCCTGAGCTGGTGGAAGGGGATGGGGAGCAGGATGTGGCCCTCACCATCCACGAAGAACTGGTTGGTGACCTGCTACGGCACTTGGATGTGCACAAGTTCATGGGGCCGGATGGGATCCACCCAAGGGCACTGAGAGAACTGGCAGAGGAGCTGGCCAAGCCCCTATCCATCATTTATCAGCAGTCCTGGCTATCGGGTGAGGTCCCAGCTGACTGGCGGCTAGCGAATGTGACACCCATCTACAAGAAGGGTCGGAGGGCTGACCCGGGGAACTACAGGCCTGTCAGTTTGACCTCAGTACCAGGGAAGCTCATGGAGCAGATCCTCTTGGGAGTCATCATGCGGCACTTGAAGGGCAAGCAGGCGATCAGGCCCAGTCAGCATGGGTTTATGGAAGGCAGATCCTGCTTGACGAACCTGATCTCCTTCTATGACAAAGTGACGTGCTGGGTGGACGAGGGAAAGGCTGTGGATGTGGTCTACCTTGACTTCAGCAAGGCTTTTGACACCGTCTCCCACAGCATTCTCCTCAAGAAACTGGCTGCTCTTGGCTTGGACTGGCGCACGCTTCGTTGGGTTAGAAACTGGCTGGATAGCCGGGCCCAAAGAGTCGTGGTAAATGGAGTCAATCCAGCTGGAGGCCAGTCACTAGTGGTGTCCCCCAGGGCTCGGTGCTGGGGCCGGTCCTCTTTAACATCTTCATCAATGATCTGGACGAGGGCATTGAGTGCACCCTCAGTAAGTTTGCAGATGACACCAAGTTAGGTGCATGTGTCGATCTGCTCGAGGGTAGGAAGGCTCTGCAGGAGGATCTGGATAGGCTGCACCGGTGGGCTGAGGTCAACTGCATGAAGTTTAACAAGGCCAAGTGCCGGGTCCTGCACCTGGGGCGCAATAACCCCAAGCAGAGCTACAGGCTGGGAGATGAGTGGTTGGAGAGCTGCCAGGCAGAGAAGGACCTGGGAGTGATGGTGGACAGTCGGCTGAATATGAGCCAGCAGTGTGCTCAGGTGGCCAAGAAGGCCAACGGCATCCTGGCTTGTATCAGAAACACTGTGACCAGCAGGGCTAGGGAGGTGATCGTCCCCCTGTACTCGGCTCTGGTGAGGCCGCACCTCGAGTACTGTGTTCAGTTTTGGGCCCCTCGCTACAAGAAGGACATCGAGGTCCTTGAGCGGGTCCAAAGAAGGGCGACAAAGCTGGTGAGGGGCCTGGAGAACAAGTCCTATGAGGAGCGGCTGAAGGAGCTGGGCTTGTTCAGCCTGGAGAAGAGGAGGCTCAGGGGCGACCTTATCGCTCTCTACAGATACCTTAAAGGAGGCTGTAGAGAGGTGGGGGTTGGCCTGTTCTCCCACGTGCCTGGTGACAGGACGAGGGGGAATGGGCTAAAGTTGCGCCAGGGGAGTTTTAGGTTAGATGTTAGGAAGAGCTTCTTTACTGAAAGGGTTGTGAGGCATTGGAATAGGCTGCCCAGGGAGGTGGTGGAGTCACCATCCCTGGAAGTCTTCAAAAGACGTTTAGATGTAGAGCTTAGGGATATGGTTTAGTGGGGACTGTTAGTGTTAGGTTAGAGGTTGGACTCGATGATCTTGAGGTCTCTTCCAACCTAGAAATTCTGTGATTCTGTGAAGGGCACATCGCTGGCTCATGGTCAGCCTGCTGTCCACCAGGCCTCCCAGGCCCCTCTCTGCAGAGCTGCTCTACAGCAGGTCGACCCCCCACCTGTACTGGTGCTTGGGGTTATCCTTCCCTAGGTGCAGATCCTGCACTTGCCTTTGTTGAACTTCCTGAAGTTCCTCTCAGTCCAACCCTCCAGCCTGTCCAGGTCCCTCTGAATGGCAGCACATCCCTCTGAGGTATCAGGCACCCCTCCGAGCTTTGTGTTGTCAGCAAATTTGCTGAGGGTGCACTCTATTCCATCATCCAGGTCATTGATGAATAAGCTGAACAGCAGTGGACCCAGTACTGACCCCTGGGGGACACCACTAGCTAGCTACAGGCCTCCAACTAGAATCCTCACCACCAAGCACAACCCTCTGAGCTCTGCCATCTAGACAATTGTCAATCCATTCCCCCATCCATCCACTCAAATAGGCCACAATTCCTGAACTTGTCTATGAGAATGTTATGGGAGACGCTGTCATCTACTAATCTGTGGAGTTTGTAGGTGCAAGAAAAATGGTGATTTGACGTGATCAAGGAAATAGCTACGGAAAGAAGCTGACATTCTGTATTAGCTCTGCTCTGCTAGAAGTTACTGCTATATTTCTCATTTAAACTTGTATACATTGCATTTCACTATATGAATCATAACACAGTATACTTTTTTGGTAAAATGGGAAGGAGAGAAGTGCATGGCATTGTGCTTTAACAATCTGCAATTATTATTATTATTATTATTTGGCTGGCATAAAGCAGAAGATGGGAAGTTGGGCTTCTCTTGATTAGCAAGGTTTTGTTGGGAAGGCAGACCAAATAATAGAATTCAAGTACTCAAAACAGATATTTTTAGTTGTTAAGAAGAATTAATTGATGCAAACTGTATTTGTGCCTAAGCAATCCGTTTCTAAAGTTTAATTGGGATGAATACAGAAATGATAAATACAGTGGAAGATAACAACGTGGAAAGACAAAGTAGTTTTGTTTTGTTTTTCAATAAAGTCTCAGTGATCTATCAGAATTATTTGTCTCCTCTCTTTGTTGCATACATGAAAATAAAAGACAGCAGTGGGACTTCTATCTTCTGCAGCACAATCTTTGGAAAAGGGGATGATCCCTCCCTTTGGGGGAGAGTCCAAAACCTATGTAGTTGTAGTGACAGGTCAGAGGCATAACTGACTCAGAAATGCAAGTATTTTATTATATGAAGTAAAAATAATATTAAAAAGTAAGGCATGGCATATGGACACAAGTAATATGCATAGTGAATTATTATTTTACAAGTTTCTCATTTATTAAGGCGCATACATTGCTACATATCAGAAGTGTAATCTAGCATACTATCAGAAGTAATATCATGTCTGTGTACCAAGTGTCACTGCAAACTCAAAATTCACTTCCTTTCTGATAGCTGAAATAACTGTCACCTTCTGATACTGTAGTCTCAGAAAAGAAACAAGTACAGGGCTTTCCATATACAATATTCTCAGTACTGTCCTAATTGTGTTTTAGCTATGTCAACATAAGAGATATGATTTCATTATAAGTTCACTGCACAGCTTTTTAGAGTCATGGGAATGAGCTGAAAATCTCGCCTCTTGGTGAGAAATGAGACTTAGTGGTCTGCTGGACATGAGAATTTTGGAGAAGCTGTCAGAACCAGAGTACTGCCAAATTATTGGTGTTAACCAGTCCTGCTCGATTTCTCCTTGACAATAGTAGAATACAAGTTCCACAGGACTTGGTGAGAGTAAGAGAGATATTATGATGCTCTCCATTTTCTACTCAACAGGCAGACACGGGACCACAGGTTTTTTTCCCATGAACAGCGCAGACTGCATTACAGCTGCACCCTGATGTTTGCAGTCACCATCCAAAGGACAGATGCTGCAGAAGCTGTGGCAGTTTGATTTCAATCTGATCTGGGAAAACCTGATCCTGTGCAAGGCTCTTTGCAGAACAGCCTGCACCCCTGGGACCTGCAACACCTCCTAGGGCTTCTGCGGGCATTCCCAGAACATGGGAGGAAAAGAGAAGCTAGCATCCAGCCCTACAGATGTGGGGACCAGATATGACTTACATGTAGGCTGTGTGACTCCTTCCACTCCTATGTTAGCTTTCAGCCACTCCAAACCTGTGTTGCCACAAGCAAAGTGGCAACAATGTGTGCTTTGGGCAACAGCATCATATTTTGTCCTCCTTAGAAGACCAATAAGCAAGCAACTTCCATGGAACATGTAAGTGATGAGTCGCCATCCAGCTTGGAACCACTTTTTCAGAAAAGGTTACATGCATGAAAAGGCAGTGTACTTTCTTGTTTTATATTAATTAAAAATTCAACAGATAATTTCATTTCAAGGAAACTATCTCCTTAACAAATGAAATTTGTAGTTTTGCTTTAACAAAGAGATAGAAAAATAATTTGTCTGTTGGTTATTTACCTCTAAGCCTAGTGCAAGGTGATCCCTATTGGCTTCTTTCAGAAATAATAATCAAGAAGATCAGGCTTCGGGTGGAAGAAAAATACATGTCTTCCTGAAAAACGTAATAAGTGATTAAGAAGCCACATGGAACTGACTTTTTCTTTCACAGATGTACAGCAAAGCACAGAAAGCAAACAAATAATTAAATTGCATTACTTCTGTGAACTTCTGCCTCCTAGTGCATCTGTTTGCTGGTTGAGTTCATTAAGCTGCAAGCTTAATATCATCTAGATTATGATCAGAAGAAGGTATGATACCTCTTAAAGTTAACAAAAAGTTTCATATCCGCTCTTGTTATATGACTCACAATCAGTGGTAGTTATCTATTAACAAATACTTTGTCTTGACATATGTCAGCTTGGATGTTTTTAATTATGTTTATTTTGCTGTGATTACTTTGGAATAGATTAGGTTGCAGACTTATTACATTGATTAATAACTTCTATGAATATATTTATTTAATACTGCTGCACTTTGTGTTAGTGATCTTTCTTTATAATAGAAGAAATTCATTATAATGGAGAATTGTAATGTTTACGTGACTGTCCCTGATGATCACTGTTGACATTCAAACTGCTGACAGGCCAGCTTTGGGTTTGATGGTTTGGATATGGAGGAAGAAAACTTTTCCAAGCCAGAGTAACCACCACTATGTAAGATTGCTGAGACCACAGTTTTACAGGTTAACTAATACTATCCTACTTGTTTTGCTGAAATTCCACTCTGCCTAAATCTATCCTTTATCTCTTGGGCAAAGGAAAGGGATCTTTTTGTTCTAAGACTGCACAGTGATTCAGTGCAATGAGGTCCTCATCTATGTTAAGGTCTCCTAGGTGCTTAGCAACACGGATGAATAAAAACGTTGTTAGCACCTGCTCATCACTGAATACAGAGAGCAGAATTATGTCTTGTACTGCTTGCTTTTGTCTCCTTGGACAAAAAAAGGGCTCCAAGCATGCTGTGCACACAACATACTGTGGTTTGCCACTGATTCTGCACAAAGCCTTCAAATCTCCTCTTTCTCCTCGCACAGAGGAGCAGCAACAGGCAGAGATGCAGTTCTTCGGCATACAAATTATGTATGAGAGACAGAGAGAGAGCAAGAGAGGGACCGACCATAAAAAGCATTTTTTTTTCTGCAAGGAGAACTCTACAAGTATCTACTCAATCCTTTCTACTTCTTCCTGCCACTATACAAGTGCCTTTTCTCCCATATCTGAATAGTAGTTTCCAATCTAACCTTCAGTCTTGCACCTGTGCTTAGCTTAGCTTCCCTCCGCTGCAATGGAAAGAGCATGCAAACACACCATTTACGCTTACAGACAGGCCCAGAAGCAGTGCTACCTGTGAGTCATGTTTATGAGTCTGTCAGAGCCTCACTGTTAGAGAAATCCCTTTCTTAGCTTGCCTTCCATTTTTTATGAATTTAAATGAAGGCAGAGAAGTTGCTAGGATGCTAACTCTTCTATTATACCGTACTGTAGGAATATTATGTAATGCAAGGTAATAGTTAGATCTACCGTTATTAGATGTGACCAACTAGACCTATTAATACTTAATGGGAATCAGAGTGTTGGCTAGTCTTATCAAGGATCTGCAATGGTTCTCCAGAGCACTATAAATTACTTTAAATCCTGGATTCTTCCAAGTTCAGCAGTCTTTCTCTAGAACACCATAATGATTGAAACTGATGGAGGCACTCACCTTAATGGCATCCTAATCAAATTGGAAAATACTGTTTTCAAGGATGGAAGATGTTCTCTGAAAATGTTTCCTTCCCTTTGGACTATCACATTCAAAAATAGTTGGCCTTCTGATTACTCAGCAAATTTCTTTTGTTGTCCCAAAAGTCTTTAACGGGAATTGAAGTGGTGAATTAACTGGAGTTAAAATCTTATGATTAGTGGACTAGGAACATTTAATCTCATATATACACATGTCTGTATTTCATCCTCTGCTTGATAGGTTTTATAAAAATGTATAACTTGATTTTTATGTCTTGGGAGCTTTGGGTTAGATGTATCTTTACTTCACTTTGAATTAAGAAAAATAAATCTCTTCTGGATAAACTGTCCTTCTGAAGCTGAGATTATTTTGCTACTTGAAAAGCATTATTTTTCATGGAAGAAAAGCTCAGGAGGACTATTAGGTCTTCAAGTGAGTTAAGACAAAAAATGTTAGGCTTGCTTCCCTGTTTTGATTGCTTCCTTAGGACAGCAAGCTTGCTCTCCCTAAGCGATGCAGTAATGTCCTTCAGCCAGTTCCATCACAATCATTTTGTAATTTTATGACATTCTTGTGCTTCAGCTTCTCTTGAAATGCTGCGCTATGGAACCAATGGAATAATCATAGGATTGGGGGGCAAGAAACATAATACTGCTGGCATGACAGTCCAGACAGCCTTCCTAAGCCTGTTGTTGCCTTCACAGATGCAATGAAAGGGAAAAATGTGAGCCCAGACAAGCATGGTCATTGTATATGTCAACAGTTTTTTATCACTTTCTTTCTAGTTCATTTATAGATGAAGGAACTGGCCCATAATCATGGGTGTTGAATTTGTGACTGTCAACAATCAGAGATCATTGAAAACTCAATAAAAATAAAAATAAAAATCACTGTATCAAAATGTGACAGACACTATTTAGCACACAAAACGCTATGTCAGAATAAGTAAGCAGACCACTATGGCTCTTCAATCTTCCCCATCAGCTCTTCAGCAAACATAGAGAACAGATTTCTAGGCACCAAGACAGAGCTGATGCACTGTGCAGAAGGAAAGACAACAGGAAAGTAGCAGAAAAGTCATGGCACCCAACCGCTGTAGCCAGCATGACTGAACAGTTTGCCATCCTTGTATCCCATACTTGCCAGTGATGACTGATGAAGATCACTAAACATGTTGATTACTGTGGACTGTGTTCAAAGTAGCCAAACCTGGTGGACTGTGGGACCCAGGATATCAGGATATCCCCCCACTTCCTGCTTCAGAGCCATAGAAGACCTGAACCTGAAGTCCATCCTTATGGAAGGGAAAACCACTGTCACAGTTCTTTCCTGCTCTTGGCCTCTTTTTGTTTGTTTGTTTTTGTTTTAATTAATTAATTAATTAATTTTTTACTGCACTGTAGATCTGTTAAACTCCAGTGTGTTCCAAAAGTTTAAGCACCTATGAATTTGCACAATTTGAAATGGAACTTTTAATACATGGGAGGGTTGCATACATAAGAGGCAGAAGTTTATATATAAAGACCCACAATAATGTATTATAGGTTAGTGAAGTATGCAGGATGAACAACTATAATAATAATGATATAATAAATTTCTAAATTGCTGTTAAGGAGTAAGTATTAGGAAGGCTGGTAGCAAAGCTACAAGCTCTTTCCTGTAATTGCTATACAGTCATGTAAGTCAGACAAGTCCGGTTGGTTTTTTGATTGTTTTTGTTGTTTTGGCATTAGTAAACATTCCAATTCCTACAGCCCAGATATTACTGTATGTAACATGCTGTTGCTTGTGTAACAAATTGAAGAATGATGTGGGAAAGTAAGTGTGTATGTATGCACATACATATACATGTATGCATATATTTATCTGTCATTATTTGTAAGTCTAAAAAGCTCTTTTTATTTTAAGAAAATTGAACATGTGTCTTGAGATGAGCACAGCTTCTATTGTTGGTACATAGACTTCCTTGTTTATAAAATGTAACTGTCAAAACTCGGGAGGATTGTTCTTCAACTCAATGTTGTGAATGAAACTGAATCAAGGAAATGCTGGATTTCTTTAAGTGTCTTGTTTACTGGCAATAAAAAGCACAGCATTTTGTAAGCCTCTTGCTTTTGCACTTATCCCTGCTATATCCCTTGATTATTAACCTCATGGTTATTTTGTTTCTTTCTCCCCTTTTTCCCTAGATCACTTTATTTTGCCTCTTTTGTGGAGAGTCTGAGTTATTCTCTCTTCCAGTCTGTCCTCCTTGGCAGGTCTGTCTTTCCAGCAGGAGAACCCTCATAGGGGGACTGGCTGTTCTGCTCACGACAATCTTGTTGAGGTGGATGGAGATCTGGAGAAGCTGAAAGTATTGCATCTGGAAATATATGCAAGGTCACAATCAGTACACACATCCTGCTCCACCTGTCAGCACAACAGAAACTGATGTATGAAGTGGATATTACTCAATAGCCTCTCAAACATTTAAAGAAGGCACTATCTCTTACTAGTTTCTAGGGGACTGTACTGGAGAGCATTTCATTGTACCTTGAAGGGTCAACTGAGAAGCAGTTTGAAAAATTGTGTAGCATGCCAGGCTTTTAAGTTCTGTTCAGCTGACCTATAAGTTCATATACTGGTATTAAATTTATCCTTGTTATTTGCCTGCTACTAAGACTAATTTCCCAGATCAACATTTCTTCAAATTTAACTTTTCTTTTTTCTAAATATTTTAAACATCCAGAGCTTAGCACAATGCATACTTCTTTCTTTCCATACTTGGTGCACCTCAGAGCATTTCTGAGACAGAGTTTTGCAAGAAAGATCCATAAAAACTACTGCAAATAATTTTCATGGATATATATAATTCAAGGGGCTTCTGGCTGCCGAACTTTTTTTCAAGCAAAACCACAGCTTTTCTGTATGTGATAAACCAGTGTAGAGAGGAAACCTTGAAAATTTATTGAAATTTTAAAGCAAATTCTAAGGACTTTGCACTCCTAAATTATTCAAACTATAAAAACATACAGTGAAGTATTTTGTGCCTCAGCAAAAATGCCTCTGTGGTATTCCTTTTAGTGGATGCATATTCTGCTATTGCTTTTTCTGGTATCTTAAAATAATGCTCTTTTACAGAACAAAGGCTTAGTGTCACTACCTGTCACTGCACAGTCTCTTAATGATAGTCTGGAGATCATATCTGGCAGATGTCCCTGGCATACTGCTGCAGGGAGGCTCCCAGATCACAGCTGGGGTTCCAGGCTGGAGTGACCATAAGCACAGCTTGTGCCTTGGAGTGCTCCAACACCTGCAATCTACTTGCAGATATCCCTGCCAGCCTAAATGATTGCACCTTCCAAAACATCTTGACTGTGACATGTCTTAAGTGCCTTCTTTAAATGCCCATGGGTGCAGCCACTGCAGTAGCAGAACCAAGAGGCACCCAGCTCTGTACTAGTGATCGTATAGTCCAGCCTGGCTCCTGCCATGCTGGGTGGTCTCACTGCAAATATGCAGGATGAACAACTGTGATAGTAATGACGTAATAATTTTCTAAATTGAAGCTAGAGAGTAAGGCTTGGGAAGGCTGTTACCAAAGGTAACATAGCTACCAAAGGTGCATAGCTCCTGCGTAGTACGCTTTCAGCCTTCTAACTCTTCGTTGCTACAGCTGATCAGTGCACCCACACAGTAAGACCTGTGCAGATGAACCAGTGGTCTGTGTCAGACACAACTGGTGCTGCTATGTGGGGAGCTCACAGAGTTCAGACATGCACCAGCATTAGATGAAGCTCCAGTGGTGCATATTGGGTGTTGTGGTTTAGTCCCAGCAGACAACCAAGTGCCACACAGGTGCTTGCTCACTCTTCTCAGGTGAGATGGGGGGTTAAATCAGAAAGGTAAAAATGTGACAGCTCATGGGTTAAGATAAAGACAGTTTAATAGGTAAAGCAAAAGCCATGAATGCAAGCAAAGCAATGCAAGGAATTCATTCTCTACTTCCCATCAGCAGGCCGGTGTTCAGCCACCACCAGGAAAGCAGGGCTCAACACGCTTAATGTGTTCTTGGGAAGAAACACCATCAATCTGAACGTCCCCTCTTTCCTTCTTCTGTACCCCAGCTTTTACTGTGAGCATGATGCCAGGTGGTATGGGATATCCCTTTGGCCTGCCTGGGTCAGCTGTCCTGGCTGTGTCCCTTCCCAGCTCCTTGGGCACCCTCAGCCTCCTCACTGGCAGGCCAGCACAAGAAGCCCTGTCCCAGCTCCATGCTGTTCCCTTGGGTCCTGTCGCTGTCCCCAGAGAGTAGAGCTCAGCACCTGCCCCCCAGCTTCCCTTGTGAGGAAGCTGCAGGCCACCATGAGGCCTCAGCCTGCTCTGGTCTGGGCTGAACAAACCAAGGCAACTCAGCTGCTCCTCATATATCTTCCCCTCTAGATCTTTCACCACCTTTGGACATTCTTTGATAGTTTAATGTCCCTTTTACACTGTGGTGACCCAAACTGCACACAGTACTTGAGGTGAGGACACACCAGCACAGAGCAGAGCAAGACAGTCCCTTCTCTTGACCGGCTAGCAATGCCATGATTGATGTACTCCAGGTTACTGTTGGCTCTAATGGCTGCTGAGGCACGCTGTTACGCTGTTTTCAGAAAGACTGGGATTTGACTCACAGAGAAGGTAACTTTTTTAGATACTAAATATTTAGAGACCTATAACATACTGTGGTAAAGCAATTAGAACTATGAATGTAAGTTATTTTACATGTTAGTTCTGCAAAGGCACAGGTAATATATGGCTAACTAAATTAGAACTTATGAAAGTTGGGTTTATCTCATTAGCCTCTGAAACACTGCAGCATATGCTTTTATTTTTACACTCCATAATACTGTAAGCCCTGATTCCAGCCCTGTCTAATAAAAGAAACTAGAGAAGATAGTTCAAACTCCCAAAAGCTTATGCTGTAAGGATAGGAAGAACTGTAATATGCGTGCAGAGTGTTACTGTACAACTGTCTGTGTGAATCCTGTATTTTTTTAATTGGTATGAGAGCAACGAAAAACAATGACTTGGATTTAAAAAAAAAAAAAAAAAAAAAAAGATTGAGGAAGGAAAGGCAAAGATACAGAAGGATACAGAAGAAAAATATATGAAGAGATTGATGGAGAAAATGTGCTATGCTGGGCACAAGAAAACAGAAGGAATGGTTGGATCTAAAAGCTAAGTAGAAAGACAAACAGCATTCAAAGTAAATGGTACAGAAAACAGCTTTGTATCATCATCACTGTTGAAGGTCAAAGACTTAAGTGTTTCTGCAGCTGTTCTTGCCAATATAAGTCTCTGGCTGCCACTGTTCAAAATAAATCCCAGATACTATTTAAGTGATAGCTGGCATATATATTTCAGAATTTGAGGAATGCTAAGCTTTCTTCAGACATCTTCTGCCAAAGTGATTTATTATGGAAGTGAGCTTTCAGTGACTCACCTGATAGGAATATAACCTTATTTCTCTATAGTAGTAATGGCAGAATAATTAAAGAACAGCTAGATTAAAATAACTTTTATGTTTCCTTATTACATTTCCTATGTGTATTCTTACTTATCTATTATGTTGCACTTCTCTCCAAACAGGTAATATACTTATCAGAAGTCCAAACATTCATTTTTAGAAGAGGGTAGTCAGTAATGAGCCTGTGTCTAATGAGCTTTCAGCTGGAGTTCTGAAAGATATGTGGCAGCAAACTGCATCTGTTATAGTAAATCTAACTTAGCAAATATCGACACTGCAGTCACTTCTCTGCTCTCAGTGTCTGTGGTGAATGGTTTAAAGCAAAATCATATATTCATAAATGACTTGTCATCTCTGTAATGCCAGTAGGATTCAACTATTTCAACTGTCAAATTGTTGTAGAATGCAGTAGTTGAACATGATGGCTGGAGAATCCCTTGGTTGATAGTCATAAAGAAGCACTGATAGTAGTTTGACAGACAAAGTGCTTTGTCCAGCTTCATGGTTCACCATAATTCAATGTCAAACCTTGCACTGCAAATTGCACATTGTCATCACTGCACAGTATCGTTGGTTTGTCATGTCATGGTCCTGTGGGTCAGTGATGATCTCCAAGATCTTCTTTTCCTCTATTCTACTGACAGACAAGCTCAGAAATGGAAAAGAAAGAATTTCATCTGCTTTGTATTTTCCCTCCTAATACTGTGGAAATTAGGGCTCTTTCTTTCCTGTTTGACTGTGTAGAAAACCTCCATGATGTCATTTGTGTATTCAACTCTTTTCCCACAGCCTGACCACGCACAAAGCATTACTCTGCCAGTAGTTTTAGCATCTCCTTTCAGCTCTCAGATGCCATAAGAGACTCTCAGCTGGGATCTAGTCTGCCCAAAGGCAGCAGTCAGGCCCTACAGGGCCGAGACTGGTAACATTGCAGCAGGCATGGCCTAAAATTTAGAGATGTGAATAGAGGAAACCTGGAGGCATACTTATTGCACAAAACTGAGACCATCTCTCCAGTCTCCTGAATGCAGAGAGGGAAGCTATCTCATGCAGAGAATATTTTAATAAAGCAATCATGCCATCATATCTGACATCTCACTGGAGTTATAAAATTGCTGCAGTACCAGAAGCCTAGAAGCCCTATTGATGGACTTTTCTTTGCTGACTGATACAGAGGAAAAACTTCTTTACTCTACTTTACTCTGTTGTTCTCTCTGGTTTCCAAACAACTATGAAAACTTTGCAACTTCCAACCTTTCAGAAGGATTTTTTATGTGTAACTTCTGCTTCATTGAAGGGCAGAAAAAAAAAAAAAAGTCTTTCTAACAAGGAGAGAGAGCTTTCCTAACAAAGCCATTTTTTCAAGCTTATGAGTTGGCAAGTCTTATTTTTCTTACCTTGAGAAAGGATATGCATGCTGTTCAATTTTTAAAAAGCAGAAAAATAATCTGCCACTCCTATAAATCCCTCTAAATAAATAAACAGCTTCACAAATTTAATCTCAAAAAGTTGAATTCTTATAGCTTCATCCTCCTTCAGTTGTGCTCCACTGCTAACCTTTACAGAGCAAAGCAAACAATTGGACTCCACTGACCATAACTCATTTGTTTCTAGCAAAGTCTAGCATGTCTGTGATTTATGTTCTGGACCTACAGGTCGCAGTGCTTCATGTTCAACTATCTATGGATTTATTCTTGACTGCTGAGGGCACATCCTAACAACCCCTGTTTTAGGGACACTTTCTCAGCTATCTGTTGTTGGTTGGTTGGTTTTCTTTTCCATTGATGTGTAGTTTAATTTGTTCTAAACATTAAAAAAGTCAGTTTATCATTTCCAATACCATATACTTTTATTTTTTCCACATATATGAATGAGGATAAAATGTCTGCTGCAACAGAAAAGTAACATGGACTACCTTAACCATGGTGAGCACTGCTAGAAGACACAGAATGATTTTTTTTTTTTAGTTTGCTGATGGATAAAGAACTTGCAAACCTGTTCTGTTCCAGCAGGTGAGAGACATCCCCACCCTCATACCCTTTTTAAAAATAAAATAAAATAAAATAAAATTGATTGACTGATAAATAATCCATGTCTGGCTATCATATAAACCATCTGCTTTGACTGTGATTGTCCCTCAAGTGCAAGGATTAGAGAAGCTCAGAGAACCTTGCACCTATTTAAAATGGCTTTGAGTATCCTCAGCTAAAAATACCATTCTCTTGTTTCATTGCTCTTTGCTAAAATGTGTGTGTTCATAGCTAATTTACAACAGTCTGTCTGATATTATAATGGCAGATATGCTAGCTGTCAAAATAAAAGACTTTGTAATGTATAAATTAGAACAAGGCACTGGGCTTTTTGCCTGTGTGTTGTATAAAATCTCTGACGGTGTTATTCAAGAGGAGCAGAGAAAATTATTTTCTTAAAGTCCTGAAAAAAACAACAACATAACTAAAAAAACTGAGGATCCCCTTAGAAGACTACTCTAGAAAATGTGTTATCAGTTTTATTGACAGCAGATCAGACAAAAAGTTTGTCTGTCTGCTGTGACATGTATTAAGCCTCAATGCATCCCCCTAAAGGTTTAGAACATGGATGAACTGACAAAAAGAGAGGTGGTTACATTAAGCTTTGACTATTTCTGGCTGCATCCTACAGCCTTCATAGGCAAAGATTAAAAGAAAATCAGAGTTTTGAGAAAAGATGAAAAAGGAGCCTATAATCTGGAGTGCTTATCTTGGTTTTCTAATCAATAACTAGAGCACTTTTCCTTGCACATCATTATGTCATTAGCTTACTGTCATTTAAAAATAATGAAAAATTTGTGTGTATATAAGGCCATCTAAAAATATACATCTAATACCCTTAAGTACTTCTTAAACATGAACTGTACATCTGTACATGACATATTTCATGGGGGTTTGTAAGAATATTTTTCCCATCTTGTTCTCTGAAGTGGAGAACCTTGAAGCTGATTCAGTATTTTCTCTCCCTGTACCGAGGAGAGTAAAACATTTCCTCCTCCCCATGCCGTACTGATACAATTCAGGTATATTGCTACTGTTTCTGCCTATTACTAGTATTAGCTAGCAGTTACGTAGTGCTCAAAACAGAGAGGCAGAGAAATTACTTTCCCTAATGCTGCTGAGCAAGATCAGGAGGAGAATCTAGGTTTTCTGACTCACAGTGTTTACACTGCTGTGTAAACATCTGTCCCAATGCTTCTTGATAGCCTGTCACCTTTGCATTTGTTGTTCAGAATGCTGAGAGCCTATAAAATAACTGACTACCATCTTACATTACATTTAAAGAAAACTCACAGAGCTTTTGTCTATTTTTTTTTGAGACAGAAGCCTTGAAAAAAAGCAGAGACATTAATCTAAACCAAATCTGATTATGCCTATGGCAAGGAAATTTCTTTATCTGTCCTTTTGTAACACACCTCAATTTGGCTCTGAACATCTCTCAATACACCTATGTAGTCTGCTCACTCAGGTGCCTTGCTGGTTTTCTCAGCAGTGTGATACATCTGAAATAAAAGACAGATGTGGTAGAGTGCTTAGGAGAGGACAAGTGTCTTGACACAATGGCTCCTACAGAAATACAGCGGACTAATATAAATCAATGGAGTAATGCTGTGTGTAGCTATAAAGTTTACAGGAAGGTATATTAAGGCCCAGAGATACAGGCCAGCTTAGGAATTTTCATAAAGACGGTTGGCAAAAGCTAGGGTGTACACATGTCACTATACCTTTCCGCACTAACGTGAAAAGGATTAGGAAGTAAAATCTGCATTGATACAGCTCAAGCTACAAAAGGTTTTGTGGTGTTATACAGTTGGCCTTATGATCTGTAAAAGGGGGCTGAGTGTAATATGTTGATAAAGAATAGAGGTTAACAAATAAAAACTTGAAGTTAAATTTATGTAACGAAGATTTAGAAAATATTTTAAATGCAAGTTGAAAGCATCGCTGCTGAATCACTCTTTTTCATGGGATGGCAAAACTTTTTCTCGTTAAAGACTGAAAGACTATCAAATACTCTCAACACTTGCTTTTGGCTAATAGCATACTCATCAACTAAGCAAATTGCCATGCTAGCTTACAGTATGTATAAATCATTTGTGAAGAGAAGCAAGTAATACGTTCTTACACCTGAGCTAGTCACTATTATCATCTGTGAAATTTAGTTCCCCGGTTCATATCATCATGCCAAGTCAAACATGAAGTGAAATTGGAAATAAAAAGGCAGGCCTTTATCATTCAGGCATTTGTCTTTTGAAAATACACAGAGTAATGTTGTTAATGGGGGTTGCAGTGCTTTAATGTTTAAAAGCTTTATGTACTGACACTGGAAATGTTCTGTACATAAAAGAAACAATGAGAAAAATCTAATTTACTGCCTCAAGACATCTCCACCTTTCTCTTACTTTGTATTACCAATTGGCTTATACAGAAAAAGCTCTTGGTTCAATGTTGCATTGGAAAGTTTCTGTGCTCAGTTTTGTCATTCTCATTTAAGCTTGCAATATGTGAATAGTAAGATTCATACTAATACTTTCCTAAGACTTCACCACCCCTTAATTTTGGTAATATAACATTTCATTGAATATAAATTTCTGGGTCTATATAACCTATGCTTTCTCAACTCGGTAGTTCAGTTTTTCAAAAGAAAGGAAAAACAGTAAATTTTTTTTGACATTGACTTTACAAAACTGACACGAAGTGGGTTGAAGAATGTAAAAAAAATAATCAGGCTTATACTTCAGCTGAGAAATCCTGGCTGAGAAATCCTGTTCTTCATTAATCATACCTGGTCTTGCTTCTGTGAAATTTTAATGAAAGAAAAAGGTAGCTAAAACTACGAAGATTTTGTTTAATTCTGAATCTGTATTTTCATTTGATTTATTCTTCTGGCCTTAATAGGGATGGCACTGGTGATCTGAAAGCAAATATATGTCTATGCCTACATTAGCAATCAGGTTAGCTCAGTAGCAGCACACTATTAGATTAAGGTAGTTGGTGCTGAAACCCCCATTGGAGGTTATATTATATACAATTTGCACATTTTCCTTCAGGCTGCGTTTAGCCTGTTCTGCAGAACTGGATGTCCTCACTGTGTATGTGGTTTGAAACTGTCCAGAGGACATATCACTGTTTAAAAGCCATTACAGTCTTCAATGCATTGGATCTGCACCTGAATCAGGGATTCCTGTTTAATTTCATATGGAGGAAAAAAAAAAAAAAAAAAAAAAAAAAAAAAAAAAAAAAACACTTTTCATGTGCCAAAATTGCTCTGCAAAATGCTAAATGCTCCAAAATGTTAATGCAGTCAGAGCCTGTGCCAGCCAACAATATGTATTTTTTTCTCATCTCACTGCAAGTATCTTGTTAACTGAAAAACTTCACAAGTTACTAGTTTTAATTTACAAAACCATAGATATTTCAAATTATGCTCACTTCTGAATATATCTTAAACTAGTATAGATTTCCTATGCACGAATCATAGACCAAAATCATACTGCCTCACTATCACAATTTAAGGGTGACTTCATTTAATACATAACACTTTGCCAAGTGTTAATTGACTTAGTGTTAATCCCCAATTAATCAATTAATCAGAATAATTAATCAGAGCTCCAGAACTTCACTTTCAATGCACATAGTTATTTATGTAAAATATTTATATAAAATTCACAGCAGCTGTGTGAATTTTGAGCGCAGTGCAATATTGTCATTTTTCACAGAAGTTATCGGGCCTGTATATTATAGCAATCTAAATATTTTCCTTACTGTGCTGTTTTTTGTTTGTTTGTTTTTGTTTTGTTCTGTTCTGTTTTTTTTTTTTTTGTTGTTGTTGTTTTTGGTTTCCTGAAAGAGTGGATTTTCTCTTACACCTCTAAAAATACTTAAGAGAATATATTAAGTAATGACCACATTTGTTTGTATGCCTACATCTATTACTGTGATATATTCCTAAATTCTCAAGGTCTTTAACCATCAGTATCATTTTTTTTGAATCCATGCTGTGTATGTTTGTGCTTTGAAACATGTCTGCCTTCACTGATGACTGAGATATGGATTTTTACACCAGCATCACACTTGTTGAAATATATGCTATGCAACTAAAGATCTATTTTCTATTCAAGTGAGAAAGACTTAAATATACTGCAAGGTCTTGCTTCTCATTAGTTCTCATTTAAATAAATAGGAGTTACAGGCATTCAGCATTTCACAGAAATAAGGCAACCCTTTTAGAAAATGCTTTCATTATCAGTTCATGTAGTTCCTAGTTTCACACTAGAGTGTCTATTTTTTGGCATACATAAGCCAAACACATGAAAGTATCTTCAGGTGTTACCCTATCCTTTATTTTCAAGTAAATTTTTGTCTGTACAGAAGGTTATTATGAAGACTGTTGTTTTGCATTTCCATTACAAGTGCATATTGCAACAAAACCCAAATGCTAGCCTAATGGCCAGATAAATGGCCCCAGTGAAAAGAACTGTTTACCAACTAAAAAGATAGTTCAGCTTTGTTATGACGTACTATACATTCTAGAAAATTGTGTTCATTTAAGAAACACCAGGAGAGTTTATGGTAGAGAAGATGTACATATCTCTTGTAAGATGCAGCCATTCAACTGAGACAAAAACTGTGTGCACAGCAAGGGTTATTTTTAATAGATAAAATCTGTCTTTTCCAATCAATAGACACTTCTGCTGCAGGCTTTCATTCTAGACTGTAGCTTTTTCCATATGCTGTCAACTGTAACCAATAACTCTAAACATATATTTACTCTATATGCTCTACCACAGTGTTTTTTAGGAGATCACATGAGTTCTAGCAGCTGAATGAGTAGGCAATAAACCAAGATTATTTTGGAAACAAATCATTTTTCCTTTTCTTAAAAAATACTACATGCTACCAAGATAGATTTAGAAATAAAGGATCAATATAAGGTATTAATCTCTTCAGAATTACAATTATACACTGTCCTTTAAGTACATGTCCAGAGCTAGTGAATTATTATATCTGAAGTCAAGCTACAGATTAAACTTGTAGAATGCAGAAGGAGGCAGCCAAAGAGAGGCAGAGAAATGAATCTTTTTAAGGGGGAGGGGAGTGACATTTTGATTTGACACATTAGCGTCTTTACATTACTGTTCTGCCAGTACAGAGCCTCTCTGGAGGTGTATGAAAGATTTTGCACTTAAAACTAAACTGGCAAAATAATCTTCTTTGCTGTGTAGATTAATGTTAGGAAATTTTCATTTGCTTGTCTAGGGCAGTTCTGAATATTTCTGCATATATTCAAAACACCTTCTTATTTTTCATTTCTCCCATCTTGCCCAGGTTTGGGTTCCTATAATGTGATAGTCACTATGAGAGGGAAAAAAACAGTCAAAGCTTTATACCTCATTTTTTTTCTCAAATTGAAGTACCTGCCACACTCATCACAATCTCAGAACAGAAGGTGTAAGGAGCTCTAGGAGTCTTCAGATGTCAAGCAGACACAAAAATAAAATAAATCAAGGTTCCAAAGACACAAGTGACAATGAACTATTATTTAAAAGACTTGTTTTCTCATGGCTGTATATCTATCCGTCCCCAGACTAATCTTCTTCTCCCAATCTATAATACACCTACTTAGCATAATCTTGGCAACTTTTTCCCTATGCATTATACTATATCTTGGGTACTTCTCTGTCATAATTCTGTCTTTCTTTCCCTCAAATCCCATGTCTTCACATCACCACTATCACTGGGCACTAGTGCTTACTTTAGAATATTTTATTAGCATCCACAGACTTTAAGACACAGATCCCTTTGGTAATATCCATATTTCTTCTAAGACCAAATTTAGAATAAATCTTCCACTTTGCACTTTCTCAGTATTCCATTTGTGGTTGCAATTATGATGGCAATCATTGATTGTCCTCTAGTTAGGTAGTGAAAAAGTAAAAAAAAAAAAAAAAAAAAAAAAGATTTATCTTTATTGTCTAAACCCGCATGACTTTGCCACTCCCTTCTCTACAATTTGAACATATGAATTTCTGTATGAGGAATATTTTCTTTATTTGCTTTTGTAAAACACAAGTCAGAGCCTCTTTAGTCTTGATAAATTATCAGTCTTTATGACTCTCAGAAGCAGTGAGGTCTATTTAAAAATACTGTGAAGAGACATTTCCACTTATCCATTTATAATCTGCCATCTCTCATTTTCCTTGTGTTCACAACTTTCCTCCTTAAAGCAGGGGGAAAGTTAATTTTAAAATCTTTAAGGCATATAATAAGATATATATATTTGTTGTTATTATTGTTGTTGTTTCAGTGGCGTTGTTCTTTGTTTCAGCAGTGTTGAACCTCTGGGTGGCCAGTGTCTCATCTCCTTCAGAGTTCTCTCTTTTCTTCAATAACATACACTACAGTGTAAAACACTGCATGTTTTACAGGTTCCATATTCCAAATCATGACTATACCAGAAAATATTGATGTCATAATGCGGTTTTGAGGCATTCTGTGTTTTGTGAGAGCAAAACCTGTTTAATTCTTGTCTTTCTCTTCTGTCTCTCACACCATTTTGATCCCCAATAATACTTTGGTTCACAAATATTTACTTTCCCTACTAATTTTCCCATGCAGGACCTTATCAAAGGACTGAAATGTCCTTCATTTCAAAGGACTGAATGAACTGCCTGGTATCTCTTGCTTTGGTGGCATTCACTGGATTTTAGTACATCAGTGAAACTCTTCAAAAAATTCTGCAGGTTAGGCTTTATCATGTCCAGGTCTTTCAGGTGTTTTATTATTCTATTTTTAATGATCATTTCAACTATTTCTCTGATACAGATGTAATGTGTACTCATCTGTAACTACTTCTGAGGCTTTTTTGATTAGAGACACAAAATTTGCCACCCTCTAACTTACTGATATAGTAGGCATTTTTAAATAAAGCCTGTGCTCTTTGTTAACTTCTCTGTCCCCTCAAACCTAAGCTTCTTCTGAATTCTCTGGTATCATCTAGGACCGGTGACATGAAGGTTTTTAATTATCAGATTTTTCAGCGTCTTTGCATACGATAACTTAATCGTTAAGAGCTTCTCATCTTTAGTGACAGGCAAAGCAAGCTCAACACAGAAAATGCTACTTGTTCTCTGATTCAGAGGCTGATGCAAGGAAACAACTCTGTTAATATAGTCTGTATCTACTGTAATTGCTCTTTTTAGCTCCAAAGACCTATGTCCAACTGAACCAGCAACCAGCAGTTTCTCACATGTCTATATATTGGAAATAGGCCTATAAAATCCATTTACCTTGACTCTTTCTTTCCAGTGAGACCCAAGCAAAACAAATTGACCTCCTGAGTCTCTACATTTTTAGCTTCAGTGCAAGGGCTTCTCTCACAATTTCCTTCTTCTTCCTAACTGAACTTCAAAATTAGCAGTGATGCATGTGATAGATGGCTACACTATCCAAAACTTTCTTTGAGAAAAACTACATATTTGAGGAAATTGTGACTGCTCTCATATGTTATGGACACTATAGAAAAAATATGGCAATAATATACAATTTGTTTTAAACCAATATTTTGGGGAAAGACAAACCATATTGCTAACACTATGCATGGAAAAAAAAAAAAAGTTGAATTAAAAAATTAAAATACGGCCACCCATAAATAAATAATTAAATTATATTTTTTTTTTATGAAAGAAAGACAGAATTTTCTAGTTTTATTAATGTAACTTAATAGCTGGCCAAAGGGGAACAGAGCTCTCTCTCATAAATAAATAAAAAAAAATAAAATCAAATAAAATAAAATAAATATCCCACTGATAGACTTTGTAATTTCAGACCCTAAATGCATACTCCAGTTTCTAATTTTAAGATGAAGAGTTCCTACTAAAATCTTCCCAGAAGACAGGCAGGATTGGCCTACTGTTAATATTGGCTGGAAAGGAAAGACCTATTAATGCATTGCTTAATAATGTGCAGCAGAAGCTCTGGAAGGAATACCACCATCTGTGTTTGTGCCTAAAATGGAGCTTACTTTTGAAGATATGACTTAAGTTATTCTTTTACCGATTAAAATACCGGAGTGCCGCCAAAGTGATGACACAGTTTCCTTGTCTTCTTAAAATTGTGACAGTCTTTTTTTTTTTTTTTTTTTTTTTTCTCAGCGTCTCTCCAGAAATTCATAGGAAATAAATTTTAAAAGTAGTGACACTAATGGGACTCATGCAGTCAAATCTTTGTGCATCACTTTGAAAATTTACTTGCTAAAGTACTAATGAAAATTTAGGTCTTTGAATATTTATGATCCTCTATAGGATATCATAAATGTAATTCTTGTTTAAATAAATAGATGGCAAATCTATCAAAAATCCATGTTGTGCATACAATTACAATCAAATATTGCCCAGTAGTGTCAGATTCATTTGTATTGTTTCATTCATTTGCTGTTACATTCCCTCTTGATAACTGAAAGTTTTTGGATGTATTTCATTTCTCTGGTTTAATCTCCTACTCAGAAAGACAATGAGATAAAGGACAAGAACATGGAGAAAGCATTTCAATTGTAAAAGTGTGTTTTTGTTCCAACTGCTGGAAGCTGTTACTTTTCCTTGGAGCTGCAAGGCTGCTATCTTCTTTGGTTGGCTTTGAAAATTTCCATCATCTAATGGCTAGTAGGGGAACTCTTGGATGGGTGTTTGAGGGTGGGAAGACAGGGAGAAAGAAGGGCAGTGTGAGACCTTGTGGTGAAAGATTGTTTTAAATTTGAATTATGGCACAGACAGTTACAGTAACATGTTTACTTCTTGATCTACCAATGTTTATAGTCCTAGATGGACCCCATATGTACTCATAGGCAGGTTATCCAGCAGGACTACTACAATGTCCTCTTACCGTTATTAGTCAAACACAGTTAGGAAAAAAATCAGATTTACCCTGGCATGAAGCAACCAATGCTCCCTCTGCTGCACTTTATATATTACACATGTTCACAAACATCCTCAGGCTCTTGCTCTTCCTTTGCCTTGTGCTACTACTGGAAGAGAAGCCCTGACCTACAGGAGACAGGAAGGTGCTCAAAGGGATGGTTTTTAGGATTGTGTCCCCAGCATTTCTTCACAGGAGATGTTCAGTCTATGTCTCATGTGTATATCTTTCTTCCATTCATTTCTCAAAACAAAATTAAAAGTTTTTCTTTTTTGTTAAAACATCTCAGGCTAGAAATTGAAAGTAAGTGAATTTCTACATCAGCATTATCATGTAGGCAGTTAAAAGTTGCTGTATCTTCCTAGTGACCTAATTTGTTATTTATTATTTTTGTGTCTGAAAATTTTTAGAGCAACTTAGTCCTTGGAGAATGAAATGCTTTTATAAAGTGATACCATCTGAATAGTGGCACCAAAACAAAATAATGACATAGCATTTTTTCATCTAAGGATTCAGTGGAGGAAGAACCACAAACACCAGAAAGCTATGGCAGCCTGACAATTTGAATTGTGCAAGTAGCAGAGTTTAGGTCTTGTTGTCTTTACCCTTTGAGAACATATTATAACAATATCTAATAAAATTGAGGTTTTCATACTAATTAGATAACAGAATATAGAAATAACATATGACTAAGCAACATTGATTTCTGTCTTGTTACTGAATGACTTATCTCCCTGGAAAATTGTAGTTGTAACAATGCTTAAATTCATTACAAGTGATAAAAAAAAAGGACATGAGAGAGCCAAGAGTTAATTGCAAAAAAGAGAGGGAGAGACAGAGGGAGGAAGGAAGGATTTAGGGAGTGCAGTTGGTAGATCCTCATGCAAAATATTAGGCTAAATGCTGCTTATTTTTAAAGTTACCAGAGCGCCATTCTAAAAAGAAAGCCAAATCAAAACCATGACAGTCCATTTTGTTGTCTGTCTGATTTATACAACTCTAGTGTAGAATAGACCGTGTTCTTTAAAAGACTATCTCTTTCTCAAGATACTCATGTGTGCATATATTTCTGATTTTATCCAAAGTTTTTCTTCTTGCTTTTGTTAAATACTGGCATAATTCAGATATCTTTTAAGTACCTCAAGATTGTCGAAGAAGTTTGTATTTCAAAAGAATAATATTTCTTGTAGTCATTTCCTATTTTTCCATTAGCGACCTGAAAACATAGTAATCTGATTTCATGCTTTAAAGATTCAATGTATCTAATGCATGTTAGCTAAAGGGGAGCAAATATTTTGTGTATATGTGCATGTGAGAAGAAAATAAACAGAAAGCATATGTGTGTTGCAGTTCCTCTTTTTTGTCACAAAAGAAAAAGTGGCAAAAATAGGAGCATTGTTGCTATGCATCTCATGGTCCCTGCTCATGTCCCCATGGTAACCAGCAGAAGTCATTCGCATTCTGCAAAAGAATCAGGAAGATACATGTGTGCAGCAGTTCAGAGGGCTAGGTAGTCCAAAAGAGGCAGTAAGGATGGCCAGTTTTGAAAAGGTCACACATTCAGGAAATTAATAAAAGTCCCATTAACATGTAAACCACACCAAAACAACAATTTTTATTTTAATTATAGTTTGAACTTGCAGTAGGTGGCAAAGATCTGAAAGTTTCTGGTGGTGTACCATATAGCTCATGACACAGATCCTCAAATGTCATCAGTACATAAAGCTCAGAAGGAAGAGATGTTGATGTTTTTTCAACATCAAGTTTGGTCCTTTGATTTCCTGCACAAAAACTGCATTTAAAAGTTTAATATTTTGGTTCACTGTAGCATGCCTGTTCTCTTCCTCCCAAAAATCTCTTCCTCCCTGTCTTAAAGATTTAAAAGATTTATAAATATATTAATTTCAAAAGGCCTGCTTCATAGGAAATGGTCACCTTTATCTAGGTGTGGAATGGCATCTTCTAACATTTCCAATAAAAATAATTAAAAAAAAAAAAATCCAAATGAAATGCAAGGAAAATGAAACAAAACAAATAAAAATGTACTAAGATGAAAATAACAGTTCTGCTTGTTGAAGAATTCTGACCGACATTGTACACATTTTATATGCAGCATCTTCAACGAGTCCTGGGTAAAGACCGAATGTTTTATATCTTTTTTTTTTTTTTTTCATTCTACTTTCTCTTCTCTTGACTATTCGCTATACTGAAATTCCATTTTCTTTTCTCTTCCAGGTATTCATCTCCAATCTCCTATTACCCTTTAATGATGTTCCTTTCAGAAAATCCCACTGGACTCTGTATCTCTTCTAGTTTTAAAAGGGTGAATTTGTCAATCTAGCATGCTCCAGAGAACTTTAGTAGATATTCACTGCAGATTTTTTAGCATTGAATTGGTTGTTAGTTTTGTTTGTTTTTAAGAGTGTATATGTGTGTAAGTGTGTATATATATAAATGCATATATCACAAACTTTTATGCAGAGCCTCACACACAGGCTGGGACATACTGTTTCTGCCAGTGATGTGAGCCTGTGAGGGGAGCCTCTAGAGTGGTGAAGTGGCCTGTTTTCAGCCTTCCTCCCCTGCCCAAGGCTGAGGATGACATAAGAGGTAATGACCACATGATTCCCCATGGCCTGGGGCCATGCAGCCCTCCCCAGAGCCAGATATTGCAGTCACAGATACTTTATGCTTGTACAAGGATACATGTGAAGATTTGTAAGACTGAAAATGTGTTTCTAGTTTAAGAAAAATACATGTCACAAGGCACTGTACCCATCCAACTGCTGCAGGGAGCTGTGTTCATGCACTCATTTGCCTCAACCCTGGCAAGTGTAAGCTACTTCTGGGATGCAAGGTGTGGTTTTGTTGATGCATCAGTTCAGTCCTTGCTCCTTCAGCAAGTGGCAACAAGAGTGGTGATAGCAACTGGTGATTCATCACGGATAATCATGTGAATTATGTTTATAGAAAACCTCCAAAAAAGTAACTCAGATGAAATAGGGAAAAAGCTGGTGTTGCAGTGCTTTCATATGAGGAATTAACCTAAGCTCTCATAGCTAGGAGTGAGCTGTATGTTTGCCTAATAAAGCCTGAGGACACATGCAATAACTCACAGTATTTCTATATGACAACTGCAGCAGACACAGCAGTTCCTTTCAGTATGGTAATATTTGATCAGCTGAAAAATTCATATACTAGAGATTAAGAAAGAAGGAAATAATTTTTGTAGTCTTTCCCAGGATTAATCATGTCTTAGGTTGCTGAGCTACCTAAATTCTCCAGAGAAAACTTATTATTCAGGCCCACTTCCCTGTAGTGTAAGTTTGCCATAAAAATCAACTTCACTGAACTATATGCAGAAACTTTGCAGAAATGGGCTGTACCCTAAGCAGCTTTACTGCAGAGTTTGTAACTTTGATTTGAAACATTTGTTTCAAATCAAAATTCTAGTTTCACACTTGGATTTGCAATCTGTGAAGTTAACTCAAATCAGGTATCTTACATTTAGCATCTTACCTGCCCATACTTGGTTTGTGTATGTACTATCAAGTGAAGAACCTTGTTCTGTACAGTCACGCACAATATTTGCACAATAGTAACATCCAAACTACAAAAACAATACATATGATTTATTATGCTAACAGTTCTGATTTTGCATGTCTCGAAGAAAGAAAATAACTTTTAATGGATCAAAACCTCCAAAACCACCATAATTTTAGTTCTATATTTTATATAGTACTTTTAATAAAAAACATGAATTTGTAGTGGGGGAAAGTTTCTTTTTTTCTTTTTCTCTTTCTTTTTTCTTTTTCTCTTTCTTTTTCTTTTTCTTTTTCCCTTTCTTTTTCTTTTTCCCTTTCTTTTTCTCTTTCTCTTTCTCTTTCTTTTTTCTGTATGTAATTTGTAGACAGTCCAAGCATTCTTAATATGTACTTCAAGACGACTAAAACCCACTGTAGGGTAAAAGAAATGATCACAGGCTAGAAAATAAGAGTTCCAGTGCAGTATATGTCTTGTAGTGTGTCCTTGGACAAAAAAAAAATCTCCATTTTCGTGCCTGCCATATAAGAGAAATAGAGCTCGCCTCGCAGAGATACTATGAAATTTCATTAGCTAATGTTTACACAGTGCTTTGAACTAATGAAGCATTACATTGCAAAGCATTACTTTCAGTCTCGGTACTTCAAGGATGTAGAAAGGATCAAATGTCCTTTTCACTTACACACATTGAAGAGGAAGCTCATTTTGTTTTGAAGTTCTAACATTCTTTTGGGTTTTTATTTCACTTCAAGGTTGCTTCATACCTTTTATTGACTGCTTACTTTAAATTCCTTTTTCTGTGTCCTGTCATCTGTTATAAAAATTGATTTGAGGTTTGTGAGCAGCTTGGTAACTGGATGTTTGGGGGAAGGAATAATACATCCTAAAAAAGAAGATTTTTTTTTATTATTATTATTATTTCACAAACCTTGCAGACTTCAAGAATATCCATGTCTACTGTTCAGTCTCTGCTACTAGAGTGGCATCTACTTTGGTCAGCATTACCTTGAGTCTACTATGTAATTGTACAGTAAAGTTGAAAGGATTTAGATCTCAGGTAACATACAGTGATATGTAGGCAGCTTTATATCATTTACTCCTTGTTACGAGTAAATCAATGTTTGTTTTAAAACAGAGTCTGCAAATGTGATACCGTGCAAGTTTTTTTCAAAATCTGTATTTTCAGTAACTTCATTGTGTTTCTTTTTTTGAAATCAAGTATCAAAATGTATGCAAGGTAAATATTTTTGTTTCCTCATCAAAGACTGCATTCTGGAAGCAGTAATTTTTGCAAGATGAAAGAGTACAGTTTCACCATGTTGTAGAGAACTGGCATAGTGAATTTTATGAAAGATGCAAGAATAAGATTTGTGTTTTTTGTTTGCTTGTTTGTTTTTAATTATTTCTATTTGCTCAAAGGTTACTACTAAAGTATTAAAAAAATGAAACCTTGTGACACAACTTTGTTTGCTGATGATTCAGGAATACTTGACGATGACTAAATGTTTTCAGGATTTGAATTATGTCTAAAACAAGTTTCATGGGTAGCATAAGGTCAGCAGGATCATGAGATTTTTCCAATTTGGTCATGAACAGTTGGATGCAGCTATGAGAAATTTAAGCAGAATTCCAGGCATTTAGCTTAATTCACTCTCAAAATTAAGCCTGAAAAAACAAATCTACATTTTCTGTCTTATTTTACTTCTCCCTCTTTCTCAGCATCTTCCTATGAAGACAAATCACTTGCTGCTGCTACTATGGTATTGGTGTCCTGGAACTACTTCAAAAAATATTGAGGACAGACGACATATGATGTATTTCAAATCAGCACATATATGCAGTTAAAGGAAAGAAACACAAACTGCCACAACTGAAAAAGTAGAAGAATCATGGAATCTCTAGAAGAAATTGCAACTGTCTGGAAAAAAACACAGGTCCAAAAAATGCACAAACAATATTTATGGATGTACAAGAAGCTGGAGGGCTAAAACAAAACAGCTAAAATCAGATGATGAACACTCACACACAAACAGACAAAAAAAAATACTGCACAAGTACAGGTTTTCTTTAATCGCTTTCTAAGTAAGGAGGTAAGGAGCTGCGAGTGCAAGGAACATCAGCAGCCACACTGCTGAGTACTTCTGGGCAGAGTTGCTCAGAGCAACAAGAGCAACACATCCACTGATTGTCTTTTTCATGGAGTGCTGGCAACAGCCATGTGTTTAACCACACCAAGTTCAGTTATACAGAACTTCCTTAATGAGAAAATGTTTCTGTAAGAAGTCCATTTTAGGATTAAAGAAGCTTTCTCTGTAATAAGAAAGAAAACACATCTGTAACTCGTGAGTTGATTATCTATGTTACTTCTGAGAAAGTTGGATCATTATGTAGAACTAACTGTACTTTAGCATTTTTCAAATTAGAAAACACTGCCATGACTTTAGGAGTCTTTCAGTAAGACAACCATGTTTACTGAAGGAAGGATTAAGTACAAACAACGCAGTTTCTAACTGTGCTCTAAGATGGGCAGCTAGCAAACGTGACGCCCATCTACAAGGAGGGCCAAAAGGAGCATCCAGGAAACTACAGGCGTATCAGTCTGACCTCAGTGCTATGGAAACTCATTATGCTCATGGAGCAGATTATCTCAAGTGCCATCACGCAGCACTTACAGGACAACCAGGTGATCAGGCCCAGTCAGCATGGGTTGATGAAAGGCAGGTCCTGCTTGATGAGCCTGATCTTTTTGTATGACAAAGTGACGTGCTCAGTGGACAAGGGAAAGGCTGTGGATGTGGTCTACCTAGACTTTGGCAAGTGTTTTGATACCAGTTCCCACATCATTCTCCTGAAGAAACTGGCTGCTCATGGCTTGGACAGCTATTCGCTTCATTGGATTAAAAAATGGCTGAGTGGCTAGGCCCAAAGAGTTTCGGTGAATGGAGTTAAATCCATCTGGAGGCCACTCACTAGTGGTACCTCCAGGGCTCAGTAGCAGGGCCAGTTCTCTTCAATATCTTTATCAATGATCTTGACCAGGGTATCAAGTATACCCGCGGTAAGTTTGCAGACAACAAATAAAGCGCAAAAGTTGATCTGTTCAAGGGTAGGAAGGCTCTATAGAGGGATCTGTATAGGCTGGACAGATTGGACAAGGACATCTTTATGAGGTTCAACAAGGCTGTGTCCTGCACTTGGGGCACAGCAACCGCATGCAGTGTTAAATGCTGGGGGAAGAGTGGCTGGAAGCTGACTGGAAGAAAGGGACATGGGGGTATTGGTCAATGAGCCAGCAGTGTCCTCAGGTGGCCAAGGAGGCCAACACCATCTTGGCTTGTATCAGAAATAGCATGGCTAGCAGGACTCCAGAAGTGATAGTTCCTCTGTACTCGGCTCTAGTGAGGCTGCAACTCAAATACCATGTTCAGTTTTGGGTCCCTCGCTACAAGAAGGATATTGAGGTGCTGGAGCATGTCCAGAGAAGGTCAACAAGTAACTCCTCAGGCAGAAGTCTTAAGTTGATAGATCTGAAGGCTGAAGAAAAAGACACACACACACAAAAAATGTTTGTTCAATCTGAAATTTCATGGCTTTTAAAGACATGTACAGGAGTTTTCCTGTTCATAATCAGAGACTTCTAGTTTCAACTGCAGAACAGTTTTCTCAGCTTTGTATATTCAATGCTTTATTTCCATACCTAAAATTCTGATTGCAAAAGTTATTCCTGTGCATTTTGATTATCAAGTCCAGGAATAGGTTTCTTAATCGCCCTATTCAGTTGAATTCCGCCTTTAAAAGTTCTTTTACAGAGCTAGGACATATTTCTGCAATGACACACAGCTTTTATTCTCTTCACCTCAGTTTTTCCTTCCCTCCTTGGTTTAGTCGCAACTTTCTCTGTGGATTTTGAGACAGGAAACCATGCTGGCTATCTTATAGCTGCCTCCTTTCATTAGCTATTCAAGGTGATAATCTTATGACTATAACTGATGAGGTATTTCAAAGTTTTTTCTTTTACAGAAACAAGTTACTAAATCAATACTTGGCTAAGTCAGCTTCCTATCATCCTATCAATATGCATAGTTGCAGAAAACAAATTACTAATAACCTCTAAAACTTCAATCTACTCTTACCAATAATTTTCTTCAGGTATATTTGATTAAATTCATTATTGCTGAAACTGTGAAAAAAATGTGTGGGGTAACTGTTAAGTTACCACTGTGGAATTCACTCTTCCATATAATACTTTTCCTTTGGCAGATTAACTATATTTAGTGCTTTACTGATCCTTGTGTGCTTTTCTTTTGTTCACACAATACAATAAACATATTGTTAATGAAAACTTTTCAGAATCCTTAATGGCACTGAAAGTCTTACTTTTCATTGCCGTTATCTACATGACTGACTGCTTTTGTAAATGAACAAATAAAAGTTACCACCTTATGCTGGGAAAAGATAGTAAGCCTCAGGTTCAAGCATAATAGAAAGGGAAAGGTCTTTTTAAAGAAGAATATTTTCATTTCAGGAAATGAGAATCTTTTGAAAATGTATTTTAAGCACATTAAGTATGCAAAAAGTCACTTGAAAATGTTAAAACAAGTTCAAATATGTTGCATCTATCAATGAGGGGAAAATTACCAGCTAAACGAAGGAAATCTATAACCTGATTTTCAAATTCTTCCATTACTTAAATTAAGAATTAAGATCTGTTAATTATGGATTGAGTTGCCATACTACACTTTTGCCATAAGTTTTCTTCCACTAAAATAAAAATAAAAATAAAAATAAAAATAATAAAAAGTGGATACCTAGCAATTTTCTAATGGTAAATTTAAATTTACTCACCCCTCTCCCACTCCCCCCCCCCCCCCCCAAAAAAAAAAAAAAAAATTCTCTTTAGTTACCTTTGAAATACTAAATATAGTTCATGGAACCACAGAGTTCTCTTTCAGTAGTCTGAAAACCAACAGGTTGTCTTTCTAAGATCAATTTTAGTCTGATGTTTAACCACCAGAGGCTCCTATTAGAAGTGTAAGATTAAATAGTTGACAAATATATCAAAAAAAAAAACAAAAAAAAAAACAAAAAAAAAACAAAAAAAAAACAGGTGAACAACCAAACTATAATAGCAAAGAATAAACACACTGATTTTAAAGACCTAATAAATAGTTTTAAATTTCTATTCCTTTGTATTCAGCAAATTCTCATGAATAACAAATATTGATTCATGGATGACTGGATGAGCTGCTAAACAAACAAAAAAAAAAACACAAACAACAACAAAAACAAAAGATTCATAATGCATATTCGTAAAGCTTGTACTTCTAGGTCATGGTATGGCAGAACACTGTTAAATTCTGGCATCATTCTTTTAGTAAAATTAATCCTAAATGTTCTGTAGCATCTCAGTGCTCCTGCTACCATGGCTTCCAGAATTCAGCTGGCCAATTCTGTCTTTTAAAATTACAATAGGTATGCTTTTATCCAAAGCAAAACATGATTTGCATATTTCTTATATTTTGTGCAACAAGTGAGGTTTCCTGAATAGCTTTTGAAACAAAGCTATTTGATTCTGTAGCTTAATCCTTCATAGAAGATTTAAAGAACTCTGAGGGGCAAATTTTGCCTTTATTTATTTCACTGAATCACAGAATCACAGAATTGTCTAGGTTGGAAGAGACCTCAAGATCATCAAGTCCAACCTCTGACCTAACACTAATAAGTCCTCCACTAAACCATATCACTAAGTTCAACATCTAAATGTCTTTTAAAGACCTCTAGGGATGGTGGTGGCACTGTCCTGGGCAGCCCATTCCAATGCCTAACAACCCTCTCAGTAAAGAAGTTCTTCCTAATATCCAATCTAAAACACCCCTGGCACAACTTCAGCCCATTCCCATCATCCTGTCACCAGGCACGTGGGAGAATAGACCAACCCCCACCTCGCTACAGTCTTTATTGTACTTATAAAGATCGATAAAGTCGCCCCTGAGTCTCCTCTTCTCCAGGCTGTACAAACTCAGCTCCCTCAGCCGCTCCTCAGCTGCCAGTTGACTGGGACCTCCCCCGATAGCCAGGACTGTTGACAATGATGGTTAGCAGCTTGGCCAGCTCCTCTGCCAGTTCTCTCAGTGGATCCCATCTGGCCCCATACTCTTGAGTTTATCCAAGTGCCGTAGCAGGTCGCCAACCATTTCCTCACAGATAGTGAGGGCCACATTCTCCTCCCCAACCCCTTCCAACAACTCAGGGTACTGGGTATCCAGAGAGCAACTGGTTTTGCCACTAAAGACTGAGGCAAAGAAGGCATTAAGCACCTCTGCCTTTTCCTCATCTTTTGTAACTAAGTTCCCCCTGCATCCAGTAAAGGATGGAGATTCTCCTTCGTCCTTTGTTTTTCGTTGATGTATTTGTAAAAACATTTTTTGTTGTCTTTGATGGCAGTAGCCAGATTGAGCTCCAGATGAGTTTTGGCCTTTCTAATTTTGTCCCTGCACTGCCTTGCAACATCCTTATAGTCCTCTCGAGTGGTCTGCCCTCTTTTCCAAATATTATAAACCTTCCCTTTTTCTCCTAAACTCAAGCCACAATTCTCTTTTCAGCCATGCCAGCTCATCTTTGGGTATGTGGGGACAGACCGCTCCTGCACCATTAAGATTTCCTTCTTGAAGAACACCCAGCCTTCCTGGACTCCTCTGCCCTTCAGAACCGCCTCCCAAGGGACTCTGCCAACCAGTGTCCTGAATTGTTCAAAGTAGGCCCTCTGGAAGTCCAATACAGAGGTTTTACTGGTCCCCTTCCTGGCTTCTCCAAGAATGGAGAACTCTACTATTTCATGGTCACTCTGCCCAAGACAGTTTCCAACCACCACATCTCCTACTAGTCTTCCTCTGTTTGTGAAGAGAAGGTCTAGCGGGGCACCTCCCCTGGTAGGCTCACTAACCAGCTGCGTCAGGAAGCTATCTTCCACGCTCTTCAGAAACTTCCTAGACTGCTTTCTCTGGGCTGTGTTGTGCTTCCAGGATATGTCAGGGAAGTTGAAGTCCCCCACAAGAACAAGAGCTGACAATTTCACAACTTTTGTCAGCTGCCTGTAGAACTCCTCATCAGTCTCCTCATCCTGGTTCGGAGGTCTATAACAGACCCCCACCAGGATGCTTGCCTTGTTGGCCTTCTCACTGATCCTAACCCATAGGGACTCAACCTTATCATTCCCAGCCTCAAGTTCCACAACTCCAAAACTCTCTAATATAGAGAGCCACACCACCACCCTTCTGTGCTGCCTGTCCCTTCTGAAAAGCCTATAGACAGACACTGCAGCACTCCAGTCATGAGAGTGGTCCATTTATATAAGGCAATATCAGATCTACAGTTTAGCTATTTCAGTAAAGCAAAACAATTTAATTAAATATTTGCCATAGTAATTTCTCCAAAGATTTCATTTTTAGCAATTCTAATCCACACTGATGTGCACCAAGACACAATGATCAACTGGAAACTTCTGGTTTTAAATCTTCTTCTTTCTGTGTAATGTTTGCATTGTTTCAGGGACTGTAGCAATGCACAGAAGATTTATTTTTGTTTAAGAAACAAAATGTTTTAGTCTGCCTTTTACAATATATTTATTGTGTAAGTGTACATTAATTTACCAATCAAAAATATTCTTATATAAAATGTGGACAAGTACTCATTTGTTAATCTTGTCCATACATGTTGCACCTGCTTCTTAGTGGCCTGTGCAAGAGGCAGGATAAAGGAACGTGGGACGATTTACATTACCTGAACCAAAGAGGAGGCTGAACACATGCCAGAATGGTGGGGGCTGAACACCTCCATGAGCCTCCCTGCCCCAGGTAGTGCCAGCTGAGCTCCTGGAACTGGAGATAGCCTCTCACCTTCCAGTGTTGCTCCCACTACACGTGGTGTTTGAGTAACCATACTCAAAACTACAACTTATTCCCAAATTATATAGATATTCAAAGAGAGAAATCACTTCTAGATACAGTACTACCTCTTGGTCTTCCACTTCCAACCCTGTTTTAATTTTTTCCCACTATATTGCGTAGTCAGGCCAGGAATCAGGTACAGCCCAACAGTAAATGAGAGCTGTGAACATTGAATGCTTGCAGATGTTTGGCATCATGGAAAGAAAGATACAGAACAGCTGGACCCGAGGTGACAAATCTCCATACAAATGTACTCACACTTTGCAGGTCTAAATTTGTGTATCATATGCAGAGCAATAGGCACAACCTGTACCTAGAGACACACTGCCCCAACTAGGAAAGATGTCATGACTAGGAAGGAAGAAGTGCTTCTAAAACACTTGGAAGGCTATAAATTAATGTGTAAGATAAAGGTGTGGAGTTCCTCAGAACTAATTTGGAGACAGAGAGGAACCCAGGAAGAAAAACAAAATTACATAGTTAATTAATTTTATTTTAATAAGAACAGCTATCTATGCCCTCAGTAGATGGAAAGATTATTCCTTTATTCACCTGGTTTTCATATCAATTATAATTGACCTTAGTAATAACATATTTATAGTACCGTTGGTCTGTGCTCATTTGGTTTCAAATATCATATACCAAATTGCCATGATAGATTATTTTGCCCTTTAGGCTTCTAATTTTCATTTTAATGGCTATGTAACATAAAATGAAAAACAAATATGGCATTGCAGGTTGCTGGAAAATATTTCCAAAGAAATTTGTCAGCATAATTTCAAGATTGCTTTACACATGATCCTGAGTTCCAAGGAAAACAAAGCAGTTGACATTTAATATTTTCATTTGGCTTTCATAGCTTAATTTTATGTATCTTTTGGCTCTAATGTATACAGCATTTGGCACTGATTCTAACAAGACCATGGCTACTTACTAAAAATTAAGGAAAATTTCCAAACATTCAGTGTGCAGTGTCAATAGCAATGTCTTCATCCCAGTGACCTTCCCTCCTTTCAAGGTCTGTATTTTTGTGCTCCTGCCTGGCATCGCCATATTTTACATTTAGTAATCACTTGCTGAAGAACACTTTCTTATCTGTATATTCTGGCCTGCTCATAAGCAATAGAAAAAGAAGTTGACTTCTAAAATGTGCATGAAATCAGCAGTGAAAGAAGTGAACTAAATTAAAAAAAAAAAAAAGCTTTGAATTCCATTGTGTAGATTCCTTATTTCCCCAAATCAGATCTTTTTAGTAACACTAGGATTTAGAATAGCTACTTCCCAGATGCTTCTGTGGGAACATAAGTTTATCTAACTCTTCTATATTGCTGGGAATTTTCCCTAAAATTAAGATTGGCACAGTATTTCTAATAGATGAAAGTTGCTGCATAAATAAAAAGCTTGCATGACTTGGTTTAAAATAACTGTTTATTTATACTCTATTTTATTCACAATTTACTCAATTTATTTTGTCTTTCCAATGGAATAATTTCTTACTAGAAGAAGGAGAAAAATAGTGAACTCAGTTTCATTATTTTACCAAAGAAACATTTCATGAATATATTCAATCTGTGTTAATGGATTTTAACACATTTTTACTATTCTGCAATGAACTGCTCATAAAGTTTTTAATTACCAAAGCAGTATCCAAAAATACACAACAGAGAGGTGTAGTGTTGTAGCAAAGATTATTTCCTTATGCATTTAATTTTGGCTCACAAATGCATCCACAGGTATCTGTCTGTACATAATATAAGACCCAATTTTATAAATGTATGTAATTTGGGTAAATGGCTGTTCCCAAAACAATTTCTTCACATTATGTTTCAGTTAAAGAAATTAAGAAATATCATGTAGCTCATATATCCCTGATATTCATCACCCGATGCTGCAGAATGTGAAGTACATTAAGAGACCTGTATGGTGTAGCTGCCTGAGGTCAAATACTGTCCAGAGAGCCCACAAATAAATTCCTTTGCCATGTGCTTTTTGCCTTATAGTGGACTGTGTATTGCATTGTATAAAACAGTCACTACAGTTTGATTCATGTGGTACTTACCAAAAACTATTTTCTATCATGCAGGCTTCTAGCCATGCCATGTCTGAAGGATGTGTGATGTTCCCATCCTCTTTGTCCTGTAGTATCTGTTAAAAATAGAAAAATAATAAAGTTAAATATTCCCAATTGATGGGAGGAATCCAGGCTTAGTTTTATCTTGGCCATCCAAGAAGAGTTAAAAAAATGTCCTCTACCACCTGATGTAACCTCACAAACTGGATCCTGTTCTGACCCAGGGAGCCCTTCCTAATGTCCTGTTGACACCCTTAAAGCCCTGTTCAGGTTTAGACTGGCTAGATGGTGACTGATCACTTCTGTGGTCTCCTTCCCCTGAGCCTTGTTTAGGAAGATCCTACATCCCTGTTGATCCTCATGTGGAACCATATTTCTGTCAGGGGGTTATGCTTTGATGGTTACCTGCCTGCAGTCAGGTAGCATGTTTGTGTTGAGGCTGGTCAGAAGTGGAACTGTATCTTTCAGGTAATGGCATACATTACTGCTTACAGAAGTTGCTTACAGTTTGGTTAAGGGATAGAATGCACATGAGATGGTGTGGGCTGATTTCCTCCGTATTACAGACTATTACAGTTCATTCACTTTCTTCTCCATTACACCTAATTACTTGTTTTTGATAAAGTATTTCTTACAAAAAGGTATTATATATTCATCTAAACACATCAAGAGACCTAGAATTACTCTTTTAAGTAAAATCTTCACAAACCTCTAGAAAGATAATGCTGGCTGGCAATCTCTCAAAGATACCCCAGACAAAATAAAGATAATGTTATTTTATCTCTTTAGTTAGCTAATGTGTCCTCCACACCTTTGACATTTTGCATGTTCTGCATGGAATAATATTTAACAATCTGAGAATGACAAATCAGGGTTGCAGCTTCTGGAAAAATGTGAATCTTGATTTCATGGTCGTACATGGAATATTTTATGTGTTTTAACAGAGCTCCTTACTTCAGTGTAAAATAACAAACCTAAGAAAGCTTTTCTGCAGCCAAGAATAAAACATTTGCTGAAGGATACTCCTTGGAAAAAACAACAGCATATTGAGGCAAAAGAGAGGAGTTTCTTGTTGCCTTGGAGGGAGGATGGAATAGTTTTCTCATTGTATAAATCCCAACTTTTAACTGATTCTCCAAAGCAGATGTCTGTCTCTGAAGAAGCTGAGACACAGCACTGATGTTTTTCTTTTCTTCAGCTTCTGCAATGAGTCACATGTAGTTCGGCACTCAGCTTGAAGCAGAACTGCAGCAACTTGAAGGCTACCCCGAAACTATGTTACAGTTATTTATATGATGGGAAATGCCTTCAGTTTCTTCTGTTTCAACAAAATAGAGAAATTGTTTCCTCGAGATGATGACAGAAGTATGTAGTATTCAAAACCTGAAAATGCAGCTAGCTGCACTTTTTGTATTCAAGATGTGAGATATGTTCATCTGATTTGTGTCAGTATGGAACAGTGCTAGGGCCGCATGGTATGATGAATGTGACCTTCTGTCTTACATACCCTTGTATAACCACAAGTCTAAGAAAAACAGAGTGGTTAATGTATATAATTCTTGTACCTTGCAAAGGAATGTTTTAGCAATTCGTGTCAATAGAGAGCTTGAAGGGAAAGGTATTTGTAGGCTTTTCCTTGAAGTTTCTGATATCTGGGGGGTTTCAGAATAATTGCTATTATGACTATTGCATGGGACACTATACAAGTCTCTGATATCTGGCCAGGAGATTAAGGAGACGGGGAGAGCTGAAGAACAACTAAAAGACAAAGCTTGCAGGGGATGTTGCACAAGTCTCTGACATACAGCCGAGTTGGACAAAGGAGGACAAGAGGGAGGAAGACTATGAGCCTTCAGCACAAGAGAACCCCAGAGACCCCCTGAGGGACCACCGGAGACTGATACGCGTGCTCCAGTAGGAGGGTTTGGATTCCAGAAACTAATTATAATAACCCTTTTTTTTTTAGAAGTAGTAATGAATATGTATAAGCCTAGGAGCATAAAAATCAGCTGCTTGATGTAACTGGTGTGTGTCTTGGTGGAACAGAGACTCCCGGCACACCCAGCGCTGTTTGCTTACCTCTATTCCTTTAATAAATTGTAAACTTTGATTACAGTCCTATTTTGAAGACTAAGCCATTTATTACAAAGACAACAATAGTCTAGGGATGATTTTGTGACGTCCTTGCTGACAAACAGCAAACTTTTTTTTGTGACTTCTTTTTAATTGTTATTGCTGATCTCACTTTTAGAAGTTCCTGATTATTTGTGCAAATCAATGTGCAGGATCAGACTGCATCCTCTGAGGGGACAGTGCCAGTAACTGCCAGCTGCACTTGAAGCCCAGGAAAGAGTAGTTTTTAATCTGTTTGTGTTGTGGTTTAACCCAGCAGGCAGCTAAGCACCACACAGCTGTTCACTCACTTCTCCCACTCCTTTCTCCACCCTCAGCAGGATGGGACAGAGAACCGGAAAAAAAAAAAAAAAAAAAAAAAAATGTAAATCTCATGGGTTGAGATAAAGACAGTTTAATATGACAGAAAAAAAATAAATAATAATAATTAAAAAATAATAATAATACATACAAAACAAGTGATGCACAATGTAATTGCAGGTTGGTTCTCTAGTTCAGCTGCAGTGCCTGTCACCAGAGTTGGATCAGATCCAGAGCCATTTTCTCGAAGGTGCCGAATAGTGTTGAATATTGTTTGATATGTGAAGGCCAGACCCCAGCAGAGAGCAGTGAGCTGCAAATCTCAGGCTCTGCCAGGACTGAGGCATACCTTTTCAAAACATTCTGCCAGCTTTTTAGGATTCTTCATTTGTTCAGGGGTGAACTCCAAAACCATTGGAGGTGACATGATAGATACCATATCCTGCCACACACCTTTCCATTGATAAACATCCTGCCTCAGGGCAGATCTCTGGGTAGTACTATTACATAGTTGTCTAATAATAAATGAACTCAAAACACATGTAGGAAACATAGCAATAGGATCTTGCTAGTTTGAATATCTCAAGAACATTCAAAATTTTCAAAAACTATTTTAAGTCACCTGTAGCAAAGACTGTACTTGCTAATAGTTTCCATGGTAAGGTTGCAAAGAGTGAGAAAGATCACCATACTGAGTACAAATATCAGATTAAGTTCATGGTCAGTGTAATATGAACACATGCTATATACAAACTGGCAAAACCATAAGCAAACTTAGGCCAGTCCTCAGAGGTGATAAACATCAAGAAAGGAATCAAGAAAAACAACCCTGAAATCACATAAAAGAGCATTGCGAATGAATAAATTCACAATGTAAGTGAATTTACAGCATTGTGGCGGGCAACTAATAAATTCATATAATGCTTATAACAAAACTTGTTTTAACACACTCTGATTATCTCAACCCTTCATGACCCACATTGTGTTTTAACACAGCAGGCAGCTAAGCACCACACAGCCATTCGCTCACTACTCCCTGTGGGATGAGGGAGAGAATCATAAAAAGGGTAAAACTCACAGGTTAAGACAGTTTAATAGGACAGAAAAGGAACAAAAATAATAATAGCAACAACAACAATAACAAAAGTAAAAATAATATACAAACCAATTGATGCACAATGCAATTGCTCACCACCCACCAGCTGATACCCAGCCAGTCGTCGAGCAGCAGCTGCACTTCCTGGCCATCTCCCCCAGTTTGATGCCATATGAGATGGAACATCCCTTTGGCCATCCTGGGCCAGCTGTCCTGGCTGTGTCTCCTCCCAAATCCTTGCGCACCCCCAGCCTCCTCACTGGCAGGGCAACATGAGAAGCAGAAGGGTCCTTGTCTCTGTGTAAGCACTGCTCTGCAACAACTAAAACCTCAGTTTGTTATCAGCATTATTTTTCTCCTAAATCCAGAAGACAACTCCAGACCAGACACTATGAAGAAAGTTAACTCTATGTCGGCTGAAACCAGGGTAATTTGGCTGATACACAGTAGCAGAGTGGGGTTTGTTTTCTTGGATTCCTGGGATGTTTTCTTCATATCTTTAAAATGTAACTGATACTGCTAAGTGCGGTATCCTGTGCTTGGTTGTTTCAGTGCTGCAGCAGTGGCAGGCACGCAGCACACACAGCTCACTGGTGGGGAGATGGCACATAGCCTGCATGTCGGGGTGCAGCCACAGTCAGATGTATTTGATATCAGATGGCAGCACTACCATCTGGGAAGCCATCACACTGAGCTCCTCCCTCACCAGTGGCACACAGGGACGGAAGGCAGCTACATTGGTGTGCTGCAGGCATGTCCTAGTGCAGGGTTTGGGGACTGTGAGACACCAGACAGGCTATCAATGTTAGCTTAGCTTTCCAGAGGACAATCCCAAGGAGGTTTGAAGACAGGAGTTCAAAAAAGTTTGAAAATCCTGACCCAACCTTTCCTACTAAAATATGCACCAATGACTTTTGCAAGTTTTATGCCTGCAGCACCTGACCAGGGACTTGATCACAACAAGAATGATCCTACTAGTCTTTAGGAAGGTTAAAAGAGGAGTATGACAGTCAACTAAAACAGCAAAAGGTCAAAACTGAGCTAATGATAATAATCTAAACGGGAATTTGAATGGAGCTCTGATGTTAATGCTTCTATACTTTTAATAAGTGCCATAGGATTTCTAATAATAACAGTGTCTAGGATCTCCACTTGCTCTTTTACACCAACAACGCCAGCTGAACAGGTCCTGTTAACCCTATACTAAGACAGATGTTCAGAAGTTAATCACAGGGGTGTTTCAACACCCAAGTTCTTCATCGTGATCTACTCTTTAGCATGGCATAGTTCAATTCTGTTGGTTTCTTTTAGCACAGTTTAAAAGCAAAACTCGTCTAGTTTGTATTCATTTTATGTTCAAAAGTATACTCAACTTATATTGATTTCAGCTTTTGTTCAATGTCATCAGATTAAGAACTTTTGTGTTCTTCATAGATTTGCTGTGATGTTGTGCTATAGGGTTGATTTGGAACTTGTAAGGATTTAGGTTTCTCTGACCTAAAAAACAAAGATTGAAAAGGGTACTTTTTCTTAAGGTTTTGTTGGTTTTGTGTCTTTAGTTCTTTCAAGTCCAACATTGCTAAGAACTGATTTAGTAAATAATTGTCCTGCTCTGGCTTTCCATGAGAGATGGAAAGCTCCACAGAGGAACATTTTGGTACAGAAAGAATGAGCAGCACTGGTACAATGCAAGTAACAATAATCCATGTTTTTTCAGGATGGTTTGTTCCAAAAGATTAGATTTTGGGCCAACATTACCATTAAGAGAGGGATTATTTCTGCTGTTAATTACAGAATTGTCTGCAGACTAAGGCTTTCTGTATGTGTAAAGTTATCTAAATGTAGTTTTTGTTTACTTTTAGTGAATCTTTGTTGCTTCCAATATTCCGTAATTTCATGCTGCTAATGTTTTTATGTAAGCTTTGTTATTTTAGAAGTATGAAAGTGACCTTTATTCTTTCAGCTGCTGCTCATGAGACTGAGAAAGGAAGGATACAAGCCACAGACAATACAGAACAAAAAAAAAATAAATAAAAAATCAGGGTTATTGGAATGATAAAGTTGTGTTCTAGCTACAAAGCCTGGTGCTTCCGAGGGAAAATCTGTGGAGCTTTCCATGGTCTCAGAGTCTCCCTATTGATAAACTATAGTAAAAGTTGCAAATATAATTTAGCAGCTCCTCTTGCTTGTGCTTCCAAATGAATAGGATGTCCGTTACAGAAGACTGTGGGAAACAATGACAGATACAGTGTTGATGGTGTTCCCATAATATGGTGTGCAAGGTCTGTGAGTCAGCACTTTTGCTGTAATGAATTTATTTATACACTTTTTCCAAAACTGAGCTGATTTGACAAGTAACTCAAGTAAAACTGAATTCTGCTGTAACAAATGTTCGTGAGTACATGCTAACTCATCACTGATCCATTTCACATGATTAATCAATATCTTTCTGTTACTGCAGGTGTGCTTCTCTGCACCTCATGGGTTTGCCATTTTATTTTCCAGAATATCTGAAGTAGTCTGAAAGACGGAAGAAGGTAAGTGGACATTTTCAATTAAGAAAGAAGAAACATGAAAGTAGTCAGTACCTATGATGTATAGTTTTTGCCTGAAATTCAAAATGTCATTTCCTGAAAGATGTATTTTGTTATATATTACAAATTAGACTATGCTATATTTTAGACATGTAGTAAGTCAGAGTTCCATTTGGCTTACAGCAAATCTAAACTTGGCCTACATTAATTTTCACTATTTTAAAGAATATCTAACATTTTTAAGAAAGCTTTGAGGAACAAAATAAAAACACCATTAGGCTTTTGCTAAGACCTGTGACATGCCTGCTTCTGATATACAAGAAACTACATATAACAGAATGAGAAAATGTGTAGAGAAAGGCTAAAGAGATGGAGCCAAGGACAACTTTGTAGTTAAGAACTCTACAGTTTCAAGAATGATGTTTGTGAGAGATACAAAGGAGAGTTATAAAAACAGTAGCGATTGGAAGAAAGCAGTTATGAAACTGTTGCATATTTAATGCAAACTATTATTATAGTTCTGAAACTGGAAAAGTAAACTGAATGATGTTTTTGATTCACTAAAGACAAAAAATTTTAAGCATTGTGCATAAATAAATTGTAGAACACCTTGCTGAGTATGTTATTTATGTCAAGGTTTGTGTAGTAAAACTACCTTTGAAAAAAATTCTCAGAAGAGGGATGGTTATAAACACAAAGCTACCAGAGCTAGCTCAGCTACAAGGTGCAAGCTAGGAGAGTACACCAGAAAAGAGTAACAGTATGTTTGCTTTGTTCTGTAATCCTAGATCAGTTACTCTTACTGGCCTCTGCTGGGGATGTGGTACTGGATGTGTACATGTAGATGCACCACACATCCTTGTGTTTAGGGACTGGTTTATAGAAGAAAATTATTTTCCAAATAATGGAGAAGGAATGCAGTAGGCAATCTAATTCTACTTCAAGATGAATTGTGTGTAATTAGGTTTTTACAGACAGCTAGCCTATGCCCAGGACTGGATTTCAGTATGTTGACTGTGTGGTAAAGTACGCATCTGAGGGAAAGTAGATGGTACAACTGATAACAACGATTAAATGTGAAATCAGTCTCCATTACTTTTTTCTTATGAACTTGTCTCATTTTGATTAAAAAATCTCTATGTAGTCTTTATGTACTGTAAAAGGCTGCAAAAATTCAATAGGATATATGTAAATTAGACAGCATATAACGAGAAAATTGTAAGAGAAAAGTGGATGATCTGATTTTAAAAAATCACCTTATTCAGTTTGAGAGAGAAAGGAAAAAAAAAAAAGTGAACTTTCTGAAGAGGAAGACAAAAGTTGAATTGGTGTCAAAGTATTTGTCAGTATTTAGCATAGAAATAGAAAGACTATAATTGAATTCAAACCTAAGCCAATGCTTCCCAATTAATAGCTTATAAGTTTGAAGGAGATGAAAATGAGGAGCAGGCAGAAGAAGAAAAAACTGATTAGGATATACCCTTACACACATATATACACACAAAACAGAGAGAGAATGAGATATTAAGTTCAGCAGAATATAATAAGGGTTGAAAATTTGCTTTCGACCTAGTTTAATATAAACTTAGAAAAAAAGATTATTGTAATGAGGATTTCAAATACATGTACCTTCAATTAATTTCCAGTTCATATTTGAATACAAATAATGCCTTCAGTTGGTACAAAGCCCTTAAGAAAATATGTCCATGTGTAATGGCTCTGGTTGCGTGGTAACCCCTTCCAGGGTTAAACCATGACACCATGGTATGCAAAGTGTAAGTTTAGAAGCCTTGCTTCAGGAACCTTGGTTGTTGTTGTTATGGAATGTTATTTGACTTTGTGTCAAGCTCTTCTTTTAGTTTCTTTTATAAAAATAAGATATAGTTCTGTTTTATTACTTTTGGCTAGTCTTTTTAGATCTATCATTTAATGTCACCTGAAATATTTAGCAACATATCACTTATCCACCTCCTAAATGATTGATAAAAAGGTACTGTACTCCTATTTTTTTTAACTTGGACCTAAAGCCTCTTTTGTAGCTATTAACATCTGTGAAATCAGTGAGTCACCAAATGTTTTCAGTGAGGGAACTTTGCAAGATCAAACTCGACATGTCAGTGAAGAGTAATTTGTGATGATCAAGTAAAGATCACATCTAATAACCCTATAATAGCATGCTTACACAATGGTAGTAATGACTCCAGAGAGGGCATTAAGAATCATTGAGCAAATTACATGTGTTTTTAAAGTTTGTAACTTTAATTAGCTTGTTCTGTAATAGACAGTAATGTCTGCAAACCAGCCGTCATGCACTTCCCATCATTGGAAACTATATGGAATGTTCTGGTAACTGCAAATTCAGTTTTATTTAGACTACTAATGAAAATTAAAAAAAAAAAAAAAAAAAAAAAAAGTGAAAAAGAGAATAAATGAAGCTATAATGTTTAGACTAACACTACTTTCCCATGTAACACCCTTGTGAATGAACATAGTAAATTTGAACAGTACGTGTTTTCACCATCTGTGCTCCAATAATAATAGCAGGCACCAAGGGAGAATATGGTACTTAAGTATATCAGGAAACATCAGTCTGAAGCTTTTAGTATGAACTGAATTTTTGGCTTTTAGTTGCCTCGGTCTTAATCTATGCCCTGTTCCCAATTAAATTGTCCTGCTGACAAAACTGTGAAACCTAGCTTCCTGTGCCTTAATTTCTGCATGCTTGATTGATAATGAATGTGTTTTACCATTATACATGTATATAGTTTGGGGCCTGTGAAAGACTAACCACATTATTATGGACTGCTACAGTCTGACTGGGCAGATGAGCTGTATTAACTATAAGGAAAACTGCAGTTACCACTACCATTAGGTCATGTTAGACCTTTATTTATTTCTAAATAAAATTTACATTAATTCTCCTTTTTACAATCCAACATGATCTAAACTTAAAGATAACTAACTGGGTAGTGAAAAAATCCATACTCATCCATCAGTGGAGAACAACGGCAACAAAGAGCAAAAAAAATATAATTCTGAAATGAGAAACAAAATTTAATTTAATTTTGTGTGGAAGTAATTACTTTTCTTGCCACTGTGGAGGTAAGTTTTCGTTTTGTCACTGAACTTGTCAAAGAACAAGAAAACAGCAGGATGCTCCAAATGCCATTTCAGAATTTTGGAAAATGTAATAATGGAGCAGCAAAGGTACAGGGAGAGCCAAATGCTATCTTTTTGTCAGATGGGGAGAAAGAGAAGTGATGGAGAAAGTATAAGAAGGTGGACTTGAATTCAAATACAGCATGTACACTGCAAGACAGGTAGTTTCGTTACTTGACTTAAAAAAAAAATATTAGTTCAATGCATGGAAACTCAGGAATCAGGAATTTGAGACGTTGTAGAGCTTCTAACAGGTTTCTAACTGTTCTGGTCAACAGATATGTCTGAACAGCAACATGTACATTTATTATGCTTGCTTACTATTATCAGCAGAATATGCTGACATTTTTGACACTGTCTTATACAAAATATGCTGTAACGTGAAATTGGTTTGCAATTTTCCTCCAGCATTTGTGTCTTATTCCAAAAAGGTACATTGTTTAAAAAAGAATAAAAATGAAAAAGAAAAAAATGAAAGTAACTTTAAAAATTGTGCTCTTTGGAAATCAAAGATGCAAATGATTTTTTTTCAATATAAATCATATAAACAGTTTTAACAAAAGAGCTTTATTTTATAGTTGCCTTACTAATATGTGCTGCATTAGAAAACAAAGATTTAATTAACAAACTAATACATGCTATAATCCTGAAAAAAAAATAAATTATGCAGACTGTGGTGACAAAGTATCCTGTGTTGATATGTCTGAAAGGATGCCCATGTAACTTTAATAACTTTAATTCTTTTCTCTTATGATTACCTTAATACTATGATACAACATTTAATTTCATGATTGCACACTATTTATTGCTGTTTGCATGTAGAGAGTGTGAATGAAATTTGTACGGTATTTGTACATTTATTCCAGCATTTCCTTGTTCGTTTGTTTGTTTTTTGAATGTAGGTATTTGGAATAATTTCCTTTGCAACGGTATTAATTTTCTTTGGACTCACCTGAGGGTGTACATGTATCTTTGTGTTTGTGTGTGTACGTGTATTATTTACTAAGTCTGGTAAAAACAAGCAAACAAAAACTTCATTGTGATATTTTCTCATCTTCTACATAGGTTATCTAGAAATCTGAAGCCCATACCATTCAAGAAAGCCAAGTAATAGCCTTCAGAACTTTTCATTCTCTATGTGGAGCAGAACTGGGAAAGTCATAGTGGTTGTGCTTTTCTCAGTCATTTGTCATCTGGATGCATCAAATCTAATTAATCTCTTCTGATTTGTTGCTGCCCAGCTCAGTATAGTCTCATTTTTGTTTTCGACTTTCAGATTTCTAATTCAGGCTGTTTTCTTTTCCCATCCATGTTTAAACTCTATTCTGTAACCTCTCAGCACAACTGTGAGACCTTCTTTCACTTCACTCATTTAAGGCAATCTACCTTACAACCCCAAGGGTTCTTGAGCCTTTTGCTCAGTTCCTATATCCTTAGCTGGAAGTGAGGGTCATGTGAGGTAGTGTTCATCTACACACTTTATTTTACACAAGTATAAGAAGCAGGTATTGCTGAAGGACAGTAACTCCATATTTGGAGTTACTCCATGGAACAGACATAAAAGTCCACACACAAAAATCCCAAGATGTGTGTAATGTTGCTACCTCTGCCATCAAGCCTCCCTTTGTCTTACTTACAAGAGTACTTTGAATGTTCAAAACACTGTGGTTAGGAAACCTTTGGCTTTGATTTACCCTATGCTCGAAGACAGATATGGTTTATTTGATGGAGATGTGCTAAAAAGTTGTACTCCTCTTACAAGGAGAATTGCCTAGGCAGTTTTATGCTGTTGCTTAGGCTAAATCATGGCCTCTGATGTTTCCTCATTTCATCCATGGATGAAATAGAATAGCAAGCAAGAATAGAGTCAATACACTTGCTACTGCTTCTCACAGGCCAACCTGTTTGTTCTGTCTCACCAAATTATAAAATGATAACGTTTCTTCCAAAAAGAAAACCCTGCAAAAATGTTTAAATAAAATTATATGTGATGTCTCAAACATGTAGGGCAGCTGGAGAAGAAAGCCTCTGTTCACCGCTCTGGTTTGTTCTGTGAATTTAGTAAAATCATTGTCTTTGTTGCTTTTGTTATCCATTTAAATGAGAAAGTATTTAAGCTGTACAGTGTCTCTTGCTGTTTGCAAAAAGCCTGTAAAAATTAAAAAAAAAAAAAAAATCTTAAAATGTGCCCCGTAGAAATAATAACCTAGAATAAACATCATCTCATCAGAGTCTAGTAAATTCTAGATTCCAGCCACAAGTTTTCAGACTTTGCTTCTTTCACCTCCTGCAGTTATAATGAGTTTTCTTTGTGTTATAGGACAGCCCCTAAATGCTGGTCCACAGTTTTCTTGATAATTCTCACATTTCTTTTCTGAATAAGTTACTGGAATTGCTCAGGCATGTTCTGGTACTGTATTCAGTTTGAAGCAACTATGGTTTCAGGAAACACATTTAAAACCAAGTAACATATCCTATGTTTTTGGATAATTAGGATTTTTCAGTCATGGAAGCTTATAAAGTTGTCCTTTAAAAAAATAGAGAGAGAGAGAGAGAGAGAGAGAGAGAGAGAGAGAGAGAAAATTTGTCTACTGATTAGTATCTTTTTTTTTTTTTCTTTTTTTTTTTTCTTTTTTTTTTTTTCTTAGGGGGCTTTAAATCCTTCTTTCAGTTTAGACTGCACTATATCTTAAGCCTGTAGAGTATAGTTTAAGCTTCCAAACTGCTTTCCATTTTGCTTTTATTGTAGTTGTGGAAAAAAAAATAATAAGAGCAGCTTTCTTGCATGCTAGGATGCTGAGAAATCCAAGATTAAAATGTTTAAGAGGAGCAAGTATTTCAAACTATGTTAGCAGAATAATGAAAGAGGACTGAAGAAGAAAATGTTCCTTCTTCCCTCTTAGCTGTGAAGTCCATCATTGCCAAAGAAAGGAAGCAAACTGTAACAGACACTGTTCAGCTACAGCAAATGAAAACACAAATTATATAGCATTTATGCATGTATAATATGTAGACAGGGAATTGTAAGAGAATGATAGTGAGCATAAAATATATTTCTGAATCTTCTGGAAGTAAAAGTCATACGAATAACTATATACTCTCTATGTGGAGCAAATTTGAAAATAACTGTTTTGCCTATAAAATTTGAGATGTTGTCTGTAATTGAAAATGTTCTCTTTGGCTAGAGATTATGCCCCCAGTATCAACAAGGGACCAACTTTCCTGTGTGCTTTAGGCATTCAGAGAATAAGCAGTACTAACAAGTGACAAATGTGCCAGCATTACAGCTCAAGAGATACTAGCAGCCCAGGCAGCACCTTAACTACAGCTACCGTTCCTCTGTCAACAAGCTTTTAGCATGATATTAGCATTTGTTGGCTGAATATGAGCCAGCAGTGTGCTCAGGTGGCCAAGAAGGCCAACGGCATCCTGGCTTGTATCAGAAACACTGTGACCAGCAGGGCTAGGGAGGTGATCGTCCCCCTGTACTCGGCTCTGGTGAGGCCGCACCTCGAGTACTGTGTTCAGTTTTGGGCCCCTCGCTACAAGAAGGACATCGAGGTGCTTGAGCGAGTCCAAAGAAGGGCGACAAAGCTGGTGAGGGGCCTGGAGAACAAGTCCTACGAGGAGCGGCTGAAGGAGCTGGGCTTGTTCAGCCTGGAGAAGAGGAGGCTCAGGGGCGACCTTATCACTCTCTACAGATACCTTAAAGGAGGGTGTAGAGAGGTGGGGGTTGGCCTGTTCTCCCACGTGCCTGGTGACAGGACGAGGGGGAATGGGCTAAAGTTGCGCCAGGGAAGTTTTAGGTTAGATGTTAGGAAGAGCTTATTTACTGAAATGGTTGTGAGACATTGGAACAGGCTGCCCAGGGAGGTGGTGGAGTCACCATCCCTGGAAGTCTTCAAAAGCCGTTTAGATGTAGAACTTAGGGATATGGTTTAGTGGGGACTGTTAGCGTTAAGTCAGAGGTTGGACTCGATGATCTTGAGGTCTCTTCCAACCTAGAAATTCTGTGATTCTGTGATTCTGTGATATTCCGGTCTGATTTTCTATGACTGGCCTTTTCCAAGGTGAAAGAGCTCTTCATAGAATTTTCAAATAAGAGGCTATGATAACTCACACATTAAAAAAAAGTGAATAATTCTGAATGGAAGGTCCTAGCTTGTGATAACAATCCTCTTCAAAATACAAAGTTTCTTCAAAAGGGAGCTTGGAGGCAGCCACGGGCCGTTTGGAAATGTCTATGAGGTTGTTTGTAAAATAAATAAATAAATAAATAAATAAAAGAAAAGCATAGCTAAACTTTCTTAACAAGATGGGGTAAGAAATCTTGCATAAAACACTATCAGTGAATATCAGGGAGGAAGTTGCAGGAAATTCTTGTTATCATTGTTCAGGAATAACTTTTTTTTTAAGGATGTACAATCTGCTTCTGTTTTTTAATTGTATCCTTAAAGAGTGCTATAAAAAATAAAAACAATTTGGCAAGATCAAAGGAGTCCAGATGCTACTATTGTAAAAAGCACAGACAACTGATCAAAGAGTACCCCCAATGAATTCAAATACAGATTAGAAACAAAATGAAAATGAGAAAGAAGCACTCTCCTATTTTATTGTTAACCTTTATTATAGATGGAGAAATCACAGAAACTGATACAAAAATGTCACAAAAACTACTACATTCTATCTGAAAAAACTAACTGGGAAGGGGTGACCCTGTCTGTATGTACAGATTAAGGTACAATATGCTGGAGAGCAGTCCCACAGAAATGTATCTGGGGGTTTTGTTCAACAGCAAGCTGAACATGAGCCAGCAGTGTACCTTGATAGCCAGGAGGGCCAACCATATCCTGGAGTGCATCAAGCATGGCATTGTCAGCCCGTCAAGGGAAGTGATTGTCCTGCTTTACTCTGATCTGGTGTGACCTCCGCTTGAGCACTGTGTGCAGTTTTGGGCTCCACAGTGTAATAAAGTTATAAAACTCTTAGAAAGCATCCAAAGGAGGGCAACAAAGATGGCAAAGGGTCTAGGGGGGAAGACAATCCAAGTGGCTGAAGTCACTTGGATTGTTCAGCCTGGAGAAGACGAGATTTAGGGGAGACCTCATCACGATCTACAGTTTCCTCAAGGGGAGCAGAGGGGCAGGCGTTGATCTCTTCTCTCTGGTGACCGGCAATAGGAATGGCTTGAAGCTGTGACGGGAGGTTCAGACTGGATATCAGGAAGAGGTAGTTGAGCACCGGAATGTGCTCCCTGGGAAGTGGTCATGACACTGAGCCTGCTGGAGTTCAAGCATTTGGACAACACTCTGAGACACTTGATCTGATTTTTTTTTTTAATATTTTTTTTTTGGTTGGGGGGAGGGGAAGTAGTCCTTTGGGAATTTGGAGTTGGACTTGATGATCCTTGTGGGTCCCTTCCAACTCAGGACTATACGTCTAACTGAAAGCAGTAAAATTCTGCTGTGTTTAACCCCCATAACAGAGACATGAATTATGTAATTAAATATTTGCTAACATTTCTCTTTTGACATAAAATTTTGTCATATAAGCAATAACATCACCTAATATGAAGTGGTTTTATTAGTGAACATTGCTATTCCCGAACTTTATTCCAAACTAAAGAAAATGTTTATACATGTTTATACAGGAGTGTAAAGTATAATTGAAAATCATAACAATATGGCATAATTTAGTAATGTAAGGCTAAATAAAAATCTAAAAATGTGAACAGTTTTACTATTTAAAGTATTAAAGTTTGCCCCATGATTCTGGTCTAGAATCTGAATAAAAGTTTGCTTAGAGTTTTTCATTGATATACCTTCTCATAGGAAATGCTATTGCCAGCATTTAACAAATGTTAAAAAAAAAAAAAAATCAGTTTTACTGATTTAAAGAAATCATATCAGGAAAATAAGAAAAAGTTTATATCTCATTAACTGATTTGAAGTCAAAAATATTTTGTTTTATTCCACAAAGAAAAAAAATATCTATATTGTACTGCTTTAAAAAATGCATTAATGGCCTTTCTTAGGACTTTCTCTGGGGAATTATGCACCTCATACTATGTTGAAGATTATAACACCACATTAGACCCAACTTACCAAGTCAATTTAATTGGAAAGAAATTCTTACATGGTGGACACACACACAACAAAAAATCCAGAATTACATATATTAGGCAAGAGGAAGGTTGATTTGACCCAAACTGAAACATTTATTTTGAAATGTCCATGATCATTCTTAATCACTTTTTTTTTAAATTTAATTCCTCAATATATTTTCAATGCCATACTCATTAACAGTGCTAATTTTGTATGGAATTATTTTTATTACTTTATATATGACAAATTTTATCTACATAGTAATATAGATTTGTTTTCCACAAGCAAAACAAATGTTTGGTTCTGGACCCAGTTGTTGACAGATCAACATATGAAAATTTTGGGATGGACTAAATGGAAATGAAGTAACACCACTGCTATGTGCTGATGAAACAAACATCTCTTAATATAGAAGGTACTAGCCAACATCCTTCAATAATTTGATTTTCACCTGTTTGTTATCTATTGTTATCTTGAACACCCAATGACCCATGTTGGGTGCCAAAAAAGGACTGTGATGGGTTGACCTTTTTCAGCAGCTAAGCCCCCATCCAGTCACTTGTTCATTCCTGGCTGGGGGAGAAAATCAGAAGAAAAAAGCTAGAAAAATTAATGGGTCAAGAATAAAAACAGTTCAGGAATTCAAAATGAAAAATATAAATAAATAAATAACAAATGATGCAGAGGCAATCACTCATCACCTCCCACCAGCAGACTGATGCCCAGCCAGTCTCCAGGCAACCGCTACCTTGGAAAAACTCTCCCTACCACCTTCACTGTTTTACTGCTGAACATGGTTTTATATGCTATGCAGTATCTCTTTGGTTAGCTCAGGTCAGCTGTCTCTGCTATGTCCCCTTCCAACCTCTTGTCCTCTGGGGAAGCAGAGTAAAAAACAGAAAAGTCCTTGACATTGTGCAAGCATTGTTCAGCTTTAACTACAACATTGGTGTTTCAACACTATTTTGGTCACAGATCTAAAACACAGCAACATACAGGCTTCTATGAAGAAAATTAACTCCATGCCAACCAGAACCAGTGAAGTAGCATTACCTGAAATTTTCTGTTATTAAGCCTCTGTTTAATGGTTGTTTTTTTTCCTTCAAAATTCAGGAAAAATGTTTTATAAATATGCATGTCTTTGATGAAGGTAAGTACTTCCGTGAAAATAAAATAAAGCAGAACCTCTTCCACACCCTGCCCTCCCCCTCCCCAGCGTATGCAGTATCTTGTAAATGATTTCATTGCATTGAAGACAGGAGACTAAATGTGAGTTACTTGAGGTAAAACGGTGGCATACACATCAGAAGAGAAACTCTGAAGAACTACTAGCCAGTGATACAACAAAGTCATAATTTCATTGTATCAAAAGCAGCAAATGAGTGCAGGATCATATGTTACACATCAGCAAAAGACTTAGAGAGAGGATCTGTATAAACTAGAACAATCAAGGATAGCAAAGATAGAAGAGAGAATAGCCTTTACATGTTACTGGGAACAGGGAGGCAAATTCCGGGAAAAACAGACTTGTAAAGCATCCAGAACAGCAAGTTCAGGAAAGCAAATTGGTAATGTGTTCAATATATTTCATGATGGAAAAGAGGATGAAAACCAAGGCGAAGCAGGGGTAATTGCATAATAATTTGTTGATCAGGAAAATAACAGTATATTTAGAGGCAGAAGAAGAAAAGCTGAATTATTGGGGAAAAATTTAAAGCAGAATAAAAACAAGGTGGTAGTTTGAACCCAGGGAGGTAAAAGAGAAAAGTACATAGGAACACATACATAGGAACACAAGTCCTTCTTGAGAATTAAAAGGGTTATTTGATTATGGCTGTCTCAAAATAAATGTATATCATAAAGTAAAAAGGTGGGAAAAAATGAAGAAGGAATTTCCATCTGTTAATTTGCATTTTCTTCTCATGTGTTGCTGTTCTGGGTTATGTCAATGTTAAATATAGGGAAGCTCAGGTATTCATGGATAATTGATGTTTCTCAACTTATTTTTCACAGTGTTCTTGATTGTACCATCTACTGAACACACTTTTTTTTTTTTTAATTCTTTATTTTTAAGAGCATAGATAGGCATTTTACAGTTTCTAGAGGAATTAACTTCCTCATTATGAATATGCATGTCAGTACCCTTTAAGGAGAGATCAAAAGCAACTGAGATCACATCCTTCCACTTTCCTTTTTTTATGAAAGATGGCTCATATACATCAGACCAGGCAGTAAAATATATAAAAGTCCATTGAGAAAGCATAAATCACTGCTGAAAGCTTATTATCCAGTCAGAAATGTATCTTGATACTCCTCATTATGGGACAGCGTTTGATCCTTATTCATCTATCTGAGTAACTACTTCAATAAGCAATTCCACACAGTTGGCTGGAATCCTATTTAACTGTACTCCTGACTCACTTGTGAGCCTAACTGCTTACCACAGATAGCAAGGGATTTAGCATTTCAGCTCACATGTCAAATAGTTATTCAACTGCTTAACTTTTGCCTCCTCACAAATTGTGAAATAACTCTCATGCCATTGGGCAAGAAAAGAAATCAAGAAGAACAGCACAAGATCAATTAAAGAATTCAAGCACTCTCAAAAATAGATTTTGTTTTAAAGATAAATTGAGCGATAACGACAATGACCTTCAACAAATCAATAAAATTGTATTCAAGCAGCTTAACTAGAAAGATAACAGACTAGTAAGCTAATTCTAATATATAAGAAAAATTATAGAGAAAGGGATTATGACAGACTTGGATAAGTCTGATGAACTATAGCTCTAGACTTCTCTTATGGCTCACAGCAGGGCCTCCAGGTATGATGAAGATACATCCAGAATTAATTCATTCCAATTCATTGATATCCATTGGTTAAACTACTTTTGTAGCTGTTACCACCATTGAGCCAGAGGTCTAGTTTGATATTCCAAGAAAGTAAAAAAAAAAAAAAAATTAAAAATTATTAAAAATTATTAAATTATTAATATTAATTATACTAATTATTATTTATAATTATATTATACATTTTATAATATTGTAAAATAATTATAATTATTTATAATAATAAATATATTATATAATTATAATATTTATAATAATTAGAAATATTATATTATTTATTATTATTTATTAAATATATTAATTATATGTTATAATTAATATATAATTAATTATATATTATTAATTATAAATTATTAATATTAAAATTATTAAAATTATTTAATTTTAAAAAATTAGCTTGGTATGTCTGCATTGGATGCTCTCAAGCAACATCTACATAGCCAGCCCCACATTTCCATTCCCAAGTGACAAATCATGAAGGAAGCCTGGTGCTGCTTTAGGCAGACATTAATGTTCTTTTTTTCTATCAATACTTACTGCCCTGACTCATGCAGTTGTTACTGCCTGGGTGTCTAAAACATGTCCTCCAGGGATCCTTGTTGGGAAAATATAATTTTACCCCACTCTCTGTTCTCCTTTCCGTACATAGGAGCTTTCCACCTCCTAGGCAACCTGGTAAGGCATACTTATCACCTTGCTTGCCTTTGCTCCTGGAAAAAGCTGTAGTCTTTAATAGTAGGTAGACCCTAAGCTGGCCTATGAAACTGCTACCAAGAACGTGAGAAAACAGTCTCATAGAACCATAGAATCATAGAATATCCCATAGTTGGAAGGGACACAAAAGAATCATTGAGTCCAGCTCCTGGCTCCACACAGGTCTACCCAAAAATTCAGACCATGTGACTAAGAGCATAGTCCAAACACTTCTTAAACTCCAACAGGCTTGGTGCCATGACTACATCCTGTTCCAGTGTGTGACCACTCTCCCAGCGAAGAACCTTTTCCTGATATCCAGTCTGAACTTCCCCTGTCACAGCGTGACACCCCATTCCCTCTGGTCCTATCGCTGGTCACCAGAGAGAATAGATAGATGCTTGCCCCTCCATTACCCCTCATGAGGAAGCTGTAGACCACGATGAGATCTCCTCTCAGTCTCCCCTTTTTCAGGTTGAACAGACCACATGACCTCAGCTGCTCCTTGTGCATCTTCCCCTCTAGGCCCTTCACCATCTTAATAGCCCTTCTCTGGACATTCTCCAATAATTTCACATTCTTTTTGTACTGTGGTGCCCAAAACTGCACACAGTACTTGAGGTGAGGCCACACCAGTGCAGAGTAGAGCAGGAGTTTTGGCTGTTCTCAGGCTCAGCTAAAAAATGAAATGAAATGAAATGAAATAAATAAAACAAAATAAAATAAAATAAAATAAAATAAAATAAAATAAAATAAAATAAAATAAAATCACTTGAGTTATCAAGCGAATTATAACTTCTTCATGTGTTAGCATGTGTTAGTGTAGGCTATACATGATTATCCTCTGGAAATTTTCCTTTCTTATTTTGCAGGCGTATTGTTTATTTTTCTGTTAGGTGCCTGCTTCATAACATTTACCAGGGTGTTATCCTCATGCCAGATTTATCCTCAAATTCCATCACTTTTTCCTTTTAACTTAGAAAGACCTCAGGAGAAATGACTTTCTCCAGAATGTCAAAGTTGGACAGACCTGTTGCTGGAGATGATGATTTGAGTATATTATATACTGATCATTAGTAATTAAAGTTTCATTTTATTTTACTTTTTCCCTTCTAAGGTAAAAAGGTGAGGAAGATTTAATTACACTGAAGATGATGCTTATAGAAATAATAAAATGTAATCCTTTAGTATATTATGTCCATTAATTCTCAGAAATTACAAATTATGTAATTCTCTCAAAATGGATATTGGACATTTATATGACTTCCAAATTATCCCTTTATTAGCCAATGACCTTAAATTTGAAGGAAGATACACATCAAGCTTCTGAACAGAAACCTACCTCAGAAACTGATGAAAAAAGACTGTGATAAATACATTAAAAATTATTCCCTTTGGGACCCTTGCCGTAAGTCATTCTTCTGAAACATGTATGCTGGCCTCTCTAAAAGTCATATTCAAGCTTGATGAACCACCAGTTAACTGCTGTAAGTCCAATTTCTACTTCCCTTAGATGATGTTTCAAATGTAGCGTTTGGGGAAGGTTTTTCCTCTGGATGAGATGTTGTCTGTCCAGTGGGAAGATAGAAATTCCATTATGTGTATTTTAAAAGTCATTAAGGATAACCTTCATATCTTAGCTTACATTTATTTGCTCTCACTAAATGTCTCACAGTCCCGAGGCTGAGCATGAGCAATTACCAAACACAAAATTGAAGAGCTATACAATGAGTAAGTGTTAGATCTAGAACCTCTCAGAGAATTCAGTGTTGTCTAGAGAGAGAGAAAGAGAAAGAGAAAAAGAGGGAGAGGGAGAGAGAGAGAGAAGAAGAAGCTGAAGTCAAAAGCTCTCTAAAGAATCTGAAGTTTTAAAATTACAATAAATTTTCTTATTGTTTTCAACAGTTGTTATGATTTTTCTGTATGGTGGTACAAAATGCCCTATTGCAAGTGAAACTTTGCTGCTGTTAAACTAAACTTTTTAAAGGATAACTATCAGATCCATAAGGAATTCTGGTCCTCTTATTTCAGACAGCCAACTCTAAGGTATGAATAGCATTTACATTTGATCATCAATAAAATGACGAGAATTGAGAAAGTTACTCAAATCGTATTTTGAGCTGTACGCAACCAGCCATACTTTCTATGTTTAGTTATGCAATAAGAGCAGTAATAATAGGCGTTTACTCAGATTTGGCCTTTAGTAATTATTTTGTTCATCTCATGAAGAGTCCTTAACTGTTCAGCAGTACTTTTAATTACTGTTGGTGGATTTTTCTGACTGTGTGGTTTGAAGCCGAGAACTTCTATATTCTATTTGATTCCCTGAGCTCTCGTCTTCATCCTCTGAAGAAAACTTCTGAAAAGCAGAAGCTATTAAATATTGAAGACTACTAAACTATAATAGTGCAGAGCTCTGGTTAGGTGCCTTGAGTCCTTCCAATTTATTCTATTCAATTAATTCAAAATGAAGACAAGTTCTGTAAAACATGTATTACAATAAATGTGAGGAAGGTCAGAACCATAGCTTAATAACTAATTAATAACAAATAGAAGGAAAGGCAGAAGAATACCTATTTTCTTAATTTATTTTTTATTTTTAAACTAGAGGACAGTATATAATGAATAAACACAAATTTATATTTCAGTTTGTTTTATATATCCACAAGAGACATCAAATTTCACAACAACACAAATAAAAATAGAAGAATTCTTGAATTGTCGTAATCTAAACAGTAGACTTTTTACAGTTCCCCTTATATCACTTGCTTTTTCTTTTTACCAACTCTTTCACTTCTCATTTTTCCATGTTCATCAAAGTCATAGTGTTGTTTTGGTTTGGTTTGTTTTTCTTTATTTCTAATTTGATTTCAGTTTGTGCTTTCATTTTTATGTAAATTTTAGAAGAAGTGATTACATCTTCATTTCTCCAGCCATCTGGCACACTGGGAAATACCACAGCATTCAACCTCTAATGATACAAATAAGAAAATAGATAGGGGATTTCAAGACTTTAATAATAATAATAATAATAATAATAATAATAATAATAATAATAATAATAATAATAATAATAATAATAATAATAATAATATGATTATTAATAATGCAACCCTGCAAATATTTTTTATGAACTTTTAGTGTGAGTTTTTGGCATTGAAGACTTCTGAAATATTTACTTTTCAGTATTAGATCCCTTTCACATCCTACCACAATTTTTCTGTTGTAAAATTAACAAGTAGAAATATTTTACTTTCTATTCCCTTTGACAAAATTAGGCACATCATTGTTCAGAATGAAAACAAAAATACAAGAAGCAAATTGAAAGATAAAATATTAATTGCTACCATAATAGTAATAATAATAAATACATTTGTGGTATTTTGCATTTGCTGAATTAAATTGGAAGAAGAAAAGTTGAAAAACAGAAATATGTTTAAAGCCATTACTCCTTGTCCCATCACCACAATCCCTGACAAAGAGTCCCTCCCCATCTTTTCTCTAGGCCCCATTTAGGCAGCTATAAGGTCTCCTCTGAGCCTCCAGGCTGAATAACTTCAACTCCCCCAGCCTGGGAGAGGTGTTCCAGTCACCTTGTGGCCCTCCTCTGGACTCATTCTAATACTTCCATGCCCTTCTTGTGCTGGGGAGCCCAGAGCTGAGGCCTTTAATGACTACTGCATAATTCTTTTTTTCTGATCTTCCCTAAATAGATCACTTTATGATCACCTACACAAATCACCTACATGATCACCTACAATAGATCACTTTATTATCATCCCGTATTTTTAAAATTGCAATCCTATAGTAATATATCTTTATAAAAGTGAATATACAAAATATTTTCTTTTTCTAAATGAGACAATGTTGAGTGAATTAGAACAGGAAGAATCATGAGACTACATATGTACTTGCAAATCTCACCTGTCTTCAATTTCCATTGAGGAGTAAAGCCTCACCATAGCCAGGAACTGATACTATTGTTTTGAACTTTATTAAAGACTTACAATCTAATGCTAATAAGTGCAGTTCTAATATAGTTTTTTGTGGGCTAGACTCAATTAAAATATTTTGGCAAAAACAGTGTCATAAAAAATTCAGACACACACAGAGGCAAAACTCAGAAATGTCTTTTCTGAAGCTATTAGTGAAATTATTGTTCTGCAATCTATTAGAGTTTCCCGATCCCTACAAAACTTTAAAGTGTCTAGAGGAAAATAAAATTTCTTACCAGGATCATACATTGCTACAACAAGGTGTTAGTCAAAATCTCAAGTGGTTTGACTCTATAGTCAAACCAGAATCTGTTTAAATTAATATTTAAACTTTATTCAGTAACAGTAACATACTGGATTGCTTCCCTGATGTATTTTCCATCTCTTGTCTGGCAAACCACTTTTGTTCCATGATGTATTTCTGCCAACAAAATCATTTTAAATTCTTTATTAAAATATTTATTTATTTATTTATTTTGAAAAAGAAATCTATACAATTTTCTCACTAGAAATAAACAAAGAGTCTAAAAGGGTAAGTGTAGAATATAGTGCACAAGAAACAAGATATGGTAATTGAGACCATCTGTCTCACTAAATATAAAGCACATTTGCCTGTGGTTTACTGCCTCTCTTTCTGATCTCATTGCAGTTCCAAAATCTGACCATTCAAGAAGAGGAAAAATTGTCTGATGCATGACAAGAAAAATTTAGATGAACCCATTCCAAGATGAGTAGAACATGTTCTTAAATTCTTTCAGAGAAAGTGGAGAAGCACAAGAGCAGAGACAACTGCAAGAATAGCTGATCCTGTATGGCTGCCTTTGACATTTGACTATCCTGACACCTTACACAGCAGCAGCTGACCTGGCAGTAATTTTAGTGACAACATAGTCTGTGGCCTAGAATTATTTTCTTTAAGCATTCATTACTGTCATTGCTGCTTTCATATCCATTAAGTGAACTATGGGTCTGACACAGGAAATCACAGCTCACCATTCAGGTGTCATTAGACCTGGTATAGCACCATGAGAAACTAATCCAAGAGAAGTGTCTTGGCTATTGGCTATTTTTCTCTCTCTCTCTCTCTTTTTTTTTTTTTTTTTTTTTTTTTTAGCATTTCATTTGCTGTCAATTGTTGATGTGGTCAGTAACTACTACATAAATTGTGACATTCAAATACTATGTACACATTATAATCAGTAAATACATGACTACCTTCACAATATCATCTTGTAGTTTAACCCTGGTAGGAAGCTAAGCACCACACAGCCATTCACTCACACCCTGCTCTGCACCCAGGGTTAAAGGGGAGGAGAGAATTGAAAAGATAAAAGTGACAAAACTCACGTGTTGAGAAAAAGGTTGTTTAACAGGGAAAGCAGAAGTTGTGTGCACAAAGCAAAATGAGGAATTCATTCAGTACTTCCCATCAGTAGGCAGATGTTCAGCCATTTCCACGAAATCAAGGCTCCATCACATGTAATCACTAAAACAGAATATCCTGAGTTGGAAGGGACACAAGAATCTTCAAGTACAGTTCCTGGGTCTGCACAGGACCACCCAAAAACCAAACTACATGTCTGAGAGCATTGTCTAAACTCTTCTTAAACTCTGTCAGGCTCAGTGCCATGACCACTTCCCAAGAAATGGTTTATTAGGGAAACAAACACTGTAACTCTGAATATTAGGGAAACAAACATTGTAACTCCTTCCTTCCTCCTTTTTCCTCCCACTTTTACTGCTGAGCATGATGCCATATGTGATGGGATACCCCTTTGGTCTATTTGAATCCTGGCTGTGACCCCTGGCTGTGACCCCTCCCAGCTTCTTGTGCATACCTAGCCTCCTTGTTGGCAGAGCCGCATGAGAAACAGAAAAGTCCTTGGCTCTGTGCAAACACTGCTCAGCAACAACTAAACATTGATGTTTTACCAACACACTTTTCATCACAAATCCCAAACATATTACCATACCAGCTACTATGAAGAAAACTAACTGTATCCCAGACAAAACAATTATTTGTCATGTACATTGCTGTTGTTTTGTAAGTGCAAAGCCATGCACAAAATTCCAAACTGGAGTTATTCAGCAGCTCTTCACACTTGGCATGGTTTACTTCTGTTGTGTTTGCTGATGGTTTGATTATGTTTGGTTGTTTCTATGTCTTCCTAATCTCAAGAAACAAATTAAACATAAATGGTTATTCAAGTAAAATGTGCATACATGAATAAAATATATATAGTATGTACATACCTAGTAATACACTAGTCTATATACACTGCATATACATTATATACATACACTATATACTATATATTGTTAGAATATTTATGTTATACAACATATCAACATATGCACATATTTATATAATACGCATAGTAAATAAATATTTGGACTATATAGTATCCATATAGTTCTAACTTTACATGCATGGCAATATACATGTTTGATTCTATTTCCATGAGAAAACATGATATATATATATACATGAGATATATATAACAAAAGCTACTTGAACATATTGGTAAGGATAATATTTTTTAAAATGAATAAGAACATCTGCAGCTTTGCTAAAGGGCCCATAAACACTGAGAATATATATATATATATATATATATATATATATATATATATTAAATTTAGTGAAAATTAACATGTTGGATTTTTAGGAGAAAAGTTAAAGTAAATTTTAAGACTTCTCCAGTAAGAAACAACATTTTTATTCAGAAACATTTTGTAGTATGAACACCTTAGTGTTCTTCAAAAAAAAAAAAAAAAAAAAAGGAGAGAGAGAAAAGCTTCAATGGAACACTAAAGATCTTGAGGAAAGGGCAAGGGCAAGGGCAAGGCAAGGCAAGGTAAGGCAAGGCAAGGCAAGGCAAGGCAAGGCAAGGCAAGGCAAGGCAAGGCAAGGAAAGGCAAGGCAAGGCAAGGCAAGGCAAGGCAAGGCAAGGCAAGGCAAGGCAAGGCAAGGCAAGGCAAGGCAAGGCAAGGCAAGGAAAGGAAAGGAAAGGAAAGGAAAGGAAAGGAAAGGAAAGGAAAGGAAAGGAAAGGAAAGGAAAGGAAAGGAAAGGAAAGGAAAGGAAAGGAAAGGAAAGGAAAGGAAAGGAAAGGAAAGGAAAGGAAAGGAAAGGAAAGGAAAGGAAAGGAAAGGAAGAATAGAGACTGGGATTTTCAGAGTTTTTTCTAGTAAATATATTCCTGGAATTAGCACTTGAATCTTTATTTGTACATGGTTAATTAAGTCAAGCTCTGAAAAACCTTCCTGTGCTGTCAAAAATCAAATAATGTTAATGGGAAAAATAAGTAATAAAAGGTAGATTAGTCATAAGACTGAAGACATTGAAAATAGCATTGTTTTGGAAACTCAGTAAAAATTAGTTAGAATACCTGTACATATCTGAATTTGTTACTAAGGGTCTACTGGCTTGTAGACAGAGAGATGAACCAAAAGTGTAGTTTTAGACTAACACTTCAACAATTGTTGGTCTACAGTTTTTTTCTCATAAAGAAACAATTACATCTCTCATTTCAGTTTTCTGATGAAAATGTGAAAAGAGTGTAATAATTAGGACTGCTCTAATGAACCTCTACAAGAAACTCAACATAAAAATGTGTAATAGTTGTCACATTAAAATTGATAATTACCATTTTAAAAATAAAATTAGCTTAATAATGATACTAAGAAATTCCTTTTCTCCGAACACATTAAAATACACAGTAGCATGGTGAGGGAGCAAGAAAAAAAAAACAAAATTCTGAGCTATCAAAAAAACGCGTTATTTGATTGACAGAGCACTTTAATGTAATTGTATGTGACACGTTTTCTGTGACAAGGACAAATATTGGCTACAAACCTAATTCTGGCATATGCAATTTTGCAACTTTTACCAAAAATTAAGTCAGCGGTTACTGTTATTCAAAATAGGACCTGCAGATTATACGTGTTTGATATTTCCATCTTGGCAGTAGAGAAAAAAATCATAATTTATGCTCTACTGACACAGGTTAGGCAGACAGCAGGCTGATATGTTAGATACAACTGCTATTGTAAACTTATTTGGTATTTCATTTTTTCAGTCACAGTAATGGTTATTTTCATACATCTTCAATCCATCATTTGCTGCTAAATCCAATTAGTTTGATTGGCAGATTTAGCATCCCAGTGGGTCTTTGTCAATATTATGTAGCAGTAAATACCTCTATTATTTTTTTTTCCAAAACTTTCCTTTGTTATTTGCTCTTTCCTTACCCAGCTAACTATAGCTGCCTTCATACATTTACTCTGTAAAGGTGATCAGGCCAGATGAAGTACATGGTGATCAAAATCATCCATGTATTAACAAAATCTGCGCACACTTGAAGAGGTGGAAAATTGTGACAGAGCAGGGGTGCCCTAGGGTTCAGAAGCCTCTGCCCAGGGCCAGCTCTGTGATGGCTACAAGGAAACCAGCATGATGGGGAGGAAAAGTACTGGGAAACCTCCATGAGGCCCATCCCTGGCCCTGCCAGTGGGACACTCACACCAGATTTGGAGCCAACCCATCCCTGAGGTTATGCCTGGTGGTCTTGGGTCTGCAGTGAATCCTGGCCACTATCCCTGTCCTGCTTACCACCTCTGGACACAATGAGATGGGGCTGCTGGAGGAGGTCCCTGCCCTGCTGCTGGCCCTTGTTGCGCCCTGGCCAGTTGGACTTTAAGCTACTGTATTAACACTTAAAAGAGATGAAAGCATTAAACTTCTCTGCCTCATCATTCAGAAGGAAAGACACAGAGGCAACTTTGGTCTTCAATAAAAAGATAGGTAGTTTAAAATCTATAATTTCCTGTGAAGGAGAATCATCAGGTTCCATCAGCTTAACTCTATCCATACAGCTCAGGCTGAACACTTGTTTTGCATTTTATGTGAACTTCCAGTTCCTCTTGCATCTCTTTCCTGCCTGCCCCAGTGATGTATATTGGTTCACTTTTCTATTCTCAACACAATCCCAAAAGGAGATGACAGATCCTCAGTCTCCACTCTGGCCTTCCTGTTGCATGGTTCAGCTGTCACAAGTTTTGAAACTAAGTGGTTTATATTTTGGCGGTCACATTTTGCTGCTTATTACTTTATGTTGTGATACTCTGTGTTTCTAATGGGATAAAGCACCCTCCATGGGGGAAACTCAGGCAGCACTGACTTCTCCCAAAACTGTTTCCCAAATGTGATTTCCAGAAACCTGCAACTTTCTGTCATTCCCCAAAATTGTGGTGCTCAGGGAAGACAGTGTTCCCTGTTCGTTGAAAGAGGGAGAAGATTTCACTGTGATACCAGCAACAGTGGTGAAAAGACATCTTATGCAGCTGGCTAGATCAAAGAAACCAATAGTCAAAGGGGATTAACAGAAAGAAAATAAATTACTTGATTGAAAAAAATCATGTACAATTTTAGTAAAAGAAGGAAATGCTGAAGAATCTCTTCTGTGATGCTGATGTAAGTACAGCAGGTGTTAAATTTCTTAAAGGTGATATTTTTAATTATTTTCCCTCATAAACTAATTAACAGATTTACATAGAAATGTTCAAAAAATTCATTATGCACTCAGCAACAGACATGCTGTCTTTTCATACATAACAATGAGGCTAAATTCTCAATTCGGCCTTAATTAAAAAGCTATAACTAATACTTCTATACGGTTTTGTTTTCTGGACATAGTGGGCAGAAAGAGGTGTAATAATTATTGCTATAATACTTTGAAAGATGATCAATTTATAGATGGTCAATGAAGTGAGTCCAAGAAAGGATTAAGCTGTAAGAGAAATCAGTTTACATTTATGAAATCTCAGGACAGCTTGGTGCAGCCATAAGATGGAGGAACAAAATATTTGCATTTACATGCTATACAAATTGGTAGCTAGATCCGTTGGCATGTTTCTCTCCTGAAATGGCAATATATTATGTTAATTGATAAGCTATGTGTATTCTGAGTGACATATTCAACACTGACACAAGTTTAGGCCTGCAATTGGATTTGCCAGCAAAATAGATTTATATATATATATATATATATATATAATATTAAACTCCAGATTTTCATTAAAGCACAAAAAAAAAAAAAATAAATCTGTTATATAGCCTCAAATATAGGTCTGTGGTGATTTGTTTCTCTGAACTTAGGAGAAGCCAGGAAGAGAAATAATGTGAGACAAGATTAAAGGTAAAGCACAATAACAAATCTACAAGGGGAAACTTTATTAGCCCTTGTTCCTGCTATAATTAAGCCTCTCACTTTTTTTTTTTTTCAGTGCCACTTTCTTAGAATTGATTACTGTAAGAGCAATAATAATGATTTGTGAATTTTTGCAAGGAATCAGGCAATGATATGTCATATTTGAATAAAGGATATCAAAAAACACTGATCCTTTTCTAAAAAGACTTTTTTTATCTTGTCTGTTTTGTGACTGTGCAGGTAACAAATTTACCCATGTGATTCAAATTTATGAGGTATCACAAAAATAAAATTGGAATAGTGCCATTTTTAGAGTGTTCTTTCATATGGGCTCTATTCATCACACTCTTAGATGGGGTGGAAGGGTTTCATTATTGTTGTTGTTTTTACTGATTATGTTTATGTATCATCCAAACATTAACTAACACCACCATCACCACCACCACCTCCCAGCACTGGCCATGTAAACATATTTGATACACTTGGGTCAGTGTTGTCCAAATGTTTATAAGCATTTCCAGATGATGGAGAAAAGGCTTCTCCTTAGCTACTAGAAAAGGTTATGAATAATATTTGGTAAAAAATGCATTTGACATAGTGTTAGTAATACCTACAGTGGAAAACAAAGAGTTATGCTAAAATAAATAAATAAATAAAATATTAGTGTTGAAAACGGTCACTAAATAAATTCATTAAGCAGCAATTATTGGTCTGATCACACTTCATCTTTTGATTGATAAAAATAAAAATAATTACTTAGTTATTAAAAATACTAGTAATGCAAAATAAGAAACAATGCATACTGGAGCAACAGAAATGGATGTGTTGTACTTAAAAACACAATCATACACTGGATTGATTATTAATGTTCAGAAATTCTTTTATAAGCTTGCTATGTATATAACTGGAGGACACCTTAAAAAAATTAGCCCAGCATAGCAATTGAAACCTGTCATGCTGCTATTAGAAGAGCTAACATAATCTTAGGTACTCACCAAATACAAGTGGCAATTCTGATGCTATTGCTTAACATGTTGGTGAACTTTATTTGGCATACTAAACACACACACACACACAGAGACTTGTGTTAAATCATATTTAATTAAAAAGATCCAAAGAAGAACTGTTAGTTTTGTGTATATACTAGACAATCTGACATAATTGCCTAGGTCTTTTGCAGGAGGACAGGAGGTCAGCTTGCATATCTTTCAAACAAGCTTAAAGACAAAGTAACATTTGGAGCTTGTGAAATCTGAGAAGCAGAACATATTATTTCAAGGTAGGGCCTGCAGTAAATTGGCTACCCAGGTTCTGCTCATCTCAGTGCTCAGGCAGAAGAGTTTTATACCTAACTTTGAGCCAAACTTAATCTTATTCATCTAGGGTTGGTCCCCAAACTTACAAGGTTTGCTCTTCATACTAGAAATATACAAGCTTTTTGGACAGATTAATGACAAATGACAAGCACTCCTGTTAGCAGATGACTGTTCTTTTGTGCATGCAAATATGGGTATTCACACAGAGAGCATCCATGCATATAATTTCTTTATATGCTTCTGTGATGGATCATATTTTAATTTGTGGAATCTCTTTAGATCAGAAAGATGTGTTTGCCAAGCTTATGCAGACATAACCATTCCTGTATTCTCCTTTTTAGTTCAGACCCTATTTCTTCACCCCAAATCTTATTTAGTCTTACTGATTTGTTTAGAAGCAGAATGTTGTACAGATTAAACAGAATTTTCAAAACTGGTCAGGGAGAATGACTTTTTCTCAATTTTTTGAATTTTGTGTGCATATGTATTTGGGTATTTCTGTAGACAACCTATATCTATATTAAGAACAGGGGAAGGGAACAAATCTTCACAATGCACATTTCAGGTATGAAAAACAACAACTTTATCACTTTCAGCCTTTCTAACTTTTTGCTTGTTTGTTTGTTTCTTCTGGAAATATTTACTGTTCTTAGTTGTTGTTTTTCTTTATTCTGGAAAATTAGTTTCTAAACTAAATGTTATATATAAAAAAATATTCTGAATAGAGTGGACAAAATTATCCTTATTTCTTTTTTTTTTTTTTTTTTTTTTCATGTCACTGTTTGGACTATTAAATCCCAAATTTACCATTTTTCTTATTGAAAGATGATGTGAGGCCTGCTAATAAATAAAGCCTCCAGGTTTCTTTCCAGGAATGCATCAGGCCTTGGAAAGGCCAAGAAGTAGTTTTGTACCTGCAGAGAGACAAGAAAAAAGATTGTCCTTTACACCACCAAAACCATTCATGGTTCCTCAGGCAAAGGCTTTATGTTCTCAGTGGATACCCTGAAGCAAGGTAAGTCTCATATTATTTACTTCTGCCTCCAGACATGTTTGTAAAACAAGAAACCCAACGAATGAGAGCTCAAAAGTTAGAATAGGTGTAGAACAGACTTTGCAGCCTGCAGGTAAAACCAGCCTATGTTTGAAAGTCTTTGTTATGACATCTGTTTGCTTCTTCCTAGACCAAGCAAGATATTGGGAAAACAGCAACCATTTTTTGACGGAATATCCATATTCATTTTGGAAAGGTGAGGTCATGTAGGTAAAATGGTAGTTTTATAAAGTAAAAAATGAACATTTGTTCAAATGCTATAGGGAATCGTATAGTGTATAGTAGCCCTTCTATAAGTAGGCCTTAGTTAAAGACTAAGAGATCATTCTGACTTTTGTGACTTTGAGCCTCTTTTATGACTGGAAGACATTATTGTTATTACTACTTTTTTAAAAGAGTAATTTCCACTTCAATTTTTGCTTGATAGATTTTTCATTAGAGATTAATTATTATTATTATTATTATTATTGCATCAATGAAGATAATTCAGATAGTGCTGTTGAGCTGTAGAATTTAAGTATTAATTATGTTTTCAATCGCTCCCCTCCCCCAATATTTCATGCTGTCTCTTCTAGAAAGAAAGAGTGCCTAACAAAATCAAATGTGAATTTTCTGATAGACTAATGAAATCTATTGCAGAGTACCAATTTGAAAGTGAGTAAAGATACACTTACAGGACATCCACTGGCAAATTTGAAATGTTAGAAGAGCTCATTGAGCTTCAGTAAGTTTACAGGCACATCAAAGAAGCAGAAGACTCCAAACCTGTCTTCTAGAAACTGCTTGTCTCTTTCCAAGGTTTCTGAGCAGACTGATTTAGTTTACATCCATCCCGCCCCACCCAAAAAAAAAAAAAAAAAAAAAAAGTAGTGCAGCGTTTAGTATGTTTGACAGGAATTTTCTCTTTCTTCTTTGCTTCTTCCAGTTGTTTTCTCAATAACTTGCTCCCAATTCTATACTGATTATTTGTGTATATTTGAAAGCTGAATTTGAGAAAAACATGATTGCATGTATAAGCTATACTAAGTAATTTTATATATATAAAAGAAGAAGACTGAAACCTTCAAAAGCCATATTTTGAGACTGAATTCAAAACTGTGGAGCAACCACTTTCCAAATACTTCTCCTGTGGCCCAGAAAACTATTCATATGAAACTGCAAACATAGTTTTCCAATCATGAAAAAAAATCTATACAGCTAAAGGACAGTATTTCTCTTTTCAAAGAGAAGTAAATGGGAAAGAATCTTTAGAGGGAAGTGAGTTCTAAGAAAATGCAGGCAGAAATCCTGGCAGAAGTAAAAAAACAGGTTAAGTTTTCTAGAAAAAAAAAAAAAAAAAAAAAAAAAAAAAAAAAAAAACATATTTTATTTCTCTGAAGAAACAGGTTTAGAGGTAAGTGAAGTTTTATCAGCCCTTAGTTGCTAATGTTTTTAAAAAAGAAGCACATATTGATTGGCTGCTAAAGAGAACACTGTGCAATTTACTTATGTAACCTGAATGATGTAAAATATTGCATTGTGTTTTGTCCTGAGGGGAGGAGGAATTAAGAAAAGATGTACATTTTAGCAGTGCTTTTTTTTATTTTTTTTTTCATATAGGAAGTTAACAGGACAGGCCCAGAAATATTCAGAAGTAAAACATGGTTGTCATGGGAAAAATCTCAGAAGCTGACTGGAAATATAGAGGAAATTATCTTTGTGAGCAAGCCATCTGGCAGGTCATGCTGAGTTATGCCAAAAAAACTGAAGCAATCAGAGCACAGTGGGGGCAAAAGTTATAAATATGGGAGTTAAAGTCAGCTTTATGTTTATAGTGTTCGATTAATACAATCTGCTGAGAGAGACGGGTCCTTAAACTTGTACCACTCTGGAGATGGACTATAGAGCCATTATCAAGGAACTGAAAGACACTGTGGTCTTTGTGTTCTTAGGAAACCAAGCTAGAAATAATATAATGGCCCAAACCTAAAGTTACCCACTGTCTTTTCAAAGAATAAAAAGAATAATCAATTTCTTCAACAACTAAGCAAACCAGTCAGCTGTTACCCCAAGGTGGGCACAGTATCAGAGCTGAGAACACCCTACTGCTTCTAGGTGGAGGTCCTTTGACTAGCATTAAGCTCTAGAGGGTCCAGCTGATGTGGTACAAAATGAAACAGGATTGGGCTGCACAGCTTCAGGCTTGCTAGGTAAGGGAAGGCAATATTTTTACTTTTGTTACTTGAAAAGTGAGAATCACCTAGTCTTGAGGCCAACATACGTTTGTATTTGCTAATGTTTTTCCTGAGGAAAGAAACTTACACATTCACAGTAACACTTTTGTGTTACACATTCATAGTAACACTTTTGTGTTATTAGTTAAATTCATTAACCAGTTCCTACCAAATCTGGTGATCTCAGATATATTAAGTTCTAAAAATTTTGTGAAAACAAATGACCAGGTAAGGAAAAGAGTACATATCAATGTTACTTGTATATGGAAAACCTGCAGTATGGGCTACTAAGCACAGACTGTAAATGGTGAGCGCCTCAGGAAAACAGGCTCCATAAAAATATATACCTTTATACCTTTTCACTGAAGAAACTACTCTAAAGTAAAAGGGAGAAGAAAATAAATAAATAAATAAATAAATAAATAAATAAGAAAGAGTTACAGGTGTGAGAAAAAGCAGAAGGAATTCTGAATATTGATTATTCACAGGTGAAAGTAAAGATAGTTAACAATTTGCTAGTCTGTCTGGCTCAAGCCTGCAGGATTTAAAATAAAACAAAATGTAAGTGAAACGTGTTTCACATAGTACAGACTAATACTGAGTTACGTTAGATGAAGCAAGAATGTTAATGCCTTAATGATAATGTTGAAAGATGCCAGGAATATCTGCCATAATTAAAACTATAAAAGATATTTGAAAATCAAATTTAGGTCTTTTGAAATCTTATGATTTGGAAGGGCAGTTCCACCACAGTGACCATAGCAGAGATGCTGCAACCAACATCCTTCTGTTCTGTGTAGGACTATATTTAGTCTAAAGTATGTTAGCCTTTGATGTGGAATCTACATGTTTTTACAGCGTGTTGCAAAGTCTGCATGGCTTTCTGGCCTGGAAAAAAAGGCCACTACTCCTTCTGGAAGAAAGTAGAGAAAGGACATGGAAAGGGATATAAACATCACTGAGAAAAAAAGTGAAACTACACACTGAGTTTTGAAGTTTATAACTAATTAAGATTACCAGTCATTGTATTGGATAAAATCAAAATCATAATAGCAAGTATTTATCGAGATCCAACAAAATAAGTCTTTATAAAAAGCTGTCATTGTATTGTTTCCATTTGAAAATATGGTTTAGGACTTTAACAAGTAAAATAGAAATTAAAAGTCCATTTTAACTGATCTGAGACATGTAAGTGGCCTTTTAGGTATCTGAAGTCAGGGCACTCTCTTTCATACAGTTTATGAATTATGGTTTTGTTTAGTGTAGAGAGAGAAACTTTAAAAGAGAGATCACAGGTCAAGCAGAGAAATTAAATAGAAGCTATAAAACATCAGTCATAAGAAGGATTGGCCATCTTTCTTTCTTTAATTTTTCGTGTCTGTCTTTACATACTATATATCACAGTCTTCACTGGTGCCCAGATTGAAGAGCTGGAAGGTACTGTTTACTGTTAATGTGTTTCTGTGATGCTACTGACCAAAGGATTTATCTGCTTACAAGAAGATCAAATGATTGACACAAAGAAAGAAAACAGTAGCTTTCTTTTCTTCTTGAAAAATGGGTTTTGTGTTAGTCCCTGCGACAATCTAGGGACACCGTCTGGATGTACACTTTAAAAATGTGGACACCCTATTTCCTCCATGTGGTGTCACCTGATTATATAGAGAAAATGAACGTATAGAAAACACTTCTAACGTTCTCAGAGAATGGGCTTCACAGCATTTTCATTGATAAACTTACTTACTTTCCAGTTACTGTATCACCAACTTTCTACACAGCTTACAAGTGAGGTCTCTGGCATCAAGTAACACTGTTTAAATAAGTTTAGCTATTCCAGGTTTATTTATTTAAGATACCCCTGCCCACATATTCACTAGGTTCTATTTAGTAAAGCACACTCAAGAACCCTTAAAATCCAGTTCACAAACTTGATTGCATACAGTGGTAGAGATGCTTCCGTAGAAATAATTTGACATATACTTACATACACCAGATAGATATATCTGGTATATATATATATATATATATATGCCAAATTATTATATATATTTATAATATGTATATTATATATATATTATCATATATATATATGTGAGAGCTGGGTTACATCTGTGCTATTTAAGGGTTTGTTTGTTTGTTTGTTTTTTAGTGTTTAGAAGGTTTTTTGCATTTATAAGTTTCTAGAATGATGAAAGAGGGGAGGTGCTCATGTCTAACCTGATCTCTACTCTTCTCCTCTAGGGATGCCAGTCTTCTAAAAAGACAAGTGTGTAATATGTGAGTGAATACATTCTGATTATTTCTTTATGTGTTCTAACATTGGAACATTATTCATTAATACCATTATTATTATCATCATCATCATCACTGATAATCTTTAATTCAAATTTTCAACACCCTCTAGGAGCCCACACTCAGGATCTGAAACCCAATTGTGAGGCCTGTACAAACATAAAATGGAAACACAAATCCTCTTACAAAGAGCTGGAAAATGAGAGAAACCAGGAGGAAGTATAGTCGGATATCAGTAAAATGATTTCACATCTCAGTAACTTTATTAAGACTAATCAAGAACTGCAAGAAATTAGATAAACTTTCCTTTCCTCTTGTGTTACTGGCTCAGCTTTTGCTGTCAGTCTCTTTTTTTGTAGTTTATAGTCCACTTCCCTGGACTATATCCCTTTGGAAGTTTTGAGGGGAAAAAAAAAAAAAAGGCCAATGTACGGATGATTTCTGCATAAATCTTTCAGATCATCTGCATAACAATCTGTCTGGGGGGTTGGGGGAGAGACACAGCTTACCTAAGTCTCACTGACGAAAAAATGCATCATGGATGAGGTTTGCAAGCAACTTTCTCCAGTGTAGATTGTAATGCAATTAGCATGAACACATGAAAAACTGTGACATCTACTGTTCAGTGGAAACAAACAAACAAAAAAAACACTGACATCTAAGCAACAATGTAAGTTAAGACCTTGAATATAATTTAATTTCATTTTATTTTATTTTGATTTGAATCCCTGCTGATTTCTGTGGAATTAACAGGAAAGTAACATGTTACATCCACATGTTACTTTCACAGTAATGGCTTTGTGATTGTAATTAATTTCAGCATAAAAAAAAAAAAAAAGTATAAAAAAATATTAAAAAAAAAAATTAGTAATTTCCATACCCACCAATATCCAATAGATAGTGAATTTACCAATCAATGGTTTTGCAACTCTTTCACAGATGCTTTTTCAGCCAACTCCCCTTCTTACCTCTTCAGTTTTGCTCATTTTCCTTGCTGACATTTCTACTCTTAGTTTCATTGCCATCTACAGTATTTTCAATATGTGCTACTTGAAGATTCTGCTATTCAGGTTCATTCCCACAACCATTATTATCTTAATCTCTCTCTCGCTCTCTCTTTTTTTCCCCCTGAAGTGCTCCTTCCATTCAGTTCCTACACTCTGTTCTGTAGCATGGTTTAGAAATGGAGAAAGAGCCCAGATAATTTTTAAATAGTAATTCAGCAGTCTTTAACCCACTGAAGTGTACACATATTACCACAGCATCTATAATATCTTCCCCATGATTACCCAAGAGAAATTCAAGTCTCCTAACAGAAGTTCAGATCCAAGCAGACACATTACTAAGTTGAAAGCACGCAAGAGGCTCTCACAAAATAATGAAGAGCATGTTCGGATAATGTTGCCTTTGCTCCTTACCTGCCCACCAGACAGACTTAACTTTAAGTATACAGCTGCTCATTAGGATTCATACAACTTCAGGGAAGTGATTTCCTTCCCTCAGCTCCAATCTTCCTATAGTGTTGTCTTGTGTCAGTGGTGCCTGGCATGAACAGATTATGGGTAATCAGGTTTGACCAGTGTAGAGCTGGGAATTCAGTGCTTCCCTGCTCTACAGAAGCCAGTTCTGCCATTAGATTCCATCTGGCCTCTGATTTCCAGTATAAAGAATTTCTGGAAGCAACATAATGTTAGATCAAGGGAAAAAAAATGCTGTTTTTAATGCTTGCTAGGTTACCATAGGTGATTTAGAGGAGTTTTCATATGTTATTATGAAGCAGCTCTGTGGCTGGTCTCCACACCAAGAAAAAGAAAAAGCATACATTGCCTGTTCCAGGCATTCACCTTAAATTAGCAGAATTGAAAATAAAGTGGATTAATCAGCAAACAAGAGGGAAACCAAGCAAACACAGAAACAAGCAAAAACAAACAAACAAAAAAAAATATAACAATAGGTAAAATAATATTCAGGTGATTTTGTTTTGTTTTTGTTTTTGTTTGTTTGTTTTTTAAACAGTTGTGTTTTTCTTTGCAGTTTCTTCTTTACAAATTTTGAAGAGAGGAAGAAAGGAAGACAAAATACACAAGATATAATAAAAAATCTAGACTGCAATACTTCTGGTCAGGCAGCCAACTAACCATTGCCATATCTGTTGGCAGAAGATGGTGTTCTTTTTCATGGTATTAAGTGAGAAATTTAAGTCACCTCCAAAACTTTCAGTAATCTACCATACTCAGTGTTCTGAAGCACACAAGCTGCTTAACCTGCAGTCACTGTTGTAGTCATAATTTGTTTCAGTTCAGTGTCGTGATATAAACATGAATAAGATCCATAGAATTTATTGAAGTTACCAATAAGAAAGAGTGGGATCCAGTGTGTTTATCTTAGTGAAATAATATATATGTTAGGCACTGAATTATTAAGAAACATGAGAAATAATTCAGTCTTTCAAAAGTAAGCTTATAGACAGTGAAGCCAAATACAAAGCTCCATTTAGCTCAGACAGATTCAGTTCACTTAAGTTAGAAATATATTTCTCTCCCTTGAGTTGGGTTGAAATCACTTTAGATCTTTCCTCCCCCCTTTCTATTCAATAGTTTGCTTCCTTCTTCCTTCTACAGCATTCCTCTATTCCTCCAGTGCAGGATGAACATCTGTGGGCACCTTCGAAGGGTGCCTTCATGAATGAAAGTTGAAAGTCATTGCAGACTTTGTTCTGGCCTTCAGGGTTGAAGTTGGCGATTGCAAAAAGCACTCATAAAGTCTGAAACCTAGATGGAGAGCGTTCTGTTTTGTTTTCTGCCATGCCAAAACACAGGATGGAAATGAACGTATGGTCCCAGCTGTTTCTTACTCTCATCCTTCTTCCATCAGGGTGGAATTAAGGAATTAGAAGAATGTGACAGATGAACCAGGTCTAGAAACTACATTTCCCCCCTCACACTTGAAAAGTAAAGCCAAAAGACATTTTTTTCACAACCCAGCTGTTAGGAGTGACCCTACCACATGAGACAACGCAGAAAGGACTAGTAGAAGCTACCAGTCCTCTACCAGTTCCCATTCCTCCACCAGTCTTCCCTCGACTCCACCAGCAGTTGACATCAGAAACAGAATAAATTCAATTCCCTGAGGCAACAGGCAATGCTAGTCCATACTAACCTTGTCAGCCAGTATCCTACCCCTAAGATGTTCCTAAGTATCCAGGAAAACGACAAGGAATGCTAGCAAGCTCTACTCCATTTATCTGTCTTCCAATTAAAAGCAACGAAAAGATATGGTGCAGTCCTTTTGTAAAGTTGTATGTAAGAACAGCCTCCTACCCTAGGAGTAGTAGTTACTCCTCACCTGAGGCTTAAACACGTGTATCAAGAGACTGAAGGTCCTTGAAGGAGGAGACAGAAGGACACATTTTACACTGATGTTTAGGCTGTCACTACGATGACAGGTTTCATGGGATAGAAGACAAATAGGAGGAAGCCTGAATCTCACTGAAGAGCTAGAATTTCAAGTTCTATGGCCAAGAATGTGAAAGCTTCTGATAGTGGATAAACAGCTCAAACTATCCTGGAAGGAGGAACTAGCTGAATGAAAGCCACTGATGCAAATTGGGTTTCCCACATCTCAGCATCAAATGCTGTGCCCTGTGCTGAAAGCTTTTGGTGATTGTTATTTCCTGTATTTCTTATATTCTCAATGTTAACTTGTTATTGGAGAATGAATATAGGAAATCCCTCCCTAGTTGCAGCTTAATTGGCAGCTTCAATCTACTTTCAACAACAATAAAGTACTTTAAGAAACATGATATACTGTATCACTGATTTTATATTTTAAGTATGAATACCCTACAACACAGACACATATTCTACATATTCCATACTTCACTTGTCATGTACATTCTCAGGGGCCTATAATACAAGTATTTCACTTGCTTGCTTGCTCAAATCATTAGATTATTATACTATCTATATCTGAATCTATATCTGAATTATAGTGCATAGCTAGCTAAGAAATGCTTACCTGCATCAAAACAAGTAACACTGAACATGTATGGTTATCCAAGGAGAAGTCAGATATACTATGTTTTGACATTTATGTTTCTAGGCAAACACAAAATACAGGTAGATTAGACCTTTACATAGGGTCCAAACACATTATCTGTCAGAACTGTGAGGAATGTATGTTACATACAGAATACTGCCAATACTGCTTAAGATTCTAGTTATTTGAGATTTTTATGTATCCATGAATCAGAGAAAGTACTTTCTTTCCCCTTGATTAAAGTTTTCTTTTCCATTTTAAAACATTAATTTCCAGGAGTGTTTCTACAGGTGTATATTCAGTTTATGTAATATACTTAGGAGTGAATTAGTTCGTATCCAAGCTATGTCACAGTAGAGGTTATTAAAAAAAAAAAAAAAAAAAAGAGAGAGAAAGACTGCAGATAGCCTAAGTACTCAGAGATCTTTTTAATTTTGCTGGAATACATCTACTGAGGCAATCTGAAATACTTTATTACTCAATGGAAGCACATACTACAGAAAAAAAATTACAGTACTGTATGAGTTAAAGCTTGACTTTTGGTATGGTAATTTTGTAGTAATACTAATTTAGCTAGATTAGTAATATCACTGTCTATGATGTTTTTCTTACTGCACTTTTTTTTGTTCTCCCTAACCATTTAAAAATAAATATTAAAAAAATATATATTCACAATAGCAAGGCTATGTCGCTAAAGATTAGGAATCCATTTAAATGTATAGTGAGACATTAGACGATGAGACTCTGAATTAATATGATATTTTCCCCTCAGTACCAATTCTAGTTTCTGATGGCCATGATTGGAAACATAAAAGAGGTTTTGTGAAAGGCTGTATGGCAAGGGAATTGTACTTACCAAGGTGATATTGAATGCCTTGAGCAAAGTATTCATTCAAAGCCCCAACCTCAGTTACCATCTCCTACAGGACAAAATACCTTTAATGGCAGCTGATTCCCTGAATTCTAGAGATATGTCACTCACATTAATTATGGTGTTTTCAGCTTGATATATCAATCTGTGTTACCACCCATTTCTCAGGCAAGACTTACTGAGCAAGACTTTTCTAGTGAAGAAAGGTTATTGCTTTCCTTCCCTTCAGAATTTGTAGTCTTCTGTCTTTCATAATGCTGAAATAATTGCTCCCACCAGGATATTGCCCAGCTGTGCTCAGTTTATAATTTGTAATATTTTCCTTTCTATAAGTCAAGTAGCAGTGTATTTTTATTACTTTCTCCCAAGCGGATAATGATCCAAACCAATGTATTTATTTAGAGAATTGGGGAATCGGAATTGAAATTCAACTGCAAAATGTACAAAAAATGCATTCTGTTTTCCAAGTTGTTATATATAAATATATATATATATATATTTCTGTTCCTTCCATTGTTAGTCATAATGCTTACAGTCTCTCAGATTTTCTGTCCCATTGTTCATTAACTGGGGAAGCAAAAATGTTCCAGCATGTGATAAGAATTTTAAACATGAAAAGGTCAAGATGCTGGTTTCCATTGTCTTCAGGTCATCCTGACAGAAAGGTGAAGACAAAGCACTTTTAGAGTCCATAACAAAGCATGACTATGTTAAACATCATGAGACCATCACAGAAAAGACTGAAGATTTTCTGATCTCAGCTGCTAACTGTTTATGCTTTTTCTTTTAAATTACTCAGTCCCAGTTCTGACAAATGGATGTGCTTTCATTTAATGGAGCTTGAGAGAACCATAGCACAGCTGTTTAATAACAAAGTATTGGTAAATTTGACTCTATTTGCACAATGGATTGAGGCTGGAGATGCTAAACACATAAAAACTTCATGTAAGACATGTCAGCTGTCACTAAAAAAGTAGTGGCAGCCCTTAATCTTAAAACTCAGTAGCTGGGAGAGATCATTAAGTACCTGATTTCAAAGATAGAGTTGGCTGACTAGGAGACTGTCCTGTGAAAAGGATTTTATTTGCCAAAGTGATATTCTGTAGCAAACAGACTACAATGTCAGGTCTCTGCCAATAGGCTTTCATTAACCACAAAATAGCTCATTCCCTGAAGGATGAAACATACATTTAAATACTTGAAAGCTTTCTACATATGCCATGTCTTCAAAGTTCCCACTCTATCTTGAAGCCAGGAAATATAATGTTTCTAAAAAGACCCAAGCTCTCTTGGCTCTCCAACTTACCACTTGACTTGGATCCATTTCTTAGTCTAGCAAGTTAAGTCAGATATAAAAATTATAAATTGCAGTCTCAGAGGTGGTATTAGCACATATTATGCTTCCTGTCATTTTAACCGCCCAAGGATGAAGGCTTCTCCAATTCTAGCAGTACTAACAAGCACTAGTAAGAGAGCACATGAAAAAGCATAATATTTTAAAACTAGACCAAGCTGCACCAGAAACAGCTTTATATTTAGACTAGAAAAAGAATATCCTTAATGATGACCAGATTCCCCTCATGAGTTGAAAGATGAAGTTCAAGCATTTATTTCTAAACCAGATAAATGATGAAATGAGAACATAGCCTTAAGAATGTCAATAAGCATTGTGGGATTTAATTTTTTAAAGTACAAACTGGGACACTCCCAATACCACATATGGATCATTTAAAGAAAACTCAGTTTTCAAAACCCTGGCAATTTTGAACACTTACCTAATGAATATTTAATGCCTACAGTACTAATTGGGATAAAGCAACTAATACAGCATTGGTAGATATTTACATCTCCCCTGTAATATCTAGTTGTTAGTGGTCAGTAGTATTTGGTTAATCCCACTTGGTGATTGGTGGCTGTAGATCTGGGAGAAATAGAGATAAAAATCCCCATGTGGCCTTACAGGGCAGATAGATAGTTGTTTGCTGCTTCCACTTCAACTGAAGGATTATTAAGAAAAGTGCAGAAAATCCTAGGTTTAGAATGAATGAGGAAAGTGTCTCAGAACGTAACACTGCTAGTGGAGTTTAAGAATACTATTGTTACAGCAATGAGTTCATTGACATTGATTGCAAATAGAAATAGCTTTTATTCAAAGGCTTTTGTGAGGGCTTGTGCTCTCTCTTCTTGTGTATATACATGATTTAATAAGAAATTGAGATAGATTTAATATTGTCAAACCCATACATGAATTCTAGGGACATTCATAACCTAACAATTATTTTGTAGCTGAGTCTCATTTATCACTCTTAGTTGTGCAAGCCTGAGCCCTAGCTATCCATGGTAGATAATGCTCCCATGCAGCAAAATTTATTAACATTTCCATCTTTGCTAAATAAATAGACCTCTTTTCTTCTTCAAACCCTTTTACAGATTTATATTTATCATTTGTCCTGTACATATGCTGAATTTTGACAGATCACAAAAATCCCCAGAAGGCATTTCATCTATCTTATTAGCTTTGCATTTTATGAAGTTTTCTATTTAGCAGACCACAGAGGAGAGCTTAAAACGTAAAGTAGTTAGGAGTAGAGGTTTACGGTTTGGTAGCAGTAAGGTAAAGGCTTAATCTATCTAAATAACACCCTAGTTGTAATAGACTTCTGGGAACAGATAGGCCACGTAAGAGAGGTCAGCAGTGATGAAAAGACCCCATCTGTCCTATTTGGATGATGAGGTTATTCAGCATGAGACCTGAGGGTCTCAGGCAAATCAGCAGAGAAGATACAAGTTGTGTTTTCACTTGCCACATCCATAGCATTGTGATTGTCAAGCGGGTATAACACAGAGTAGCATGTCTGTGAGAGTACTAGCACCAATTACCTTCTATCAGTTAATTCACTGACCATAGGTTGCTTGGCAAAGTGCAATGAGGTAAGATATCCTACCTATATTCATTTACAGGTGTAGGAAGTAATCATACTTCATTAAGAATCATTCACCAATGATAGAATTTAACATGATTAACTATAAAGTGGCAAGTAAAGAAACAATGTTTTATCCCTGGAAGTCTTTAAAAGACGTTTAGATGTAGAGCTTAGGGATATGGTTTAGTGGGGACTGTTAGCGTTAGGTCAGAGGTTGGACTCGATGATCTTGAGGTCTCTTCCAACCTAGAAATTCTGTGATTCTGTGATTCTGTATTGATCTTAACAGAATATGAAATTTCTGAAGTAAACTAATAATTTATTGACCCTGTAAACAAAACCACTCATTAAAATCTATTCATTTATAATGGTGCACTCCAGATGCTCTGCTACATTGCATTTGCTATAACTATTTGTATCTCTGTAATATAGGTGCACTTTTGCTGTGTATCAGGTGCATTGTACTCTTGTCATCTGGCAGTACATTAGGCTCTCTTGGCAAACATTCTCTTGAGTTAAAAGCTATTCTTATGTCCAAAAAGCATGGAAATTATACTTTAAAGTATAAACAAAATATTCTAATATTAATCGTGCTGATGCAGGTACTTATAGCTTTGAGTACTATATTTATTATGCAATTAAAGACTAGTCTTTTATAGCAAGATCTGAATGATACACAGTAGTGCCTTAGGGTAAGATGAACTTTTGAAAGTTAATGAAACATCTGTGTCACTCATATCAATCTAGTATTACCAGAAGAGACTACAGAGTAGAGGAAGGCTCAGAATGTGTGAACACAACACTAAGAGACTCCTAGCAATAACGTGTTTATTAAATGTGTGGAACACCATGCTTTGCCTCTGCTCTCCTGTGGACATCTGCTGGTGGTACAATGTCTTCACCTGTCACACACCAAGGCAGCAGATTTCTCTTCTTTTCAATTTAGGCTTGGACAGACCTTCTCTTTGACAGAAAAATGGAATTTCTCCTTTGTATTGTCAACTCCTCTTAGTCCTACTATCATGAAAACTGAAGTTACTTTCTTCTTAAGCTAATCATTATTTAATCTTTTAGTGATTCTGCCATTTTCTCTGGTCAAAAAGCTTTTAACTTCAGGTTAAAATGTTCATCTCCTTTTCTCTCTTCGATATAACCTTACATGTTCTTGATTGTTCTGTTCTTAAGAAACCCTGCAAAAAAACAAACAAAAACAAAACAAACAAACAAACAAACAAAAAAAAAAAAACAGCAAAAAGGAATTGTATTAAGCTTGCTTTTGAAATGATTAAATGTTGTATGAGCTATTTGACTTTTAACTGCTGTGAAGAAGTAACATTACCTTCACTTTCTTGTGTAATTAATTTTCCAATTAGTCAATCACATCTTTCATGTCTTTGGATCCACTTAGTTTAGGCAATCTCCTTCTCTGAGGAGGAGGGGGAGGCACAGGGATGGAGGTGGGCATGGAGGGGGGGTAAAAATAAACAAATAAATAAATAAATAAAGACCTGACATTACCATTTGGCCACATAAAGCACACCATCTTTCTGTGATGTGATTAAAATATAAATAAAAAATGATGCACACTTGGAGTCAGCCCTATGTGAGAAACGAATGCTTGTAATGAAGAAGTATTCTAACTGGCTAAGAAACACAATTATATATATATATATTAATTAAATGATATCTGTGATACAAAAAATTATAGAAGGCATCAAGACAATTGGTTCCAGTTAAGGTATACCTACTGCTATACTGATGAAATTGCCAACTTTTAGGTAGATATGGAAATCAGTTATGAACAGTTGACAGCTATGAGTATGCCAATCTAAATCATGTTTGCTTGCATGCCTCCAATTATACTGCTTGAAGATTTTATAAAGAAAATTGTAGATACAAGTCGGGGTTGGGAGAGGAGGTCTGATTTTTTTTTATTTTTTTTGGGGGGGGGAGGGGCTGGGGGAGGAGAAGGGCTGATTATGGCAGATCTTGTCATGTAGATATAGAAATACACTTGAGCTGATATCACCAAAGCTTCAAGCTTTGTAAAATTCAAGCATTCATAGTATCATGATTTTACTGTTAAAAATTAATACTGTTAAAAAGATAACTGCATATAAGTATGCAGATAACTGTGTATGTATATAAGTATGGAATTTTGGGGAAGGTTAATTTTATTCATAAATGACTGCATTTGGCATTGTCTTTTCATGTAGCTTTCTACTTCTAAGATTGCATCCTTCCAAGATAATTTCTTCTGAGAAATTATGTTAGCTTAGTTCATGTTTTCTTTCACTAGTTGTAATACCTTCTTGGACTAAGCTTTCCTACAGGTTGTATCCAAAAAAAAAAAAAAAAAAAAAAAAACCAAAAACAGATATTCTGATGTTCAGATCCAGCCAAAACCCCATAAAGTAAATTTCATTCATAAACATTTATGGAATGGCTCTACTAACATTTCTGAGCCCCTACTTTAATTAAATTATATTTTAGCCAATATTAAACTGGAAAGAGCTATTATTATGAAGTGGGTAAAGGGTACTATTATTATTTTTCTCTATATTGAGAATAGGCATATATTCTTACACTGTCAGCTGTTACTCTTGACAGTGACAACAGTTACGAAAAATAGACATTTGCAAGATATGGCAAAACTGCAACACATCATAAATGTTAATAGCTTTATTCATTTCAGATCTGGAATGTGACAAAATGACTCATGCTGAAAAACAGACTTCCTGGATCACAATGTGAGGTAGGAAATGAAATTAGAGATGGTTAACAGAAAGCATTTCAGCTCAGCATCCCACACCCACTCTTGAAACATTTGTCCAAAATATCCCCCTCTCCTGAGATTTCAAAGAACATGTATACTTGTTTTTTCATATTTTCTCTTATTTTCTTAACTTTCATCTTTTTATCTGTTGATGAAGGTCTGAATTACCCCTTCTGCTTCTGACAGTGGTTACAGTCTGAATAAAAACAAGAGGAACAGAAAGCTGCCCTAAAGGTCTGGTCTTGTGGAATTTCCTTCCCATATTTTCTTCCCAGAAAAAGATCCTAGGTTAGGAAATGCTGTATCAGTTCTAAACAGAGACAAATATTTTTTTTTTTTGGCATGGAAATATATCCTTATTTCATTATACGCCATTATATACTCATTTATACTGATAATACAGAGAAAGGAAGAAAAAAAAAAAAACAAAAACGAATATATATATAATATAATATTTATAATATATATAAACGAATAACAAACTAATGTTATAATAACTAATATTATCAAACTACTTTTTACTGTTTTTGCCATAAGAATATTTTAACACTGTTTTTGTTTGGTTTTGTTCCAGTTTAGCACTTAAATACATTTGAAAAGATAAAACTTCTCCATAAAATTAAAAATGTGATTTTTTTTTTCTTTGTTGCTAGTAACACAAACCATTTTTGGAACATAAAAAAAAAAAATGCTTCACTGAAGTCTGTTCACATTATAGTCTAGCTGTACTGTTTCTTCTCATTTCATCACTCTACTTAAGTATCTCCTAATATGTTAATACTGAAAAACAGATAATGTTCTTGGCTAAACTTTTCACTTCCAAAGAGTCATTCTCTTGTCACACATAAAGCATGGAAAATTGCTTTGAAGTATTTCAGGGAGAAGGTTTGGCTACAAAGTTAATTACATGAAAATGAATGGTGATAGAAGGTGTTTATAACTAATCTCAAAAGACTGCATCGATTACTTCATTCATAGGGCATGTTTCTCAATAAAAGCATTAAAAGAAAAAAACTAAAAGGCAAGTAACTTACCTCTCTCACAAGACACAGAGAACTGTAAAAGATATAGCAGATGAGATTAAGTACCATACCAGACAGACAGGATAAGAAACAGAATATAAAAGTTGGTAGAAACTATTAAAGGATCTTTTCTTGAACAAGCACAGCAGACAATAAAAATGAGGCCTCTCCAATGGGTAGAAAGTCAGCATTCAATGAATCATACTGACCTCCTATTGAGAAGCAGAAACAGTGCCATGTTCATAGTGTTCGTAGTCCACATACAAGAGGCATGCCTTTTTGTTGTTGTTGTTATTCTCTTCACAGACATGTTCTGTGAATGCTTATTCTGGTGCTTTATGAGGCAAAATGGTGATAACACAATGGAGCAGAACTAAAAATATACGTGTTTTGTTTGTTTGTTTGTTTGTTTGTTTGTTTGTTTTAATGATAGATATGTCTATATTACTCATGGAGGTAATTTGTGTTACTATAGGATACTGGAAAAAATTGTGGAGGTAATTCTGGGTTACTGCCAGATACTAGAATGCCCACAAAGTGGCTACTCTCATCTCTTGACCCGGGCCATGACACAGTCACTTCACAACAGGGTGTGATGATGTCACACTAGTGACATTATAGAAAATAACTTCCTCTACCACATGTTTGATTCTGCTTATGTTGAGTTACAGCAGACTCAAAATGGACACTCTATTATGGCCATCAGCACAGTGCAACAATTACTGCAGTAGTTATTCATGGCATTACTAGAAAACTGTGAGGCTGAAGATTTTAAAGACCTTCTGATAAGTAGCATGTCATAGGTAAATGTATGTGCTCCTGTAAAAGGCAATGGGAAAGATATTTTAAGTAGTGTAAATAGTTGTTCTACCTATTCAGAAAAGAAAGAGAACATGCATTCTGAAACAAGTAATCTTTGATTTATTTGAATTCTTTTGAAGGATGTCATCTTAATGGCTTAGGTAAAAGAAAGACACTTTAGATTAAACAGTATTAAGGTTCTTTAAAGTTTTGTCAGCATCAGAGGAGCCAAAGGAAGTGGTTTGGACATAGAGACATACGAATATTAAAATATAATCAAAAGAATAATGACAATGCAGACTGTAGCATTTTTCCACAGAATAAAACTTTTCTAACAGGTTAGAATATGACTCATGCACTGTCAAGGGCAGATAAGAAAGTAGAGCTTATGAAAAATAAAGACAATGTTAAAGCAAAAGAATATATACATATTTGCTGCTCATAAAATTTAGATATGTTTTCATATATTACTTTTATTGATTGAGACAGGATTAAAGACATTTTTAGTTAAATTCAGGCCCTGACAAAAGGTGTACAGTGTTATGCAATATCATGGTGTGTCTGTGGTAACCATTAACAGCTCTATCATTACAGTTGTATATAATTGTCTGTCAGAAGGATATCTTAAAAGAAGGAATCACCTTAGTCCAACTGTTTGAAATCTGTGTCTAGATTAGTCAATCATTTGGGCTCCTTCTGTAATCAATAAGCACTTTCAGGGGGTGATTCATCCCATAATAACATAGGCTTGGTGAATCATACCCTAAAGATGCCTCTTTACCTCCCAAGAGCTCTACTTTTCCTACCAAGAGACAAAACAAACAAACAAACAAACAACACGTTGGGACTCTTTTTCCAGTTCCAATAAATGTACCTGAAATTCCAAACATCAGCTATGTGCAAGAAACTGCTGCACAGTCTACAGACTGAAAATCATTTATGTCAGTTATTTGGCAAAAAATACAATGACAAAGGCATTGGGGAGTATTGTTGGCTGATCGTTAACCAGTTGCAAATAGAAAAATATTTGTTCAGACATCTACCATACTGCTGTATCATTTTTTTAAAAATGACTGCCATCGATCTTTGCATAAAATAAAGCTGCAGCCTGTGCTTTCTTAGCTCTGTGACAGCGGTTTTAATTGGGGTTTGGAGGGGATAATGGCTGCTTGCCAGTGCTATATGCAGTTATCCAGCTGTTCAGACAGCTAAAGACCTTAAGAAGTAATAGCAAAGGAGTTGGCAGACACTCAGTCTGCCTGCTAGAGACCAGTGAGCATCCTAGCAAGCTATTTAAGACTTTATTTAATATGGCAGTCATTAACAGTCAGAGAAAAAAAAAAAAAAAAAAGGAAGAATCAGTGCGTAATTGATTAGCTGGAAATGCACAAGTTTATATATATTAAGGTGCTCCACTATGCATGTCATTACTTCCATCTAACAACCTTTTTTTTTTTTTAATCGATTAAACTATTGAAAAACTCTGAAACTATAAGCATCTATTTGATATTGATAGTACAGAAAGATGTCAGCTGAGTTTAATATTAAGATAATATTAATATTAAGATATATTGAATAAATCAACACTGGACTATCAAGCTTCCAAATGCAAAGACTTGGACCTTTATGTAGGGAACATGGTACTCTGGCTCCTGATGAATTCTTCTTCCAGAGAAATGGTAATTTGAAGGGTCATTTTGTTGGAAAAAAAAAAACAGATAAGGCATGTGTTATGAAGATATTGCACAAAGTTATATCAAGACTAGGAAAGTAAACATCAAAATGATACTAAATCATAACTGCACTTGTTCCCATTTCTATAATGGTAGAAACTATGCTCAACCTTAAACAGAAGAAAAACAAGCAGAGAAATACTGCTCTAAGTGAAACACAATAGTTTTTTTATTATCTATTGATCACATTTTGACCTCATTGCTCTCTGGCACAATCATTAGTTTCAGTGAGCTACATCAGTACAAAGAAAGTTTAAACTATACCTTGTATTGTTCTGTGAATACTAGGATAAAACATTCAACACAGAAATATCTTATTTTACTTAACTTTTTTTTCTTTTTTTTTTTAATATATATACTGAAAGAATACTTGCTTCATATATCACATCATATAAAAGAGATATTTTAAACACTTTTATGTTCATTTATATATTTCAGATGTATTGGGAACCTCTTTATGTTTCATTTTAGGTTTATACTTAAGACCTTATGAATGATCATTGGTCTCCTGTTCTATAAGAAGATGTGGAATGATAAAAGAGTATATCATGATATTTCATCTCTGTGGTCTTTACCATTTCTTACCACCCACAAGGACCGAGGCTACTTTCAGAGCTCCAGCAATATCACCTCCAGGTCATTTGAGCATTACAGGTCTGTTGAAAGGGAAGTGGTTACAAGTTTGGACCTTTCTTCTCACAGCGAGCATACTGAACCCTGCATGATGATAAGCTATGCATGTTTACATCCTACAGAAAAAGAAAATCAGCTAAAATGATATGATAAATACATATATATATATATATGCAGTTTAAAATACAATATAATTGCATTAACATGACAGCTTGATTAGAAGTTTCTTGACTTAGTGATAGAAAACCTCTGCAAAATCTAAATCCTTCTCAGGTAGGAGCTTGTCCAAGGAAGTAATTGTGAGAAGCATTTTAGCAATTTGACAGCACCACCTCGTTAGCTGAGGTTCTAATTGGAAACTGATTACTTCTAATCACAAAACTACCTATTGACTTTGAGAAATAACACAAACAATTCAGAGGCATCCCAAGTCTGCAAGCATATCATTAAGCTGGGGTCCCTGGTTCCTTGTGTTAACTTACTAGTGTAGGTTGCAAGGTCACATAATGGTAACATCGTCCATCTTCTTTGCAAAAAGTCAAACATCCTGTCAGCGCACAACAAATAACAAATAAATCATAATAATGGCTCATATCAACCCCAAAAGACATACACAAGAAAACTTCTGTGACTTTTCTCTAACACATTTTGCATCCTGTGAAAATTTAGATCTATGTGAGAGCAAGGGTGTGTGACTTAATAGGGATCTGAGAACATTAAATCTCTCTCTCTCTCTTTTTTTTGTTTTTTTGTTTTTTGGTTGTTTTTTTTTTTTTTTTTTTTTTTGTACTGCAAATTATCCCAATATTATCTGGAAAAACATAATATAGTTAAGGTCTGAATTATTTTTTGAATAGATCCCATGTGACCAAGGCCATTATAAGCAACTACAGCTTTAAATGCCCTTAGTAATATAAGTCCAGAATAGCACTGATGAGAGGATAAATGCTGGGCCCGGGATGTCCTGGGGGGACAGATGGGATGGGGTTGTTGTTCTGCTGTTATCTGCCAAAATATGTTTAATAGGGCCCTAAACCTCATATGGACTATATGGACTTGTATGAACATAGATCCTAGGTTTGAGGATGGGAGTCACTAGTTTAATGGAGAAAAAAAATCAACCCAATCAGACAAACAAAATCCCTCAAAACACTAGTTTCAGAAAACCACAGAATTACTTTTCCTCATTTTGATTTGATCATAGTTTACACAGTGGAATGCTCTAGACCAATATCATTTACAAGAATCTTTAAGACAAAGGCTTAAATTAAGCCTAAAGTACTGGTGCTCTTTTAATCAAGACAGCAATGGAAAGATGTGGATTTGTTGCATAAACATATCAGTAGACTTTCTTTCCCTTTGGTAAGAAGTGCAGCATGGTTCAGCTTTTGATGTGCAGATGCTGATGTGTTACAGCTTAAAAAAAAAAAAAAAAATCATGAATTTATGCATATGAAATCCTGGTTTCTATAGATTCCTTGATCAAATAATAAACCTTGTATTTTAAAGCAACCAAACATGACTGTCTGAGCAAGAATATACTGAAGTATAAAAACAGAGAAATGCACAGTAATGATACCCTTCTTCAAGGTTCTGCAGTGCAGGAGAAAGTAGAATCTGTCTTGCAAGCAGTGTTATATTAATACTCTGATTTCAGAATAATATTCATGAGTTACATCTTGCTGTTAGGATGCCACATGAAAAAGACATGGGTGGCCAGCCTCTTCAGAGTGAAGGAGGGGAACCTTAAGAGGGGTCATTAGTTATTTGACAGAAAAGCTGATGTCAAATCATTGCCAGATTTATTTATTTTTTTAAATTTATGTAACATCATCATTTTAACTCATAAGGGGAGGACTCTAGCTGTAGTTCCCTAAGGAGAAAGACTGAACAACTGTAGAGGAAGTGCAGCAAAATTTATTCAGGATTAAGAAGAAGAAATTTGCATTGCAAGTAGCAACTTCTGTAGAGCAGGAGCTTGCTAACAATGGCCATCTATGCAGGAGATTTTTCCTTTCTGCTTAGTCTCAATAGGAGCCTGACTTACCCTCTGAAGAAACAGCAGGGAGTGGAATTTAGTCCATGGGTGTCTCCTACCGTAACTCCATTCTGACTAGTCTTAAGCATGGTCTAGCTCTCTTCAGATATGGCACCTGCACTTGGTTTCTTTGCACATTTAATCTTTCGCTCCAAGATATCGATGCAAGAACAGACATAGCCCAGCAGTCATAGGAAGGTATCAGGTAAGATTTGCACAAATTGTATGAATTCAGAGGTGTAAGAGTGTTTACATACATACAGAGTGTTTCCTTCCTTCTCTTCAATAGATTTTTGTTACTGGACTCTTTTATTCACGAAGACAAAGATATTTTGGCCAAATCCAAGTATTACTGTAAAAATGTTACTTTTTGAATATTTTTTTTTTCCAGTGTTTATTCTCTGACACTGGAATAGTTCCACAGAATTATTCCACAGGTCTTACAGGACCACCTGAAGACAACCATTTTGGTTTTGGGGGAATAGACAGAGGTTTCCCATTTACTAAAATATAGACAAAGCTTCTTCAAATAAAGCAATTCTTAAATGGACCCTAGCATTTTTATCTGCAGCAGTCTTTCTCCTTCAAAGCAAATGTCTTTTTTGAGCAGAAATTGCCAATCAGGACCAATTGTCCTTTAGTTTTATAACAGTGACAAATGATTTTGGGAAACTATGACTCATTTTACCCCAACCCAGTCAGAACTTTTCCAAGCTGTGCAATCAGTAGGATAAACCCAGCTGTGACAAATCATACCCATCTGTTTGAAAACGTGTAAAAACTACTATGGACATAACATACTAGAAACATTAAGCCACAAAATAAATAAATAAATATGAGCTCCCTTGACCACAAATTCTCTCATGGACTGCAGCCACCACTGATGTCAGCTCTGCTTAACATTTTTATTAACACATTACATAGAACATAAATTATAGCAGAGCATCTTCTATGACTCCAAAGAAAAAGAAATCTTACTGAGCAATACTTGAAGAGCAACACAAGAAGAATGTATACACCAAGGTCTATGACAGCAATCTGCAGAAACTGCTTGGTAGCAGAGGGCTAAAAGCTCTTCAATTTTCAGCTGTAAAGTTTATTAAATGCCTAAAGTTCTGCTTTGAGCATTTCTAGAGAGGTTATCTGCACAGAATGACCAAGCAACTATCTGTTACCTAAGCCCATGAGACTAGGAAACTCAACATCTCAGAAAATTGTTTGCACCTGCCACAATCTATTCAGGATATTCACAATGACGTGGCCATAGTTCAGAGTCACTGTTTAACTACTGCAGTTAAGCAAGACTAACAGGGACTCCTGACAACTGAAATTCCATTAATATTTCTACTTTCTTATTTTTGAAGTTAAATGATAATTTTTAATTTCAACTTCAAAATCATTACCTTGCATTCAAGCAATTTTTTTCAGGGGCTTATATGCAGTCTTTGTTAAATGATATCTGGAACTAAAATACTTTTTTTTTTTCTTTCCTCTAAACACTTAACAATAAATGTATCTTTCCAATTTACTTGCTTCCATTTAATTCTGGTATTAATGCTACACACTTGTACATACTTGATAATCTCTGTATAATAAAGATGGAATGAAGATGACCCAGTACTGCAGGCTGTTAATATTCACTTCCAAGTTAATAGGACTATTACCAGCCAGAAAACTGACCTTGCAGTATGAACTGCACTTGCCTAGGTAATCTCCTTGAGCTCTGGTTTTCTGAATGACAGTGGATGATCTTACATCTCTCGTGTTAAGATCTGATTAATAAGAGCACTAGCTATAATAACCTTTAGGATAATGAATAGACTGTCCGAGCTCTCAGCCCCCTCTTTATGTGATTAATCAGGCATGAATGGCAAAACAAAACAAAGCAAACAACAACAACAGAACACACCTGAAAACAAACAAACAAACAAACAAACAAAAATGAACACATTGTAGCATATAATTAAAGAGGATGCATTGGTATTTTGCTATTCCTGGTTAGCCTTACTTGTCTTCCTTGTTTGCCAGTTACAGAATTACTGGAGTCTACTTATACAAGACAAGAAAGTGTTTATTTATGATGAGGTGTGTGCTCATTACTTAGTGTACAAAAGTGAAGATGAAGCACAAGGCATAGCCATTAGGAAGATATAACAAAAGATGCTCTGTTGTTGCCCTCAGGTGCGTGCATAGCAGGTCACATTTGTTATGTGACCTGCAAAGTTATTTCAGGAGTCATGAAACACATTTAAGTGTCTTTATATGCATGGACCAATTCTGGATTAAAATTATTTATGAAATAATAGCTGCATATATTAGAATTGCTCTCGTCTTGGACTTCTTTTCAGCCATCTCTTTCAGTCTGTGGTAAACACAAGTAAATCCTGTTTTTGTATTTAATTATTCAAAAAGAGCCATTTAAGATAGGCTCAGATGTGATGGAGGTAAAACCTTCCAATCATGGTATTAAGACAGGGAGCCAGGTGATGGAGTGTACATGTACTCAGGCTCAATGACATGTTAAACAGTTTCTGGACATTCATATCAAAGTAGGCCTGTGCTAAAAAACTTCAGGGTGAGATCAGAGGAGATGAGGCATTTATGCACTTGGTTCTGCTGTCAGTCCATTATGGAATCTAGTCCTTCATCTCTCAATTTTTATTTTTTTATTTTTAATATTTTTTTCCTCTGTACAATAGAAATGGCACTTATCTCTTTTGAGAAGTAGCTTGAGAGCTATTGGTGAAAGAAACCAAGTAAAAGCTGAGTGAAGAAGAATCAGTTCTTTGCATTTTTGTTCTTTGAGGAGAACATGATAGAAACTTAATGGGAGACATTTTGGAGGCTCTATCTGATAGAATAAAAACAGGAAAAGCTAATATCATAGGAACAAATTTTCAAAGTTCTATAGGGCATCAAACTATTTAAAAATAGCATGCCTCTAACAGTGTTTTCTTAACTTTCTCTTTAAATGGGCTGGGTACCTAAGGGGAAAAAAAAAAAAAAAAAAACACAAAAAAAACCACTAAATTTTGGAAAAGGTTCCCATGGTGATCTGAAGACTACCAATCAGACAAATTAGTAGAATATATAATGCAGAAGACAATCAGTAAGTACATGGAAAAATATGGTATAATTGAGAGAAATCAATGTGAATTTTGTATAAGAATTTTGTATAGAGAAGCTTGGTCTTGCTCATGTATTAGGATTCCTTTAAAGCATCAATAATTAGTTGATAGTCTATGTTTGTATTTCGAAAAACTTTCAACAGCTCATCAAGGAAATCCAATCATTGTTTCTTTCTAAGATTCTCTCATGAGCAATTAAATACTCAAAAAACATGACAGAAAGGCTAGGTATAAATAGTCAGCTTTATCAGTACAGAGAAATCACTCTTGGAGTCCCATAAAGATTTTTGTTAGGCCCTGCATTTTTTAATATGCACATAAATCATCTAGAGAAAGACCGGAAAGTGAAATTACAGTGGTTTCTTTTTCTTTTCTTTTCTTTTCTTTTCTTTTCTTTTCTTTTCTTTTCTTTTCTTTTCTTTTCTTTTCTTTTCTTTTCTTTTCTTTTCTTTTCTTTTCTTTTCTTTTCTTTTCGTACTGAAACATCAAAGGCTGAAAAAGTTCTTCATACAATTCTCAACAAAACTGTCAATACTGAGTTACTGGGTGTGTTAAAACTCAGTAGTATAGATCAGAACACCAGCAAATAAAGGCAAAAGATATGATATCCATGTAAAATGTAATTTACATTTGCAGTGAAGGGTTCTAAACTACTCAATTCCCCTGAGGAAAGACATATCAGAAGTCTTATAACTGGACTGGTGAATGTGTTAGCTCAGTAATCAATGATGGTCAAAAGAGAAAACTGAATGTTTAGGAATTATTAGAAAAAGTGAAAACAAAGCTGAAAAACATAATGGCACTTACTTTACGTAGATGGATCTTGAATATTGTTGGCAATCCTGTCTGTCTGCTTATACAAGGACATAACAGAAGAAATACAGAGAAGAGTAATTCTGATGAAAAAAAGGTACAAAACAGCTCCCAGAGAAAAGACTAGACAGACAAGGACACTTCAGCCTGGAGAAGAGACACTTTATTTATTTATTTATTTATTTATTGACAGAACTATAAAATCACGAGTGAAACTGAGTGAAACTGAGAAGGCAGAGAGGAAACTGATGGCTGTTTCTCATAATTCAAGAATTAAGAGGACTTGGAAGAAAAGCTACAGACCAAATAAACAAATGAGGGTACACAGCTGAAGCTATGGACTATAATGCCACATGAAGCTGTGGAGCTCTTACCTGGTAGCTTCCAAGTGAAATTAGACAGATTACTGGATGATAAAACCATCATAAAATATTAAAAATAAAATCTAAATTCTAACATTGGATGTTCACAAGCCATGGATTTTTGGTCTGGTATAAGGAGGAAGATTGCTGTGTGTTTGCCCTGTTTCTAAAAATTGATTCCTGGTCATTGCTGGAGACAGGATGCTGCAAAGGTGAATGGAGTTCTGAGCCAGTAAGACCATTTCTATGAACCTACTATTACTGTTATTTTCTCACTTGCTAGGAGCTGAAGTCAAGCACTCTGTCTTTTTCCAAGCTAGCAATGCCACACTGAGGTATTCTAATGTCAAAAAATAAGTTCTGAGGCTTAAAGGGAGTGCAAGAATGTCCTTTTTTTTTTTTTTTTTTTTTTTCTTCCCAGTAATGATATTAAATACTCTTTATCTAAAGCTACAAGATGAATCTCACCACAGATCTGTAATTATTCCCTTACGTTTGTTTTAAAAATTCACTTCAGTATTAAACATGCCATAGTTCCTTTCAGTCTAAATGGTATTTTTCCAAACTGTAAATTAAGTTCTTTGGTTATATTTGAATAAACTGAGAACAAAAATGTATACTCTTTTCTTTCTCTCTCCATGTCTCGCCTTTTCTCTCTTTTTCTCTCTGCCCTGTTCTTCTTCTAATGGATAATTCAAATGAGCTGAACTTTACATTTTTTTACATGAATAGATACTATAGAGAAAGAATTATGTGAATTTAATATAAGTTATGTAAATGAAATGTTTATTTATCATTAATTAGTTTTGAACATCTGTAACAAGTATTTACCTACAATTTTAAGATTTATTGACTCCGTCACTAGAAGCTTCTGCAAGTTATTTAGTGTAGTAGATAAGATTAAATTAAGCTTTATTGTTGGAGTTGTGCAACATAGTAATTATGGAATTACATGACTGCATTTTTCCCTCTTACATTTTTTTCTCTTTTAATTAGAAAAAAATAAAGTGTTAAAACACCCATTCAGGAAAACAGTAAAGCACGTATTTAACTACAATATAATTTATTCATTGAGATAAAAGTTTATTGTTAGTATGGCCCTGAACACTTTGCTGAAGCAAAACCTTAATGAATGAAGCAGAAATTCTAATGAGGTCAAACAAAAATAACAAAAGAGCTAATAAAATACATCTTGGTGCAGCTCTCTTTTCCTTTCTGTCCCTCTTGATTCCAACTGGCCAACTGACTCCATCTACTCAGTATTCTCTGAAGGTCTGGAGCTGAAGGACTGGAGCAAAAATCAGACTAGAAGAAAAAAGGATTGTGTTTAAAAAAGCAATTTTACTGAGTTCTGTATATATATATATATTTATTCAGATACCTCTGATTCCCCTGTTAATTTTATGTGGCTGTGATACAAACAAAGTATGTTAGAAAAGAACCCTACCATTTCCACCTGATAACTTTTCCAGCTGACTCACTTAAATAGTTTGTAAGGGGCAATCTGTTATAGTGCAGCACTAGCTTTAAAGGGTTTGGATAGCAAAATGTATGCAATGTGGCTCCCCTGGCACCACTCCAGGGCTGGAAAAGGTATGGTTAGTTTTAAGCCAGATCTACACATGGAGAAATAGAGACTTTCTCTGTGCAGAAGGTCTACCTTCTGGGTTAATTTATGTTTCATCTGAAAATCTTACAGAGGTAATGTTATTTTTATACATATAAATGTTTGTGTTGTTATTATCTTGAAAATTAAAAAAGATTCTTTGTGGCAATGATGCTCATTCTGCCACAACAGTCAGGAAATAATAACTCTTTGTTTTTAATTATTCCAGCTTGATCAAAATGCTTCAGAATCAAGCCAAATGTGAGACTGATATGTTAAAAACATGGGAAATGCACTTAATTCCTCAAAAATTAACTTTTTTTTTTTTTTTTTTCCTGTTGTGAAACTGAATTAAAACATTTATGCATATTAGGACAATATTCCTTCAAATGCCAATGCATGAACATCAGTCAGGCATAAACACGGCCCAGAAGGCCAATTGCATCCTGGGCTGCATCAAAAGAGGAATTGAACAGCAGGCCTAGGGAGGTGGTTGTTTCCCTTTAGTCAGTCCTGGTGAGGCCCCACTTGGACTGCTGCATCCAGTTCTGGAGCCCTCAGCACAAGAAGGATGTGGAAGTGTTAGAGCAGGCCCAGAGGAGAGCCACAAAGATGGAGAGAGAGGGGCTGGAGCACCTCACCCATGAAGAAAGGCTGAGAGAGCTGGGACTATTCAGCCTGGAGAAGAGAAGACTCCTGGGTGACCTTACTGTGGCTTTTCAGTACTTAGAGGGGACTTACAAAAAAGATGGAGAGTGACTCAATCAGATAATGACAGGACAAGGGGGAATGGTTTTAAACTAAAAGAGGGGAGATTTAGATTAGAGTTTAGGAGAAAATTCTCCACTCAGAGGGTGGTGAGGCACTGGAACGGGTTCCCCAGAGAAGCTATGGATGCCCCATTCCTGGAGGTGTTCAAGACTAGGTTAGATGAGGCCCTGAGCAACCTGATCTAGTGGGTGACGTCCTGGCCTATGGCAAAGGGCTTAGAACTAGATGGTCTTTAAGGTCCCTTCCAACTTAAGACATTCCATGATTCTATGATTTTATGTGTTACAAACCACTTCACTCCTGGTACAGTTTCTTTCTTGTGTCCCAGCAGATGTGGACACTGAAAGCTCACTCGAGGGCTCCATGATGCTCTAGGTTTGCATTACAGTTTGTACTATGACATTAACAAAAGTCACCCTTATCCAGGCAGGAGTTGCATCCAACTCAGTGTTGCAAGTTGTCTGAATAGAAACTCTACAGATTAACACTAACAAGGGACACATTTCTGATGAAGAGGACATGCAAAATAAGTTCATTGCTTCTGTTTCCACTTTTCTAGATGGCTTTCATCCTTCCACTGACAGGGTAAAAAGGAAAAGCATAGAAAACCATATTAATAGTGTTGCAACATTGAATCTCAGTCCTGCAAGGATTTAGGAACCTGTTTAGTTTACTTATGTTGGGACAGATCTCCTATTACTACAAATTTACATTGCTACATTAAAGTGATTTACCATCTGCACCTGTGAAACATCTGCCTTTAATACTAATTCCTTTAATTTCATGGATCTGGACACATGGTTGATTATTTGAGAGAGCTGTATGCCTTAAGTTTTGCACAGAAATATCTGCTAATCTTCAGTTTTGTCTTCATATATTCCTTGTATTTTCTTGTTATTTTCCTGGGGGAACAATGTTTGCTAGTTTGTTTTAATTATCGTCAAAGAGGATGACATTAATTGACATGTGAGACTGGTGCATTTTAAAACATTTGTGTTTCTAAAAATACATTGACCTGAATGTAAGGAAAACAAAGTTATTTCTTTGTTTGATTTTTTTTTCTTTGTTGAATAAAAGAAGTCTGAAGGCTTAAGCCCACATTATGAACCAAAATGATCTTCCAGACAATGATTCTCTAAATGACTCCCTGGATTCCTGAGGTCTCCTCGTGTATATATAGTCAACTTGTAATCTTGACATACTAACACAAAGACTGTGCAATCCTCCTATCTGGTGGTTCTGCCCCTGCCTCCGTCCTTGCTGAAGTGGCTTTCAAGAGATGTGTGGGATGCTGAGGTACCAAGTACCAGGCACAGTGGAGAACGTACCTGGTGTCTGCCTGGGCACAGCAAAGCAGTCTGTATAGCAAGCAAGTGGTCTGTGGGATGACATTTGTCACTGGCATTCCTTTGGTTGTGGATAAGATTGTGGTCATTAGGATACAGAGAAAATGGGTCATAAAATAAGCTAAGAATGAGTCTGTGAAAGCATAGGTGTGGGAGGAGAGAGAGGAAAAGTTGTATGATTTTATTTGTATTCTTTGGAAACAGACATTCACCTTAATATCAAAGCTCAAAGCTTTCAGACCCACTTATATGATTTTCATTACTTTTTAAAAAATAAGCAAATAATTCCTAGGGCTTATTGAAAAAAAAATGTCAAGAGAACAATATCATGACAGAAAATATTGTTTTGTCTAAATGAAAATGTTTTGTCAGAGCAGATTTTCTGATTTTATGAGTTTCAGAGCAATTATTTTTGACTTTCTCATTTGAAACTTTCTCTTTTCACTCTACCAATGTCAAAATATTTCATTCTGGTATTGCTAAAATGTTTCCTTGGGTATATTGTATTGCAATGTTTTGTCACTATGAAATATATCCAAATGGTAGCTAAGAAAAACATTTTGGTAATGTCACTGCAATGGTTTCATATAAACACCTTTTAAATTTTCCACTGCATGAAACAATTAGTTATATTTTTTTAGCATAGTTTGAGACTAAAACAGTAAAATTTTAGAATTTCACATCATATCCAAAAAGCATTTAAAACTAATGCTATAAATTATTTAAAATTAATTTAAAATGAATTCAAATAAAGCAATATTTGAGTGGATTTAGGTTGTGGTTGTTTTGTCCTTATTCTGGAGTGGATCCTACAAAGATTTGCTTTTTTACAAACACTGTTCTCAGAGGGATAAAGCAAATCATATGACACAATTACTTAACACCAGTGGTGATTTCAGGGACCTTCTGTGTCAGAGGTGAGCGGAGATGTAGTAGGGAGTTAGTCACCTCATGAATACTGAGTTTATTGTAAACCACTATCAGTGTGGTGTATATTCTTCATCCTATCTTCTGATTAGCACTGTACTCTTGCCTAAGATTAGTTCAGAAAACAGAGTTAGGATCTTCATTTGCTAAAGCTGACTCCATGCATTACCACATTTTCACAGTGAGAACCTATTTGCTAATTTCCTCACCGGAAATATGGAAAGCTGTTAAAATATAACAGTTGATAGCAGAAAGGATATTCGATGAGAAATAAAACACTATAGAGCTGATGTAATGGTAGCAACAGGGTGAAATGAGAACTCTTGCAGTGCAGTTGTTCGGGAAGTTGCATTGACTGATTGTCAATATCTATCCCCCTTCACCCAGCTGTACTGAAATGGCGTAACTGTTACCACTGAGAAGGGTGATCATTATATTAATAATTTTATTTTCATCAGCCCCATTTCATGTTCTTCTTTAATGAAGACAAACATGAGATGAAGCTGAAAGGTTGAACTACATGAGACGTAAATGATGAATAGGCACAATATACCACCACATGCATACCTACATTACCATCCTGCCATGTAATGGGAAGCAAGTAAAACTGCAGAATGCTATCCAGGTGTTATCTGCCTGTCACCACTCCTTAGTTACACATGCAGTGTCCACAACTCCATTTCACTATTTTAATTAACATTCAAAAAGAAAAGCATCTGTATACTAAGGAAAATAATAGATGTACATATAATGATAATAAAAAATAGATGTCAGATGTCATTTCCTAACTCCTTGGCAGACTCCACAAAAAAACTAAGCTGGGAAAATGGTGGTTTAGTACCAAACTTTTCCATATAAAACTTAAAGAGGACACTCAGAGACATTTTAATTTCCAGCTTGATGACAACTTCATATGTTCTATCAACAATTAATGGAAAGAATGAAGAAAAATACCAGCATATATATGCCAGATGTATTCTGAGATCATCTTATCCCTCAACATGCATGTGTTCTGTGTTTACCTCATAGAGGGATAATAAACATGTGGAAATAAGCAATTTGGTTTTATTTTCTGTTTGAAAAGCAAATTGACATTTGCAGTAGGGGAGATCAGAATGTTACAGATTGGTTACCAAAGTCACTCATTGCTCTTTCTTTGAAAGTCTGCTTACAGTTGCATGTGCATAATGCATCTGACAGCAGACTGAGCCTCACGTGATATTGGCTTGAAGCCTTCTGGTACAAAGAATTTTATTTGTGGTGCTAGCTCTGAAAAGATGATAATGTTGCACAAGCTGCTTCCCAAACAGGTCATATCAACATTAGACCTTTTTCAGCATAGACATCAGCCTCCAGGGCATGACGCTTACTCCATCATCAGAGAAATGCACTTACAACCCCACACAGTCTTTTTTTCACAGCCCATTGAAAAATATAGGGGAAAATAGATTTCCTGGAGAGGAAGAAGCCTTGTTCTGGGCAGGGCAAGACCTTTCTGGCCACTTATCCAACAGAATAACAGCATGAGGTTGCAGGGTTCCTGTGAAACACAGTCTTCAATCTCAGTGAAGCTGGTGGGTGTACTATGCCTGACTGCAGGTGTGCCAACAGCAAGTTTGCACATCTGCTGGGTACAGATGGTTTGCCTTTGAAGCATCAGGACCACATGTTTTTGGCAAGGACACAGCAGTAGGGTGAGGTCAGTTGGGACAGTGCCTCTCACAAGTGTAATGGCACAAAGGGGTTAGGAGGAGGTTGGCTGCAGGCCAGCACTGGTTGAGCATTTTTCATTCTCTGTCCTTTCATTTGGCCACTGCTCCTAATTTCAAATTGCTGCTGAAACGTAAAGCATCCACTACACAGTAGAGAGTGACAGATAAGCAGCTTTTAAGAGAGGATGTAGACACTTATCACCCATAAAATGACCTTGTTAGATTTTTTCTGAATCTTCGTATGCAGCTTTATATTACCATGCGTGTAGTAGCTTAGTCCAAAACCAAACCAAACCAAACCAAACCAAAACTAAACTAAACTAAAAAACTTTAAAACGGTCCTCCATCTCCATATTGTCAGGGCCCTGAGGGCACTTCCAGCCCTGAATGCCTCCTGAATGCCTCCTCAGCAGACCTCCAGCCTGCCCCGGGCCCAGGCCCCCATGTCAGCCCCAGCGCCATGAGCCCCTGTCCCAGCAAGGCCTCAGCAGGCCCAGGCTCTAGATCCCCAAAGCCTCACCCTGCCCAGCCATCTACTCTGTCTAACCAGGTCCACCCATGGGCCCACATTGCAGCCCAACCTCAGCCAATCCCCAAGGAAGTGCCCAGGGATGGGGCTAGGGCTGCCAAGTTGTCCCCCAGCTGCCCAGATCCTGGTGGGACAGTGCAATGGGCCCTGGCTGCCAAAACCTGTCCTAACCAACCCCACAGGGAGCCCTCGTGGTCCCCAGCCCCAAAGGAACTTCCCTGCTTTTGCTGTTCCCTGAGATGTGTAAGAATAGTCAACTGAGTGGGCAAAACTAGGAATGTCCCAAAGTGCTGAAGGATCATGGCCACACTCAGTGACTGAAATGTAAAGTGATTTCTGACTGTGTGTATCCAGCTGGCCAGCAGAACACATCAGTGTTTTGCAGAGATACAGCTGTGTATGTCTTTCCCTTAATATTTCAAATATAAGAAATTGAATTCAATGTACCGGGTACATATTTTCCTTACAAATATTTGAAAGTGCAAAACATAGTTTATAGTGTTAGGAATGGAAAAATACATAATTGAGTTAATATATAAGACAGCCAGGCTTGCTAATATACTCTACTCATGAATGGATCTGACTAAAAGCTGCCTTTAACTTTGCAGGTAATTGAAGAATGTCACTAGAAAAGAATGACCTCTTACTGCATTTTTCCTTCCTTTCTATTGAAGGGAAAGATTCAGATGCTTCAAACTTCCCCAATCCTTTTTAGTCATTAGATCTTCAATCTCAATGCAATTATTTAAAACATTTTTGTAAAAATTCCTTTACAATCACAATGATTTATCAGAGTGGTTGCTTCACAGTTGACAGGTCAATCTATAGATACACTTGAGGATGATAATAATTATAAAGCCCTTGACAAAATGTCATTCAAAAATAGGGTTTTGTTGCATGCACTTTGAATATGAATTTAGTGCTTGTTGAAAACCACTGTCAGTCCAGGAAGATGAAGTCTGACTTTTTTTTTTTTTTTTTCTTTTTTGCTATCAAGAAGCACTTGATAGCAAAAATCCCAAGTGGAGCCTTGCTAATTTTGTTGCAACACTAGTCTTAAGTGAGACAGGTATATGGTTTCCATAGATATACAGCAAACCTTGTTTTTTGCTGAGAACCAATATGAGAGTCAATTAGTCATTTGAGAGTCATTTACTAACGTGCACCTATTCAGTAATGTGCAAACATGACTTACTTGAATTGGATTGTGGCTGCACACTGATTTCAGAAAGACAAGTGAACAGTCATGTACTGGTAATGATAATCAGCTGCTGCTGATCTAGGCTAGATTTGTAGCAGAGATCAGAAAAGTCTCTGAGAAGCCTTGCTAATTAACCTTACATTAAAAGGGCCTATCTGTAAATTCATACAAAACTGAGATGACAACTACAATTTTAACAACAATGGATAACTAGTCTAATGCAGTTCCTCTACCCCTTCTCCTCTTCAGAGGTTTAACTATTTAAGAAAACACCATTTACATTTTATGCTGTATTCTCAAACAGCAGCCCATACATAATCTTATCCTTTTATTCAGCTCCAATCTTTATGCTTCTTTAACAACTACTTTCCAAGTCCCAAAGGCTCAAGTTCATTAACGTTGATCCACAGAATGACATTTTCCTTCTTAGGCAACACTGCTTATAAAAGTAAACCAAATGGAATTTACTGGAATTTCACACAGTGAAACAGAAATTCTTGATCACTGTGTTTTTTTAAACCCTTTTAACAATTTATCTAAAAATTGGTACTATAGTTAACACAGTGCTTGATGAAGTCATTTTGATGAATGATTGTAAATTTTTTGCTTCAAGTGTACAATACTCAGATCAAGATGTCGTATTTTCATTTGTGTTCAAATGTTCAAATAAATTCAATATTGAGTTTATTACAGCAGTACATTTGCATTTTTCTTTCTATTTCTACTCACGTTCTTGAAGTAAAACAAGTGTATTTACAAATTTGCAAGACTAATAATATGGAAAATTGAACTTGTGAAAGATATTCAGATCAGAAACTCACTTTTTTTTTTTTTTTTTTTTTTGTGGTGGTGGTGTGTGTTTGGACTGAAAGAAAAAAAAAGACATTCAGACATTCTTCTAGGTGTAAAGAAAAAACTATAAACTGTAGAAATAATAATGCATATGCCACACAGTGCTATTTCTTTAACTGTATGTCTGTAAATTATAACCTTAGAAGATATACTCAAACAATAATGAAGCATGGATTTACAACATGATCAAATCCAGCTCACATTAAAGTGAATGAGACTTTTGTTGTAAACTTTAAGGGGACTCAGGAAAGTTTATAATAGTAAGTACAACATTGCTACACCAGGAGAAAAAAAAAAAAAAAAAAAAAAAAGGAGCCCTGTTCGGTCTTTTAGTCAACTACTAAAATATTATTGAAAAGACTGGAATATGGGAGAAGAAAACATTCCTGGAGTTCTGTGATATCCTGCTTTCGGTAATGATCAGGGCTCTCTGGAAGTAAAACACTTCATGTCCGAATTAAACATTCGTTTAATTTTTCACTTGATGGGCAGTTTTTTTCGAAGCGCAGGTATATTTACACTAGGTAATTTGTAATGGATTATAACATTAATCAAAATCACATGAAATCTGGTGAAGAATACTTAAAAAATGTCCCATAGACAGGCTATTTTATTGAGGTCTGTATTGTAGAAACAGCAGCGTTGAATTCAGATTATTGTGACAATTTGGCTTTCTCCACAGAAGCTTCTAACAAGCTTTCCAAGTTGGAAAATTTCAAATAATCTGGCTTTGGGAAAAGGCACTTGGTCCTTAATTCTTATAAAGTAGAAATGAAAACTAGACACCTAAATATCTTTGAGGATAGGGACCTAAATATTTAAGCATTTACTGCATATGACAGTAGAAGCCAAAAGATGCCTAATGATAGCTATGAAAATGTAATTAGGCACTACTTCACAGAGAGTGCTCAAGTCTATGCATGAGGCAATGCTGATTGCCTTTGTAAATATGGTTATGACTGCTGTAACTGAGAGGTTATTTTGTAACTTTTTAGTACAAGGGTTTTAATACAGGATATGCCATTGTACAATAAATACTTCTTTTTGGCATTTATTTTTATTTAGTTTCAGTTACTTAAAGGCCTTTTTATTAAAGATTCAACATCCATTTTTCTCCAGAATTAAGTACACTAAAAATCAAACCTAAAGCGAGCATTTCACTGCACTGCTTTATATGTATATTTTTCTAATAAATCTTCAACTTTACAAACATCATAACAGCAAAAATGGGTATAACAAAATACTATCCATCACAAGCACAGTTTCATGAGGAAGCCTGGGACAACATTTTGTGCAGTTTGCACAAATATTTGTGTTCTCAGGGGATAAGCAGGTCACCAACTCGGTAAGTACTAATCAGTAAATAAGTTTGTGGGTTTTTCACTGCATTTAGACTGCTGACTTTCAGTTTTGCTTAATAGATTATAAAAGTAGTTCTAAGATGAAAAACAAGCTATTTAATCAGTTCTGACAAAAAATAATAACATATATATATGCAGTCTCGAAAAGCAGTTATGAAAGATGGAAAGAAATTACCTCTTTATTTTTAACACCAGTGGAGTCTCATTTTCCATTTATACCATGTGATTCTTGTTAGCTGAGGGAGTTGCCATAAATTAGTTAGTATCAGATGAAGTCTGTAATACAGTCACAAATCCTTTTTGCTTCAGAGCAATCATTTTAAAGCATAAATTACCACAAGGAAAGCTTTTATGTATTTTTCTCTGACTGATTGTTTATTCATTTTTATTTATAAAATAATTAAAAGATAATGTGAGTATCAGAATCCTAGATAGCCAAAGAACTGTTTTTAATATGGGAAGGGTCATGCATTGTGGGCAGAATAAATAATAACAACTTTTATTTATTTATTTATTTATTTATTTATTTTTTCCAAGGGAATACTACTCTAGATTGAATTGGACTTTAACCAACAACTCCATTACCTAGCTTAATCAAACTGTGGAAAAGTGCTGAAATATTCTAAATGGCACAACAAAACCAGAATGTAACATGAACCATTGGAAAACGCATGCCTGATTTTGTAGGATTTAATATATATATATATATTTATATATACATATAAATATATATATATAAATGTATATATATATTTACATATATATATATGTATATATGTATATATATACATATATATATATATATATATATATATGTATAAATATATATATATATTAATTTTCTTCTAAATGTTTGGATCTTTCTTTACAAGGAGTACAATTACTGTTTTGAAAATCAGAACTCTTTTTTTTTTGGGGGGGGTCATATTTTAATATTTATTATGTTGTGTAACTTACGAAAAATAGTGGGTAACGTCTACTTTTGAACAAGTTAATGCTTGTTCTAACCCATGGCTAACATTAAGCAGCAGACTCGACATGACTAGCCCCAAGTCTGTCTTTGAACATGTAACTGAAAAAGAGAAGTATATTTAAGGGGAATCAAAGCATAGATATGTCTTTAGGGATAGATAATCTGTCATCCAGAATTGCTAACCTCAGACTGAGCATCTTTTAGATTCTATTATAAAACCAATTGTTTTCTGCAATGGGCTTTTAATAATGTACAAATATGTCATTAAATTATATTTTTCATCCTTACATCTAACTGAAGGCCTGCTACAACATTTGAAATAACCAGCCCCAAGGTTTGACAAACAACTAATTCAATAGTTTTAATAGTATAAAATACAAACACAGTGTAAGAGTTTTCCATGGGTGACTACAAGTGAAACTTGCTTTCCAGAACAACACAGACTGACAGGAGCTGCCAGTTACTCTTGTTGCTCTTAAACCTTACCCTGATTTGGACTTCAGAGGTTTACATGTTCAAGAAAGATCTGTAATTAGATGAGCTGCCTAGATATCTATTTTGTCTCAAATTAAGATTCTGTTTGTGGGGAAAAAAAATAATAATAACAAAAGCCATGTGAAGTATTGCAAAAAGCATAGAATTCTTGAGAATACATGAGGTTCTCAGAACTGAATTAACAGCAGCCCCATAAACATATATATATATATATTATATTTTATATATATATATATATATGGGGGGTATCAACTGGTGTTTACGGAAATAGGATGCAGATATTTTGCTTAGCCCAAAAGCCTCAGGTACAGCACACTAAGGGACCTGTTCATAAAGTTAACTAAACATGTTGAGACTTTTAGCATTGAAGTATTGCAGAAAATCTTGCTAGGTCTGTTAAACTATATGGAACAAATTTAGAATTTAGTTAAGATGGTGCTCCGTTTTCAAATTACAGTAATGAGATTTTGGCTACTGATACAGGCAGTCTGGAGTGACAGAAGTGTCAGTCATGCAATTTTAGTCTCTGTCTTGATTGGCGGAATTCCTTATAAGTTTCTCGAACAGAAGAATAGTGATCAGAACTTAGCCATAAAGAGGCAAAATTATCTTCCCTCCATTTTGTCCCTGGGAAGAGACAATGATGAGATGGAATAAGAAGAAGGAAGCAGCTATACAGGCTCCCCATCTGGGTTTTAAAGACAGAACAGATAACACGTGTGAGGCTGTGGATCAGCTGTTGAGGAGCGGATGAGTCCCAATTTAAATTCTGCAATGCTATGCCTATTATCAGAGAGCGGAACGCATGTACAAACTGTAACCTTCCCTAAGGCGCTAGGATGCAAAAAAAAAAAAAAAAAAAGAAAATTCACATAAAAAAAAAAAAAAGGAGAAGCAGAGTTTGAGAAAACAAGAGGTAGGACAACAGACACACATTACTGAAAGGCTGGATTGATATAGGACTGAATGAATCTAGTTCATAGATCGGGACAAACTTGGAGGGGGGTGTGTGGTGATAACAGGGTATTAAACAGACTCGTGATAGCAGAGGAGAAACTACAGTCTCCTTATTAGCTGTAGTGCTGTAACCCAGTCTGCAACTTGATCTCAGCCAAATTTTCTAGCAAGAACCCCTGTGGTGGGAGCCAAAATTGCATCACTGGAAGTTTGTGAGAGTTGGCACGCACCAGGGGTGGCCAGTGGGAATCCAAAAACAGAATACAGACAAAGAAATATGATCTCTCCCCCTGAATAATCCGAGGACAATTTCATGCCTTTTCTGAGTCTGACTAATGCTTTTTTATTATTTAAGGCTGGCAATACTTCATTTTCCTACTCACTTTGTTAAAGTAATAAACACTGATCATCAAAATATAAAGCTGAAAAATATTTTTGAAATATCATTGTGCAAAACTTCCCACCTACTCCACCTCGTAACAGTCTTTATGAAAACCAGGAGGATAGAACTGAGCTATGAGGCAATACATGGATGGAGAGTATGCCCCACTGCTTCAAATGGGGCCAAGCTCCTTTCTTCAGCATCTAACACCATGCATGTGCCTGCAAAAAGTCTTCCTACAAGCAGCTGTAGTTTCACCATGCCTGAACTGGTTTTCTTACCTAGTTTTATTCTGTTTTATTCTATTTAACTGTTATTTTCAGGCAAGTAAATTTCTTCTGATATACTACTGTGTACTTGAAGAGATTCAAGTCCTTTATTTATGCAAAGTAAAGTGAAAACATACTTCCTTTCTACAGATTATCCTTAATTTTCTGTCCTTCAGTATCTGCTTATGGATTGTCTATGAATTGGTGTTAAAGCTGATCAGCTTTTTGTATTGAATACACCACGTTGTTGTCTTACAAACTAGCAAACATGAATAGGGGATTATGCATCTTAGTGTCCATATTTCAATGCACAGCTAAGAGCTCGGTTTCAACAGGGAGAGCGAGCACTTTACTTCACCATGTCTACCATCTGGGCTTGGCGGTTTCCCCTGTGGGGTGATGCCAGCTTTTGGGGGTCTCGTCCTGTAAGGGAAACTGGGCATGAAAAGCATGATGGAAAAGAATGGGATGGAGGGGGGCTGGAGGCTATCAGCCTAGCTGACATTTCACGGTAGGGTGTGAGGAGCTGAGGCCATCAGTCAGCATTTTGGCCCTTGACTGGGACAACAGGGGACTAAGCCTCCCCTTTTTTGCATCAAACACCTGGGGAAACGTTTCTTCTGTGTCCTCTCACTGAAGCAGGCCTGAGGAGCCCACGCATGCCACCAGACTATGGCTGAAGGACCCTCGGGTCCCTGACTCGCCGGGCTACCAGGTCTGCGGGGGTGGGGTGGGGAGAAAACCCCGAGAAAATCTCGATCCTCTTCCCACCTTCATCGCCGGACCAGCGCCTCGGGGGGCTCCCCACAGCGGGACTGCGGGCAATTTGCGCGCAACTGCGCTACCTCGGAGGCCGGGAGAGCAGGCGGGGGCCGCCCGCTCGCTCCTGCCCCGCGGCGCCTCCGGGGCCCCATTAGCTCGCTAATTGCTCCTCGCGCATCGATCGGGCGGGGGCGGGGGGCGCAGCCGCCACCGCCCCGGCTCTATTTCAGGGCGGGCGGCGCCGCCGCGCACCTGTCCCGTCCAGTCCTGTCCCGTCCCGTTCTGTCCCTGCCGGCCACCACCCCGAGCCCCGCGGCGCTCCCCCGTCTGCCTCCTTCCCTCCCTTCCTGCCCAGCTCCACACATGGCTGACGCGGGGCTCCCTGGAGCCGCCGCCGCTGCCGTCGCCGGGGGGGACCCTGCCGCCGACGAGTTCCGAGACATCATCCGCAGCCGCTCTGGTAGGCGCCCGTGCCCTTACATCCCTTCCCGTCTCCTCCCGGCGGGGGTCGGGGGTCTGCGCCGCGGGGTAGTCGGTCAGCTTTCATTTATTTTTTAGTGTTTTTCTTCTTACGATGTCTTTAATTAGTTCAACTTTTGCTGAGCAAAGAAGGAGCTCGCCCGCCGACGAGCGGTTCTCACTGCGGCCGGAGTGATGCTGGCGGCCCCCCGCTGTCCGAGGAGGGTCCCCCCCAAGCCGGGCAGCGGGACTGTCGCTAAACCCGCGATCGGCGGCAGCTGTGAGGTTCCCCCTCCCCTCCCCCCAGGAGAGTAAGATAGAGTTTCAGGTGCCTGGGCTCTTTTTGCTTAGCACTGGAAAGAAACCAAATCCGTGGTAGTAAAGGTATTTATAGACCATTCAGCTCGTTTGCAGCACAAGTGTATGGGGAGCTACAAATTAAAGTAACTCCTCTTGAAGCTCTATGTGCTTGCCCAATAAGCGAGCCTTAAAATTACGGTGGCCTCCTGTGCTTGAATAGCTTGTGAAACAGGCCAGTTCTTTAAATTGTGTTAAGAAACAGCAGTAACAACGAAATACTTGTCATGTTTAACGGGATAACTAGAGCTGCTATGGGAGCTTTAGCTCTAAAAGTGTTTGGGTGGTGGTAAGCATCTCCAAGGAAGTGCGATGCCCTGGTAGGGTGGCTGCTCTGGTTTTGTTTTTTTCCTCAAGTCCTTCCTCTGGCTCCCAGGCTGTGTCTTTTTGTCTATATTCCTGTAGCATGAGGAGAACATGAAAGGGAAAAAGTGGTGAGTTGTCTCAGTAGTCATTCCTGGTGAAGCTGGGTGTGCTGACCTTTACAGCGGTGCATGATCCCAGTTCCATACTTAGCTCACATACTTAGCTCATCCTATAGCTCAGGGGATATGGAATGCAAGGCGAGTACGGCACAAAGCAATGCCCCCTTAATTTAAAAGGTTGACCTGTTAGCATGCAACTGTTACTGGTTGGAGATGGGAAAACTTGAAAGATTACAAAAAAATGTTTCAGGTTTGTGTAGTTAATAACTACATCACTGTTAAATGATTATGACCATATGAGTTAGCAGCACTTTCTCCCACCTTTTTATTTCCCCTATAGCTAGCAACTATTTTCAACATCATTTGCTTTCCCAGTTTAAAAATTTGTTATTGACAGCAGACAACCTCTGAAAAATGTATTTTTACTTATGTTTCCAAATTAGTTCTTATATTCTGTTTTGCTCTGAAAGTTTGTTTACAAATAGACTTTGTTGGCAATGTTCTAGTTGTGTGTTGAAATAAATGTAAGATCTCAAATGACTCTAAAATATTTCTCCAGTTTTCTGCTATAGAGTAATATTAGAACTTAGGCGTTAGCAGTAGAGAGAGATCAAACATTTGTGTTTCTTAACTGGACACAATTCCCATGTCTGTTCTGGATGATGAATCAGAAATAAGATCAATTTAAGGATCATAGAATTATCCCAGATGTTTATAAGCCCAAAGAGATGAGAACTTAATTTCCATGGTGATTTTCATTTTAAATGTATATATGCTTTTTTTTCACCCCAAGCTTTTTTCCTCCCAGTGATTGCTTATTTGTTATCTTTCATTGTTATCATCTAATTTTGAAATACACTACTTAAAATATGGCTACAAATTTGGGGACAAATAGTAATCATAAATCAGTGTAGGCTTTTGCAGAAGAAAGCTGAGAAGAGCTTGAGTTTGTAAGCCTGAGGATAGGCTCATTTTATGTTAGGGCTTTCTTTAACCTGTTACCTGGGTAAGGCATTTGTGCAGTTGTAATGCTCCATTTGTTTAGACATGCATTCACCTTAAACAGTTTTGAATTGGAAGTTATAAGAGGGCTTCTTGTGAGTGAAATGCTGGCACAGACTCTTTAACTAGGTAGTAATGGTAAGGATGCTAAACTGTTCTCAGGTGGCCCTTCAGAGGCTCATAGAAAGGATTTTGTGATCCATCAGGGAAGCTCTCAGTGATTGGAAATGAAGCTAGCACAGAAAGTCCTTGGAGAGTTAGGGCACTGGATACTGAAAGAGTTTTAAGAGTTTGTATCCCACTTGTTTTTCATTCTGTTTATATTAATTTCATGCTTCAGGGGTCTGCTGCTTTCTAAAATAGTGTGGAGGAATCTTTTGCCCTCCTGAATATAAAACAAGGCCTCTGGTAGGTGCAGGGTTTACCTTTTCATTGAGCTAGAGGAAAAGATAGAGCAGAAAATTTTGATGCACTAGCCATAATGAAATCTCCAACATTCCTATTCTTTGAGGTCTTATTCAAAAGCTTAGAGCACCAGTGTTTTTAATATGGCCTGATGCAGATAGCATTAATCTGGACATCCTGCTGTCAATTCTGGGTAAAATAATTGAGAAAAAAAAAAAGAGGACTTGCTTCATGTAAAGAAACTGTAAAAATGTTAAAATCCAATGTTGTTAGCAAAATTTAATGGAAAGCAGGCTCTGTCAAATATTTATTCTGTTAAATTTTCTGGATTAAAGAATTTATCTCAGTATACTGAGACAAAAAAAAATATATCACTAGCAATAAAATGCCTAGTAAATTGTTTAAAACCCACAAAACTGTTGTACTACAAAAGTTGCCATCGGGGAGTTGTAATGGAATTGGGTTATCCCTGTTGTATCTCTCTGCAGGGATAATCACTAGTTCCAAAACTAACTTATCATTTTTCACTTACACTCACACAGGATGGTTTGGGTTGCCTGGGTGTTCAGAGAAGATTCATACAAATATGAAGCGTAGGAATGAGGAGTGCAAGCTGCCCTTTTGGAGTGGGTGATGGCATTGGAAAAAAATCAGTGGTCATTGTGGGTTCAGCATGTGCTTATAATGTACAGACATGATATAGGTGTAGGAAATTTATTTTTAACTTGTGTACATGGCATGGCTGACTAATACCAGAAATTCTGACGTTTCCATAGAAGGCTATTCAAAAAAGAATGTGGAGAAGATCCACAAAAACTGAGAAGCAAGGAAAATGTCTGTGGAACTCAACTGGTAGTTCTTTTACTTTTTTTTTTTTTTTTTTTTGCAAGCTGGGGAAGTGACTTTATTTCTTTGAATGGCTATGTTCTTGGGAAGAAAATCATGAAGGCCTAGCAAGAAAAGGTGTAGCAAGGATGAAAGACTAAAAGCTAACAAATTCAAAGCATGCAGGATCTTGAGCAGTGAAGGTGATTAACATCTGGGTCTAGATCTTCCATCTCTAGAGGTATTCAGCCCAGCAGTTCATACTTATTTCCAAGTTAAGTTTTATCCAAGTACAAGTTACGGGGCTCCATACTTAAGAGCTGTCATAAATCATCAGTCCAGCCATCTGTCTTATGGTCCCTTCTGGCCATAACTGTATTCACTTGTGAATGTTCTGTTAATAAAAGGACACTTTATATAGAGCTTTTAGCTTAATGCTTGCTGTAGAACTGGGCTGTCCCCAGACCTGACCGACCACCCTGCTCCTTACTGGTGTGAGGCTGTTGTTGAGTCCTCCCTTTGTCCTGTACGCATGTGTTTGCAATGCTTAAGATACAGTTACTAAGAAACATAACCCATCTGGGTCTCAAAATGAGCGGACTGAGATGTTAAGTTAGTATTGGAAAGAAGACAGTGAAGTGCAAGCACAAACATGTAACAAGTTGCATTTGTTTTCCAAATATTTATTAAGTGAGCCAGTCAAAGTGTGGATCTCTGATATATCATAATTGATGTCATGAGTATTGAACACATGAACACCATGCTGGCTGTTGCACCAGGAAGTTGTAGAGAATAAAACCTATCTTTGATTTAATTTCTCAGAAGAATCTATTGTTTCCATTGCCTTAGAATTTTTCCTGGCTTCCCGTCAAGTACCATGATCGTGTCTAGAATGTATTTAAATGCTCATTACATGAAAAGTGCATTTGGAAGAATTGTTTAAAAAAATAATGTAAATACAATTCAGAGCAGAGCATTTTTTCTGTAATAAAAACATACATGTGGTAAATACTTGCTAAATCTTCATTAAATTGAGATTTCATTATTACTGTTGCAGAGCTTAGGAACTGTAGTCATGATTAGCAACATAAATCCGTCTAATTTCTTCACTGTTTCATACAGAGTTTATAGAAAAAGGGCTTAAGACCTCATTTGCTCTTAAATTCTATCAAAAAAAATAGGTGGATGCAGAGCAAGCTGCTGTTATGGCATGGTGACTTTGCTTAGAGGAATGATTTGGCATGATTCAGGGCTTGTGAGTGAAGACGCGATCCTTGCTAGTTTTGCATTCCCAGTATTAAGATGCTGTGACCTGAGATTTTGACCGGAAGACGACTGGTTGTGATACACAGGAAAAACAATTGTGGAACAAGAATTAGCACTAAGCAGTGTTCAACAAGTACGTATTCTGGACACTTGGTTTCCTGTTGTACTTCAATGCCATAAAAAGGTGTATGTGCAATGTAGAGAGGTTACAGGTAGTTACATATGGTAGTTCTTTCTCCCTGTGCTCCCCCCAGCTTTATCAGTGTGGGAACTCCAGGTGACTCAAGCTTTGCGTACCTGTCCCAGATAGGATAGCCTGAGTGCATGCTTCTCCCCTTCTTCTGCCAGCACTTGGAGACCTCCTCTTGTGGGTACAGGGCTGCACTCAGCTTGCTTGGCTGCAAAGCATGTTTAGCTCTAGATGACAATGCCTGTTGAACATTAGTGGTATGTCTGGTGAAAATCAAATGAATCAACAAATGGTTCTGTTCTACAGAGCATATCTGCTGTATTTGAGGCTTCCCCTGAAGAGGGAAGCCTCGTGTGCCCTCACAGTGCTGTGATGTGAGCGTGCCGGAGGGCTGGGACAGAGCGTTCACTGTGCCTGGGTGTGCATACCACTTGCTGCGTGAGGGTGTTGAAAGAGCACTTAAGGAATTCTTCTGCGCAGGAATTTTAAGCAATCTCTCATATGAATCTGTTTAAGATTTTGTGGCGTGCTTGCATGGCATTGCTGCCCCAGCTGCAAGGAGCTGGATCCCCTTCAAAAATACAAGGAATATCTTTGCGGCTGCTGAGGGTGGGGATTTGGTTCTGATGAATCACAGCTAGTGCTCAGCAGGGAAGGGAGACTTGTACGTGCTATCTCTATTCCTGAACGTGCAGTGTGTGGGAAGAACTGTGGATCTTGTCCAACATGGCTCTAGGGGCTGAGCCAAGCTACCCTATGAGGCAAGCTATGAGATCCATGGTTATAAAGCTTGTGTGTGTATTAAAATGAATATTTATTATATATTTTAAAGTTTAGGTTTGGATAGATGTAGTTGCATATCAAAAAAGAAAACTGTGCTGACAACTCTGAATGAAACATGTATATAAACTATTTGCATGCTAGTTCTTGGCCTTACCTGTACAGCCATATTTCTATGGGACACTTATGGCATGCACAGCAACTGTAGAACAAAAGCTGATAGTGATGAAGTAGCAATATCCTTGTGCTCTTGATTATCCCACTTCTTGTGTCAAGGCAGGACATTGCTGGATCTTGCAAACACAGTGGAGTGCTGATTATAGTCTGAATCCTAAGGTCTTACAACTTGAGCCTTCTGGTAATGTTTACAGTCTCAAGCTGTAAAGGTGTCTTTTAAGGTGTTGTCGGTCATTTTTAACTCTCTGGTTAAGATGTGTAAAAGATTCTACAGTGAAAACAAAAGGATTTTGCTGAATTCATGACTTCATCCTAAGCTGTGTACTATTGCATTCAAATCAACCCCCCGCCTCCCCCCCCATAAAACTAGGCTTAAATATTTATGTTTCTCTCTTGGAATTAAGTTTTCAGGCTGGCTTGTTTTTCTTATTTCAGGGTATGTCTGTTATTTCTATTATACTCGACAGGCTTGCTTTCTCTTTATCAGAAGGAGAATCTGACTATGCACAGTACAAGCTTCTTATCTTGGTACAGGGGATACCTTACCCTGATGGCTGTAAAACTGGCTTTTGGATATTCAAGCAGATTTTTTTCCTATCTATTCAGTGTAAACATTATTCATTTAAAAACCATCGGGTCCTCTATGTTCAGAAGTGCTGTTTGCTTGCAGCTTCTGTCAGTACTGTCATCTCAATCTGAATACAAATGGAGGGGCGGGAAATCACTCCTAAAAGCATTACCAAATGTCTCAAAAGTGAATTCCTGTCAGTAGTAGTCTCTTTAGAAAAAGAAATGCTTACTCTTGAGCAACTATAAAAGGTCATCTAGACATCAATTTAGATTCATATATTAATTTTACATTTTGCTCTTTAAATATCTGTATTTTTTGTGAATTGCTTGCCTTCTGTATACTGTTGTCTTGGCAACAATATTTTTGTACTCTAAGAAGTTCTGAGATTTCAAATGTAAATTGAAGGAAACACTATAGCCAGGTTTCTTAAACTAGATTTAGAAACAGTGCATTCATGAAGAGGTAACATTATGGTTTTGTTCTTGCCAAAGGAGCAGTGTATCTAACAGCTGATTGTGTCCTGTGAATAAGTACCCACATCTTGTGATTAACCTTATGTCCTGCTGGACATCAAAGGTAATGTAATTATTTTCATTAAAGGAGTCTTCTGTAATTTGGATTCCAGGTTAAGAGAACTCAGTTCAACAGTTCTCCAGTGTCTCTGCCTTTTTAAGGTAGGAATCATCACTGACTTGAATCAAGCGATGACTTGTTGGTGGGGGGACTGGTATTAAATTTGAAGTATGAATACCATTTCCTTGTGAAAGTGAACCTATTTCCTACCATGTGCCAATATTTTGCTGTATCCATTGTTGAATTTGTGACTTCTTTTTTTAAAAAAAACTCCTTCCTCATATTTCTAGAGCTTGATGAGCAATCTATTGTTTTGTGTACTCTAGCAAAAGTATTGTACTGAACTTCAAGGTTAGTTTTCCACTGTTCTTATTATCCTGTATGATTGATATAAAGAACATGATGTGATTGAGTTATGCTGCAGCATGCAATCAGATACCGTAAATAGTATTATCTACATAAAGTCTTGGAAGTGGTTGCTGGGCTGCTTCTAAAGTGCACTTTGGCTTGTATGTGGAAGCTGCAGTTTAGAATGTCATTTTAAAATATTGCTCTGTTTACTAGGTGAATAATACACTGGTTAAGTAACTTATTCTCTTGTTTAGAAGAATAATTCAATTGTAAGGAAATGTACATTAAGTACCACAAGTTTTTGTTCATAGCTTGTAAAAGCTGTTTGTACCTGTTGCTCAGTATGTGGTGCTTGGCAAACAGTCCAACTATCCAAAGAGCACACTGGCAAACATTCAAGACTGTAGTGTTGCAGTTCTCACTTCTACTTCGTAGGTAGAGAAAAAGGGAAAGAAAAGAAGTAAAACAGCCAGTCTTAAACCTAGTGTTGTACCTGATTTTAAGATAGCAGTGGGGAAAGAGGAGAACAGCTATGAAGAATGCTAGCTAGTGAAAACCTCTAGATTTGCTGTAGCTCCAAATCAGCTTGCTGAAAAAATTGGCACTATTTTATTCAAAAGGCAAAACATCTTAACAAACAATCTCTTCTTATATCTAGAGGCAGTGTATTAAGAAGTCAAACTGTTAGCTGGTACTTCATGGTTTTGACAATAACTTTTTGTTAGATGGAGTCTGCCCTTCTCATTCTGTAATACTTAGATAAACTTGGTATTTTGATATTTGGACTTCATCAGTCTGGCTACAATGGATTAATATGTTTGAGCTTCAAGCCATCAGATCAGTAGGAGCAGGCAAGCATAATGAAGTTATCTAAAATTTATACTCAATAGATTCTTTTTGTCTTGATGGTCCATATCTGCTGAGAACCATCTTCATGAAGTGTTTTCAGACTTGCAGGCCACACTTTGAACTGTGAAGGGTAAATATGTTGTACCTGTGACCAAAATTTATTTCTTCAGTCCCAAGTGCACTATATAACTCGAGACATCTTTGTTTTAGACTGTTTAACATCACAGTAAGCATGGTGAGGTTGGACACTGAAAAAAATGAAGTCTTCTATCTTTTATTTTTTGTTGACCTCCTCACACTCCAATAACTAAGCTAATTCGGTTTGGCTTTGTGGGATCTTTCTCCATATATCTCAAGCGTAATATTTTGCTGAATGCTAGGGGGGGAATAGCCAAGGATTGGAAAAGTGCTTCTCAAAATATTAAGTTCCTCAGCTGAACACTAGCTTCACACTCAGAAGGATCTCAGTGTTAATGCTGGACTTGACCTAGTCTGAAATGGTGTACTGTGAATCTGCAGAGGGATTTGCTGCTGCTTTGGAATCCTTTGCTCATGCTTTCCTGCATCCAACACAGAGGTGAAGAACAATTCTGTGTATGAAGAAACTTTCTGATCTGCTTACCAATTCATATTGGATTTGTTGAACGTATGTTGGTGCAGTCATATATCTCTTGTTTGACAGTCTCAGCAACAGTGGCCATAATGCAGGGCAATAACGCTCTGGTCTCTGGAGTAACTGCTGAGTTCTCTGTTGGTTTTCAGCAGCTGTAGAGGTAGTGAGTAGTGCAGAGCAGAATTACAGGTGGAGGCCCAGCACTAATGCACTGAAACATGCTGCTAAGCATCTGCATGCTGACTTCCTCAGAGCTGTGCAATGTGGACATAACCAGATACTGCTTCTGCTTAGGCAGGCTCCTTCCCCTCCTAGGTGCCAAAAGTAATTGGAGAACTTGGCTTGTTAGAGATAATTAAAGGAAACACCAGGTACTAATTGGGTTCTAATGTCCTAGAGTAAAAGTTGCTTAACTTCCTCCATGCCCCCCAGCTCTTGGAAAAACCTTTCCAGGGATCTGTTCCTTTGAATATAAACAGATGGGGAAATGTGATGGCCCTTAGGCAGTCTTCTCCCTTCCTGCTGAGCAGTCCCAGGTGATCATCTCTAGAACTGCACTCCTCTGGGTTTCTAACAAGTGTTCTGTTATTTGGAGAAATGAGTCACCAGAAGGAGTGGTGCTAATTTACATAGCAATGTAGAAAACTAATTTGTCCTTCTGGTTGCCATTTGCCTGATGGTTAAACAGAGGCATAGATGCTACTAATGCATTCTAGTAAGACTGAGAAGTCAGTTAAATCCCATACACTTGAGCTGTAGTTCCCTTCTCATCAAGATTTCCTTCATGGTTAATGTGCCTTCCTCCAGATAATAAATTAGCAACTGAGAATGGAATATCAATGTCAATCCCATTCTTTAAACTCTTAATATAGTCTCCCTCAGGATATTTCAGAGGAAAATCAGCTACAGTAGATCCCCCTTAGAAACTGCCTCTAAATGAGTCAGGCAAGGGATTATTTTAGACTTATGTAAAATATTCTGCTGGAAAGTTCTTAGTGATGCGATATGTCAGGATTCCAGTCATCTTTCATGACAAAGAATAGAAGGTACAGTGTATAGACACATGACTTCTGCAGTCAAACAACATTCATATTCAAAACATAAGCACTCAGCCAAAAGAGTTTAAAGCTTCTACAAATCTAGAATAATTTTTAAAGTTCCAGTGTTGGAGTCTTGTAAAAGCACTGTTTTTGTGTATTGGCTTTTAAAAGTATTTTGGCTTAATTGATATGAACAGTGTATTTCATCTCTTGTAGCTGTTGTAATTTAAAAAATACTTCTGAATTTAAAGACTATTAACTCTGTGAAAATCTTCATAGCATTGGTTATAGTAATAAGAAAGGGATGTCTTTGTGGTATGAATCTGTATGAACACTGAAATCTCAACTTTCCTATGAAAGATGAGCCTAATTTTCCTTCTTCCAAGATGTTATACCTTCTAGAATCCTAAATAGGTAAGACTATACTTGAAACAACAGGGAAATGGTATTTAAAATTCATGCTTTGTCTTTCATGAGTAATGCTTTCACAGCTGGCCAAAAGGACTCTTCATTCTACATGAAATTGGAACAATTCTTAACAAATGTTCTTTTACTTTAAAAAAAAAAAAAAATGTAGCTCACCATGAATTGCAAGCCACACATTAGGGAGCCCAGCTTCAACAAAGCTTGGGATTACTTGCTAGTATATCCCATAACAGTCTGATGGTGTATCTTCTCAATACAGGCATGTATGATAGAATATAAAATACTTCAAGACGTTCAGGTTCTCAGTCTAAAAGCCCAGACAGCTGCCTTGATTCCTACACTGCTGGATGGGCAAATTGTTTCCTGGCCACAGAGGTATGACGTTGCAGTTCTGGCTTTGTGGTGTTGACTAACTGCAGTTAAATCTACTTGTTTTGGAGCAAGATGAATCTGTCTGCCATATACTTAAATTGTGGATGACTTTTCTCTGATCACACCCAGCTTTATCTTACATTTGCACAGAGCCCAATCTTCAATAGGGTTTCCTCTAACTTCAGAGGATGCTTCAGCAGGTACACCTGCTTCAAGTGTGGATGTGCCCTGGCCATGTACCTCAGAGCTTGATTTATAGCTCCATCCCATCCTATGGAGCTGAAGGTCTCATCAGACCTTGATGCAATTCACAGAAAACTGGTAACAATGCTTAAAGTGAAGTTGCAACCCGTGTACTGTCTGTTCTTGAGCAGCTCAAACCGTAGGTTGGACACATAACATGTTAACCTTAGTCACTAGACCACGTCCCAGGAAGCATGTGATAGCTGTTGGCACTTCTGAAAACAGAATAGCATGTGAATGGTAATGTATTCTAGAACAAAATACATCTGTAGTAGCACCCAAGTGATTGAAAGCAGTGGGTGGCTGGGTATTTTAGTGAGCACGTGGTGGCTTTCTAGCTGGGAAGGCTGGTTTGTTTGCTGCAAATGTTCTGCCTGTGGTTCCTTGCCAGAGCACTGTTAATAAAGGAGGGTTGATGCCTTTAAATAGACAAATGTATTCCCTGTATATAACACCATAAATGTGTAGTGGGTAGTGCTATTGTTGGAGTGCTGCATTAGTGAAATGTTCTGCTAAATACAACTCAAACAAGTATATCCTATGTGTTCTACCTAGTACAAAACATACAGAGTACTAGTTGAGAAACCTGTAGCATGTTAAAATCTAAACTGAGAGTGACTGGATGGGCAGGAATGTGTAATTCTCATGTCTCAGGTATGCATATATGTGTGATATATGCATAGAGGGGTAGGGGAAAGTCTAATTTCAAATTCCTTATTAAATATTTTCATGTAATTCAATTAGGGTGCTGTTGGCAGCAGTTTACAGAACACTTGTCAAAGTAAAGAGCAACTTGGCATATTTTGTTTTCAGAACTTCAAGTGCCAAATTATTTAAATCCAATCAGATCATAAAAATGACACTGGAAGTAAACCTGTATTTTTTTTTGGATAAAGAGTTTACTTGTGTAGGAACTAACTCTATGGGTGTTTCATGCAGGTGTTAGTGTGACTGGAATGAACATATCCCTATACAGGTTTGTTCTGAGCCAGAAGTTCAATGTGTATGCAGCTTGTTTAATGAAGTGATGAACAAAGTACATAAACCTGAATATATTTAAAGGCAACAAAACCTGTGAATTATCTAGGCACAAGTATGTGTGGGATTTGATCTGTTACTCCCCCAGCCCTGATGACAGGTTTATCTACTTATTGTTGTTCATAAAAACTTAGGGAAACTAAATTTAATAGTTTTTTCAATGCATATGTCTGTTCAAAAACAGACTAAATCAAGCATGAACCAAGAGACGTATGAGTCAATTATCCAAAGCAAATGAAAATGCAGGTGTATAAAATGTAACCATTTAAACAACAAGATTCTTTCCTATGTGTAAAAAACAAACAAAAAAAAAGTTCAAATTTATTTTGTCAAGAGTTTTGTATTTGACACTTGTGTTATTTCAATGTTGGTTTTCTATTACAACTCATTAAAGTTTACTGGTCGTTTGTAGAATCCCTCATTCTAAAATACATCACTTATACTTAAGTAATGCTTATGGGTTAATTTATAGCGTACACTCATCGTGTACAGTACTTCCTACACACAGTCTTGCTTATGATCCTTGGAGCAGGGTTCCAAGCTCCAGTGTTCTGTGAAAAGAATGCATTTTTACTGACTCCACTGATCAGTGTCTATGTAAGATTTATTTTTCTGAAGGAATAAAATACATTGATTTATGGTTTAATGTAATGCTGTTGTTCAAGTTTGTGTTCCAAAGTAATAAACACAGTACATTCCTGGTTAAGAGAACTTGATTTTCTTATGTTAGGAGAAAACTAGTACCTTATAATATTTAATACTCATAGCCTTCTTTGACACAAATCCATCTTAATTAGAAGAGATAATCTGGTGTTTTGAAGACTAAAGAGTGTATACTAGTTCAGGCATAAAATAACTAATTGATTTTCCTCTAAGGTATTAAAAAATGAGTAGCTTCTTCCTCTAATCAAGGTCACATTTTAACTGTGTTCTTTGGTCCATTAACGCATCTTGAATTCTAGAATATAAATTACCTGATAGAGCAATGGACCATGCTTCTTTGCTTTGTAGAGTTCTGAGATGGCTTATAATGTTCTTGAATGCTTTTATAAAAAATATGACACAGCTATAATGAAATCACAGTTCAAAGGAAAAAATGCAATAGTAACACTCACAGAAGAGTAACAGTTCAGTTTGTCTTTCTTCTCCTTTATTCAGACTTAACAAAAAGGTACCAGTGGAGTTGAAGGAGAGAGTACTGATACAAGATACAAATTGCCCTGTGTCAATACAGTGTTTGATCAGAACACGTAGAATACTGATTTTTTTCCCTCCTGAGAGTTTTTCAGTTTTGCATGTAATCATAACTTCTTTGTTAATCACAGGAAAAATGGAGTTATGTTAAAATTTATCTCCTCACAGAATAGGAGATTGCATTTTAAATGCTTCCTGAATTTAGCCATAATTTATTTGCAAAAAGTGTTGCTACTGTAAAAATACAAAAGGTTGAAAACCATAACCCCAAGAAGGTACCTGAGATGTGTGTGCTTCTGTGGTCTTCCAGTCTTCTGGATTCTGCATGCCAGTCAATACAGAAACCAAGACTAGCAAAAAAATCTAGCCATGTACCATTGATACATGCAATGGGGGAAGGAACAGGTCCAAGGCTCTTCAGCATTTTCCCTGTGAATGCATAAATTTTTGTACTCAGAAGAATACACTGGGACAAAAGTGTGTTGGTAACAGTGGTCGAATGGATGTGGGGAGCTACTGTTTGCTTCATAGAATGGTTCTCATCTGATAGTAGGGACTGGGCAAGTTTTGTGGTCTGTTTTCCCTCTTTATGAAATGCCAAAAAAATAGTGTTTGAGGTAGTGTTTTAGGAAAATGTTGAGATGTACTGGTAGGGAAAAACACATCAGAGGTGCATTGTTCTACTGCATTTTGTAGTACAGTAAGTAGCTAGCTGGTAGGCTGTAGAGGAAACAAAATGTTCTGAAACATGGAAAAAGTAGTGTAGAAAATGGACTCCTTTCTTTCAGGAAGACAAACAATTATTCTGAGATTTTTTTTTCCTTTTATCATGTTTCCTGAGTCCCTGAAATAATTTGGCTATACTGAATCCCTGTTTTTTTTTTTTCTGTGAAGAACAAAAAATCTCAATCTTATACACTAGTAGAGCTGAAAAAGTAGAAATCAACCAGACTTCTGTTATTTTGTCTTCTCTTGTTTATAAGCAAACATCTGTACTGTGTGTGTCTTTAATATTATGGATTGGCAAGGGAAGTTCCACATTAAGTTAAGCCCTGTGTAATTTTTGTAATTTTAGGGGTAAAGTGACATGTTGACTTATGAATGCAGCCTTTAGAGATGCTCTAGAAGATATTAACAGTAGTAACTTCTTTTGGGTGTGGGAAATGGACTGAAAAGAACAATCCCTGTTGAAGAGAAACACAAGTGGTTGTGCAGAAGTCTGTATGCTGTCTGGTTCTTTGCAGAACCGCATGGGATGGACCCTATCCCTCAGGTAATGTCTTCATGATTTTTTACATGGTTGTATGAAGAGATTGTGTGAGCTGTGGTATATGTAGTTCACAGGAGCAAAAGATATGAAAACCTTCCAAGAGAAGAATAGGAGTGGATTTTATGCAAGTGATCAAAAAAGTTGGAAATAGGTCTCAAAAAATCCAAAGGGTATATCTACTATGTGGCATGCAGCATTATGGATTGCTCTTGCGTATGAAAAATAGAGAAAATTCTAGTGTCCTGGATCAGACTGCTCAAACTGCTCAAAAAGCAGGGGGGAGGAGGAATTGTGCACATGGTACTACAGCAATGGATATTAGCCTGAATTGTCCCAGTGTTTGACAGGGGAGTATGGAGTTGTAATTAAATTTATATAAAGTCTGAAGAATGTAAACCACCTTAGTTCAAAGATGTCTGTGTAAATGAATGTTTTATTTGCGGAACCACATCTCCTGCTGTCAAGTTCCACAGCAGATTAGGATACAAATCCTACTTAAATGGTTATGTAACTCATTAGTGGTAGGTGTTATCAGCTCACTGTAGCCTTCTAAGTGTTTAGTATTCAAGACCCGTGTTGTATGGGGAGAAGGTTGCATGGTAAAGGATGTGGATTAGAATTTTGGTCACTCTCCTCTGCGTGTCATCTTATAATTTTGAAGTATGAAATCTCTGTATTAATGCATTGTCTAACTATATAGCTACATAAATTCAAAAATGTTGAATACAAAAAAAAGCCTGCATAGCATGGAAGATTGGATCCCCATTGCTTCACAAGATGATTCTTCCCGGAAGAAAATTAATACACTTCTGGTAGCAATTCTCCAATGACATTAAAGAAATAAGTTTTGCAGGGTGGAAATATTGTATGGATAATGGTAAATTGAGTTTCTTTATTTTAGAAATAAGCAATGTAGGTTGCATGTAGTCCTCTTCTTGAGGGGTAACTTGTCTCTTTGAGATGACAAAGGAGTGATAGTTTGTGAATGCTGCTTCAATAATTGACATTCTTAATTTGTTTGACAGTGATTTGCTTAGAGTAAGGCTTTTTAAGGCTTGTTTACTCTTGTATCCTTTTGTAGAGATTTGTGGAGTAAATATTAAAATGTCAGCATGCTGTAAATGAGGCTTATAAGCCAATTTCTTAAGAATCTGAGATTCTTGTATCATGAGATGGCTTACACGTGCTTATTAAAGCCTTTGTGTTTTAGGGCATGTACTGGATCTTCTGACCCTTTCTATGCTACAGCATTTGAATATATTCTAACTGAACATTAAGACTTGATCTAGTCAACAAGCCCTATCAAGCAACCTTAAAATGGACAAAAATCCCCACACACACACCTCCACCCCACCCCAATAAAAGTTCTATTGCAGGTTGTTAGAATTGATCTTCAGCTTCTCATGTACTTGCTGATGGAAGCTGTTAAACTCTGATGGAAGTTGTTAAAGTCATATCCCAACACTTCAGGTTAAGTTCTGCTCCTTCATCCATGAGACAGGGATACAGCAGGACTCTATCTTGGTAAGGAAAGGAGATTTGCTCAGTCTTGCATAGTCTTATTTTTGTTGTTGTCTGTTTTAACTAGGTCTTCATTCACATCACTTTGTACCATAAATTGAAACCCAGTGAGCTAGTTGTACTAAACCCATATAGTTTTGGTTGTGATGAAGTGCAATTCAGATTGTAACTCATGGCCAGTTATAGTCTTTGTTTGGAGCTAGCATAGGCTTAAGGAGTATTAGTGTAGGAAGGAGAGATTCCCAAATTTGGATTTGTTTAAGTTTTTGATTCTTTTTAGCTGCGATCCACTGATCTGCATTGCTTTAAAGATGTATGCTCTGGCATAGCAGTCTAAGCAGTTTAACTTTAATAGCTCTTGCTGGAAGAGGTTTAGAAAAAGATATGGAAAAACCTATTTGTCTTCAGAAAGATTTCTTTTAAGTGCTCTTCCATAACAAGTTGCTTAAATATTTAATGCAGTGTAAACAAACAGATTCTTTTACAAGGAATACCTTCATTAAATATCTATTCAAAGGAGATGCATATATTTTATAACTTGATGGCAGGATTGGAAGGTGCTTATCTAAGGAACAGGAGATGTATTGTATAATATGATTGGCAAATAGATATGTAAGCTTCTAGCTTTCAAATTCTTTCAGAAGAACTAATGGGATTGTAGACCTTATAAGCTTTGTAGCTGAGTATTTCAAAATCTTCACACTAAATGGAGCAAATGTAAGTTAATGTACGCAAGAATATATTTTCATCATGGCTCTCAATCTTACATGTGTATGTGTGCAATTGAATCTCTCATGAGGAATGTAACTTAAACTGAAATTCTGTAGGCTATAAATTTTGGTAAGTGGCTATTTTCTTAAGTTCTATGTCCTGTATGTCTTACTTTCTGTAAACTTGCTTTTTCAAATATTCCTTTCCCTGAACAACCTCTCTGACTTGCAGGAGACAACAAGGGATTCCTTTTAGTTCCTCATCTGTCTCCAAGTTCTTCTCACAAGTGCTTGTCCATAATCTGCTTGCTCCCCCTTTTCTTTAATGCTACCTGTAGTGCACTTCATATGTGGTAGCTTGTTCCCATGCTGCTTGCCCTGAGTGGTGATGCTTGTTCTCAGACTTCCTTGACTGCTACGTTACATAATTCTGGTTTAAGATGCATGGTCACAAGAATCCATGAGACTTGTGACCACAGCTACAGGGTTATATCTCTGTTTCCAGCTTTTTCACATAGCCAGTACTGAATCTGGAAAGTAGGTGAACAGGAGAAGGGTTGAAAATACTGCTAAAGGGAAATACTATACTGTGGAAGCCCCAAAAGCTGCTTCTGTCCAATCTTAATTCAGATTACTTTGGGAATGATCCTTCCTGGTCTTAAAAATCAGACTTGTTTTCCACTAGACTGATGTAGTTTCTGCTCCTTTAGTGACTGTTGTAAGGCTCAAAATGACATGAGATTTGGTGCAGCTGGCTTTGGGACTTTCGGAGGGCTAACTTTGGGCTGCTCAGGACACTAGTTGGTGGAGTTCCTTGGGAGGCGGTTCTGAAGGGCAGAGGGGTCCAGGAAGGCTGGGCGCTCTTCAAGAGGCAAATCCTAATGGCGCAGGAGCGGTCTGTCCCCATGTGCCCAAAGATGAGCCAGCGGGGAAGAAGACCAGCCTGGCTCAACAGAGAACTGTGGCTTGATCTTAGGAGAAAAAGGAGGGTTTATAATCTTTGGAAAAGTGGGCAGGCCACAAGGGAGGACTATAAGGATGTAGCGAGGCTGTGCAGGGACAAAATTAAGAAGGCCAAAGCTCATCTGGAGCTCAATCTGGCTACTGCCGTTAAAGATAACAAAAAACGCTTTTATAAATACATCAACACAAAAAGGAGGACTAAGGAGAATCTCCATCCTTTACTGGATGCGGGGGGAAACTTAGTTACAAGAGATGAGGAAAAGGCGGAGGTGCTCAATGCCTTCTTTGCCTCAGTCTTTAGCGGCAATACCGGTTGTTCTCTGGATACCCAGTACCCTGAGCTGGTGGAAGGGGATGGCAGGATGTGGCCCTCACCATCCACGAAGAACTGGTTGGTGACCTGCTACGGCACTTGGATGTGCACAAATCAATGGGGCCGGATGGGATCCACCCAAGGGTACTGAGAGAACTGGCAGAGGAGCTGGCCAAGCCCCTATCCATCATTTATCAGCAGTCCTGGCTATCGGGGGAGGTCCCAGCTGACTGGCGGCTAGCAAATGTGACGCCCATCTACAAGAAGGGCCGGAGGGCAGACCTGGGAAACTACAGGCCTGTCAGTTTGACCTCAGTACCAGGGAAGCTCATGGAGCAGATCCTCTTGGGAGTCATCATGCGGCACTTGCAGGGCAAGCAGGCGATCAGGCCCAGTCAGCATGGGTTTATGGAAGGCAGGTCCTGCTTGACGAACCTGATCTCTTTCTATGACAAAGTGACGTGCTGGGTGGACGAGGGAAAGGCTGTGGATGTGGTCTACCTTGACTTCAGCAAGGCATTTGACACTGTCTCCCACAGCATTCTCCTCAAGACACTGGCTGCTCTTGGCTTGGACTGGCGCACGCTTCGTTGGGTTAGAAACTGGCTGGTTAGCCGGGCCCAAAGAGTCGTGGTGAATGGAGTCAAATCCAGTTGGAGGCCAGTCACTAGTGGTGTCCCCCAGGGCTTGGTGCTGGGGCCGGTCCTCTTTAACATCTTCATCAATGATCTGGATGAGGGCATTGAATGCACCCTCAGTAAGTTTGCAGATGACACTAAGTTAGGTGCATGTGTCGATCTGCTCGAGGGTAGGAAGGCTCTGCAGGAGGATCTGGATAGGCTGCACCGATGGGCTGAGGTCAACTGCATGAAGTTCAACAAGGCCAAGTGCCGGGTCCTGCACCTGGGGTGCAATAACCACAAGCAGAGCTACAGGCTGGGAGATGAGTGGTTGGAGAGCTGCCAGGCAGAGAAGGACCTGGGAGTGATGGTGGACAGTCGGCTGAATATGAGCCAGCAGTGTGCTCAGGTGGCCAAGAAGGCCAACGGCATCCTGGCTTGTATCAGAAACAGCGTGACCAGCAGGTCTAGGGAGGTGATTGTCCCCCTGTACTCGGCTCTGGTGAGGCCGCACCTCGAGTACTGTGTTCAGTTTTGGGCCCCTGGCTACAAGAAGGACATCGAGGTGCTTGAGCGGGTCCAGAGAAGGGCGACGAAGCTGGTGAGGGGCCTGGAGAACAAGTCCTACGAGGAGCGGCTGAAGGAGCTGGGCTTGTTCAGCCTGGAGAAGAGGAGGCTCAGGGGTGACCTTATCGCTCTCTACAGATAACTTAAAGGATGCTGTAGCGAGGTGGGGGTTGGCCTGTTCTCCCACGTGCCTGGTGACAGGACGAGGGGGAATGGGCTAAAGTTGCGCCAGGGGAGTTTTAGGTTAGATGTTAGGAAGAACTTCTTTACTGAAAGGGTTGTGAGGCACTGGAACAGGCTGCCCAGGGAGGTGGTGGAGTCACCATCCCTGGAAGTCTTCAAAAGACGTTTAGATGTAGAGCTTAGTGATATGGTTTAGTGGGGACTGTTAGTGTGAGGTTAGAGGTTGGACTCGATGATCTTGAGGTCTCTTCCAACCTAGAAATTCTGTGATTCTGTGAAAATACTTCATTGCTTTAGTCTGTTACTTCCTCTGAATCAGTTACATTTGGGAACAAAATCTAGGTGGAACAGAAAGCTGTGACGCTGTAGGCAGCTGCATCTTATGATGCCTCAGTTATCAGATTTTTTACTGTCAAAGCTGTTTTATACCCCCCTCCCTCCTAATTACCAATTGCTGCACTACTGGAGTCCAATCTCAGCTACAGAGAAAATGATTGAGAGGGGTGAAGTAAAGTTCTGTACTGGAGTTAATGCTCTTATCTGTTAACTGTATAACTGGTCTTTTTTGTAAATGATGGAGAATGTCTTGAATTGAATAGCAAGTCTGGGCAGTCATTCAGCAATCAACAGCCCTGTGACACCAGAGGCTGGAATAGGCATTGTAAGCTTTTTTGCTTACTCTGCCCATTCCCACCCCTTGTCCATCCACACTGCCTTTAATGAAATGTATTCTTTTGAGTTCTGTTTTTTTGTTAAGATGGATTTCACACCTATTTATAATTTCTTTCCCCTTTGCCTCTCTTGCAATAAGTAGTAGTATAGTGTTGCCTTCTGTAAAATACAAATGGGATTGATGTCAAATAAAATCATGATAATAGGAAGGAGCCTTTAACATAGTTTTTTCTTTGATTTCTGTGCTTGAAAGATCTGTTAGTTCTCGGAACATCTCAAAATTACAATTTTTCTGCTGCTTTAAACAAGAACTTTCTATGAATTCTGCCTGTTGGTGCCATCTCTTAATGTTTGCTTTCTCAGGAATTCCTAGATAATACCTAACATGATTCATTTTAAGCAGGAAATTCACAATATAGTGAGTAACCTAATTGGTTATTGCCAAATAAATATTGTGTTGACTGGTTCTGTGGTACAGGTGGGGCTGCTGGTTTAGCAAGCCTCCTTACTGTGTTTGCTCTTTATCTTTGTTTTATTATTTTATAGAAGTTATGCAATTGTAATATAACTAAACAAATCCACGTATTTAAGAACATGAAAATATACAGAATCAAATCACAGTAGCTTGAGATGTAACTGGAAGACGTGTGTGAGTTGGGGGGTTTGGGTGGGGTTGGGGGGAAGTCATTGCATCACTGTTTCTATCAAAGTAGCTTTACTTAAATTATATGTATATTTGTGTGGAATGTTCTACTGTTCATATGTAATTACTAATCACCAGGGATGACATAAAATAGGCTGCCCCCAAGTCTGTGCCACAGACAATGAGGATCATTATTAAGATGATACATCAATGATGAATATGGTTTTGGCAGCACACGTTGTCCTTGCAAGATGATAAATTTGGTTTCTCCTGTATGCTTTGCATGATGTCAAAAGCACCTCTGCCTTAAAAAGTGAGTATTTTTTCCTCTTCTGCAATAATCTTGCTTAGTTCTGGCTGTGGTGCCTAGTTAGCCCTGAACAAAATCACTAGACTGCAGTGGTCAGGAAAGAGTTGGGCTTAAAAGGAACTGTAAAAATGAAATGACCCTGCAGATCTATAAATATTTAATTACTTTTAAGCAAAATACCTAGGATATAACATACTATGTAGTTCCGATATTATCAGCTAGATCAAGAGATGCTCTGTAATTGTCATGTGGTTACTGTCATTGAGAAAGACGAAGCAAGCCATGACTGCTTGACAGCTGTCAGTCTGAAGGTAAGTGTGGAAATCTCTAGTCAATAATTACCCTTCATTAAGCACCACACCTCAAGTGGGGTTTTCATATCACAGTATTATGTCTCTGAAACACTTGTAGTTATTCAGCTTTGCTTATCACCCTTATATCATTTTGCTGAGGCCTGGGGAGCCAGGTTTTGGTTTTTACCCAATGGTCACTTAAAATCCACTTGAGAACCACCAGCCAGGGCAGTCAAGCTCAGCCTTGTGTTAAATTTCATAAATAGTCTCTCTGTCTGGTGTAGTTAGAGGATAACTGTCCAGTTAACAGCAAAACCCCAACTCTGCTGTCCCATGTCAAAGGTAGTCACACCCTCTTACCTCACTTCAGAGAGCATCCGTGTCACCTAGGCTGTTGTGCACTTGTTCCTGAGAGGCATGAAGTGTTGCTCCCATTCATGGGGGTTCAGAACCCTGCTCAGACCAACAGGTTGATTCCTGGCACCTGTGCTTATTAGCTTTCTGCAGGAGCAGAGATCTTATCCTCCAGCTCATGAAATAAGATCTGCTTGCATCATTAGGTGCTGGTATTTTATGAATTTCTGTTGGATTATATTAATATTTATGAAATAGTTCTTATTCCAAAGGTAGGAAACACAGAACACCTTTGGGAGCTACTGTTCTATTACTACCTTACCTTGTAGATGAGAAAGTAAATTGACTTGCCAAAGGCCACACACAGTCTCTGAGGAAACTGGAAATATAACATGGATCCATCAAAGGATCCTTTTACCTGCACAGTAATACCTTTTGCTTTAGACATAATAGCAAGAATATTGGAAACATAGTATTGGTCAGAACTGGAGCCATTAAAATGTAATGCAAATACAAGTAACTCTTCTGGTGCAGTTATCACATGAAAGCAACTGCAAGGAAGCACTGAAAACAGTTTGTTTCTATTAGTAAATTAATGCCTCAGCTGTGCCATCTGACCGTCTGCCAACTGATTTTTGCTTAATGTTGAATGAGCTGGAGGCAGAGATAGTAGGTCCTGTGCCAGTGATGAAGCCAGCTTGGTTCTGTAACTTTTTCTCATTCTGTTTCAAATAGTCTGCCTGTGGCACTGGACCTACAAAATAAGATGTTTGCAAGTATTTCACCTACAAGAGTGGGAACTGATTTGTAGTATTTGTGTTGCTGGGCTTTGACAGATGCACATAGAAAAGTAATCAGCAGAGAGAAAGTATGCCTTGTATGTATTTCTCAATTAATTTGGAAGTAAATGCTTTCATCTTTAAGTGTGTTTTTGGCCTGTGGGTCAGTGTTTTGGTCACTTACAACTCTCAAGTAGGTGTTATAAGCAGGAACGCTTCACAGAGGGACAGCACCTGAAATGTGAGTCTTTCTCTAAAAGTACCAGAGTCCTATTTTTGAAAACTGGCCTCTTTCTCATACTGCTGCAGAAGACATGGGACATCCTCCCTCTAAAAATGAGGCATCCTGAGAAATATTATGTCTGTAATGATATATTATTGATGTCTTCCCATTAAGTACTTTATAATTGTATTCTGTTAGGAAAGCATAGCTTAGCTGCAGTGTTTTAGAGTGCCTAATGTGCACCACATAGTTATGTTGGCAAGCACAGAAGCAGAAGGCTTCTTACAGTACGGTGCTTCCATAGGCTTGCATCAATACAGCCTTGCATTTGTCATTAAAACGTAATTGTCCAAGATCTAATGCCTGCATTAAATGTTAAGGAGTGCTGTAGATAAAAATCATTTGCTAACCACATTGCTTTTAATGCAGCTTGCTTTTCAGCTTTCCCAGTGCTCTTCCTGTTGCTATTAATTTCATTTGTAAAAGTTACAGATTAAATCCTTACCAAGAATGAGTAGGCACCAAAGCACATATATGGTAGTTTTTTTATTTACTTTGATTTTTTCTTGATTATCTAGCAAAGACTTGTACCATTTTGTACACTACAGAAGCAGCAATAAACACAACTTAGTGCTAGTGAGCTTACTTGAGCAGAATGACAAACTTGCCACTGTGCATGTCTTAGACTGGGATGCTTGTAGGTGTCTCAGCTCTTGGGTATGTCAGATCATTGTAGTGACCTTTTTAGGGCAGCTGCTTTTCCCTCACTGCTCACAACAGTAGCAAGTTGTGAATTGCTTTGTTTGGCACGTGACACGGCATGGCTTTGCTGCCCCTTGGGTCCAAAGCCCCGCTTGCTAGCATTCTCACCCAAAGTATACTGAAATGTCACAGCTGATTTTTCAATGACCATCAAAACACAATTGTTGTTGGCATGGACTCTGAGAAGGCAGTATATAATGTAAGTAAAGGCAGTAGGTTGCCAATTTGCTAAATGTCAGGCAGTTTGAAACCCCTTTTTTTGGGGTATAGGAAATCCAGATCACAAGACCTGTGACATATTAATACAGCAAAACGGAGATTGATAGATTGATGTTGGCATGCCTCTCAGCCACCAGCTGCCTCATAATGACTCTCCCAGCTGTGATATGAGTAGGAATGATTTCTAGGCTTTGCCTTTAATTTTAGAGTGCTTATTTATTTATGTTTTGGTAATATTTTATTTAATAGCTTGTTGAATTATTTGTAGCATTCCTAAAGACTTCTACAGATTTTTTTTGGACCAAAGACAAGCCAGGTAATAGGTCTGAGATAAATATCTCAAAGAATTGACAACTGGTACAGTTGGTCAGTGACAGCAGATGCGAGATTTAGTGTAACTCTAGACGGTTCCTTTTCTCTTCTAACTCTAGAAGCCCTATGGTGGGTCAGTGCTGGAGTCTGAATCATGACTGGTGATGAATGGAGGTCAGAAGTGCGGAAGGCATGCTGTTTTCCTCTGTTTCCTTTACCATGTTTATACATCATGCACAACAGGATACAGTGCTACCACCGGCCTGCTGATGCTATCCTGCAGTCATAGCCAGAAACACTTGCTAGCCCTACTGGTACCCACTCCTCCTGAGGGGGAGCGGAGCTGAGGGATGCTGATGACTGAGCCATCTGTTCCAGCATTTAACCAGCTTCTTTCAGAGCTTCGTGGTCTTATATAGCTAAGTTGTTATTAAATGGGGAGTCAGTGCAGCATCAACACTATAGCAGTAACTTTCATAGCTTCTAATTCTGCACTCCCTGTGTCACTGCCCTCTGAGAGATCTCTCCAAGTTTTGGGATTGTTTAGGCAAAAGTAAATATTCCTGTTCAGATGATAAACAATGGAGGAAGAAATGGGTAGAACCAGGGGAAAGAGCTGATGCTGCATGTGTTGCTTCCAGGGAAGCGAGAGGTGCTTCTCTCAGCTGATGTTTCACAGTCTCCAGCTCCCCAGCAGCAGCAGTGCTAGGAGCAAGCCTGATTGTTTTGCATGTTCCAGTGTCTTGGGAAGAGCAGCAGAGCTAAGGGAGTATGTGTGTGTGCTTGGGTCAAATGTTTAGTTGCTGGTGGTTGTAGCTCGTCACACCTGGCAGTGTGGTGGCTTGTGTTTCTTGGCTTTCGGCTTTTCCCACATAAGGAAATGAGATGGGGGGGAAAAAAAATCTGGGAGTGTGGGGAAACTTCAGTCATCTGTAGGGCTAGAGAATTAACTTCTGTGGCTTATTCATAATTTGCTTTCTCCAGATGAATTCTGGGGAAAATGAGGACTCCTCTTATTTTCATCTCCCTTTTGACAATGTTCTTTCCTGTGCCCCCCTGTATTTAATATTCAAACAATGTAGATTAACTAGGGCTTATTCCCACATAACTGTAAGTATTAATGTGTGTTTTTGCTAGCTTTTAGTTTTTTGTGTCTTGGTGGTTGTTTTAAGCTTGTGGTTACATGAACTTGACTATAAAAAATAAAAAAACCCTTAAAGCTTAATGTCTCAAACCATCCTTGGCTTTATTCCTGCCTTTTCACTGCTCTTATTCTTTGTTCCTGTCAGAGGCAGAATGGAGCAAACGCTGCTTCCAATTTGTGCTCTTTCAGAGAATGGACTTATTCTTTCTGAAAACTTTAGCTGTGATTGTTCAGTCTTTGTATTGGCTTGATTGTCTTCTATTGCAGTGTCATGGTTTCTGTAATATCCCTTTTTAATAGTAGGATGACCAGAACAGTACAGCGCAAGCTTTCAGATGGCTGGAATGATTCTCTGAGGTGTGTGAATTGAAGCACCATAGGACCTGTGTTTTTTTTTTTCACTTGGAACTGTCTCAGACTTCAGAGTCTGACTCGCTGGATCTGAAGAAATTCTAAGACAAATAATCTTCTGCTTTAAGGCTGAGGATATGAGAAGAAAGATGAGTAGGAAGAAAAAATCAACTGTATCCTGGTTCTTATTTTCTGATTGTCAGCAGCTGATTAAAAATCCATTGACTTATTATTCCCTTCTAGGTCAGAAATAGATCCATAAGATAAAAGATCTAAATTGCATTTAAGACCTGAATGGGATTCAAGACTACTTTTTAAACTGTAACAGGAGGGATTTAAAAGGAAAAACTTTCCAGCTAGGCAATTGAAGCTGACAATACCTCTGCAGGTACCTGCCTGTGAATGAAAAGTTGTCTGGAGCCTGGTCAGTCTTCTTTGAGAACTCATTTTGTGGGAAGATTGATAATGATTGACTAACTCTTGCTTCATGTTGCCAAACTACTTATATTTATCATCAATTTCATAACTAGAAATTCTAGTAACTTTAGAATGTTGTTCTTAAATAAATATATTGAATTAAAATCTGTCCTAGTTCTTACTTCCTAAGTTCCTGTTCCTTGCAACTTTATAATTTGTCCAGTTTAAGTATTTCATCATAAACTAACCTATATTTTGTACAATATGCTAGAAATCATAGGTTAAAGATATAAAATGTTGAGTTTCAGTTCAGCTCAAAAAGTGTTGGGTCCTGCTCTAGGCCTTTATTTAAGATTCTCAAATTTAACTTGGAAGATGAGAAATCAGTGATCAAATCTAGAGATGATGTACAAAAATTACTACTGGAATGGATGTCCGAGGATTCCCTAGGGTGGGGAAGATGCAAGTCTTCCTGTGTAGTGGTGGTCATATTCTCTAGTCTGGAGTCCAGTTGAGACTAACTGGTACTAAGGATGTCTACATACTTGATGGGCAGCTTTTGGTATAGAGGTTGAAAAGGGGTGTTGGTGGTGTGGGGGGTTAATAGAAATGTAAATAAATAAATAATCAGAATGTATAAAGTGAGAGGACAACAAACCTAGCAGAAGAGCCAGAAGTTACTGTGATTATCTCCTAGCTGCCTGAGAGCTGGTCCACCTGGATGGGTGGATCAGAGGGTGTGTGGAGCCAGAGCTGCTGATGTTTAGGCTGACACAGCCTTCCCCCAGCTGCTTTCATTTCCATCTTGTTCCTGTGTTTCTTGCAGTTGTCTGCTTTACCCCTTTATTAGATACTACAGCGCTGCATCCTATTCTATGAACAGTAAGCAAGCTCATTGCCTGCTTCTCCTGGATGTGTAGAAACTTCTCAGCCAGCTTCCTTTCCTCTGAGAGAAGGGAATACTCGCCAGGAATGGTGCATAACTTTCTAGGACCTGTCCAAGGTGGTCCCACTCAGTGTATCTCTGCTTTTTCATTATTTCTTCTGCTTGTCTTCTGGAATACTTGATTTCCATCTGAGGCATGTATTAATGTATTTCTGAGCATGAGCAAATGCCTCTGAAATCTGTGCATACAGGTCATTGGCTTTAATGGTTTGGATCAGTTCCTGGTGAGTACTTGCTTTCCTGCCACCTTTCTGAACTGTCATTTTAGATATCTCCCTTCCCTTAAAAGTAGGAACAAAATCTAGCTTTCTAGCTTCTTATAATCAGCTTCTCATAGGTAGATGCTTTTGTTAGTGAACCCAAGAGAGGATCACATTGGTAAATAACAATTTAATTAAGTTTATAGCCTGAGCTTCCTAGGCAGTGTGACAACAAAGCTAAACTCATTAGAACATCCTACAAATAAAACATTAAAGATATAAACTGTGTAGATAACCAGCATTAAATCATGCTGAGTGCATGCTGAAGCAGACTGTAAGGTACAGCCAGGACCCTACTCTGCACCAGAACACAAATTCATTAGAGGGTGCCCTATATATAAGGCAGGGGGCTTTCAAATAGGTTCACTTGCTCTTAAATGCCCAGCCTCTGATTCAACAGGGTTGGAGTAAAGAAATTCGTTGAAAAGACAAAATTATTTATCAGCAGTTCTTTCAAATTACTCCAGAATTCATTTTCAATGAAAATGGTATTTGTTGCCTCAAATGGAGATGGTAGATGGGGTCACCTTCCATGTGTGATTTGGGGAGAGTGCTGCTGCTGTAGAGATAAAGCTCTTCAGCAGCTATACTGTTTCTTCTGCCAGACTAAAAAGGTGAGGGTGATACTAGAGCCATGCTGCTTATTACCTATAGACAGCTTTCCAAAAATAACAGCAACTTCCATGTTATGACCATCTGCCAAAGAGGTATATAGCAGTAAGCTTTTAAGAAGCAGTGGAGTGGTGACAGTTGAAAGGAAACATCAGCTATCTGGGACAGGACAGAATATGCACTTTCCTAATTATTTTGGACAGCAGTGAAAGCCACCCATCCTAGTCTGCCTGTTAAGACATGCAGAGCACCTAGCCAACTTTGGGGGAGGTGGAGGGAGAATCTCAATACTAACTTTAATGTCATGTGTGTTGCTTGTTTGCAATTCTTTTTCAATAGATGCTCCAACAAGTAGATTTCAAAGTTACCTGCCTGAACAGAAAGTGAGTGTTTCAGGAAGATTTGAAATTGAGTTTTGTATGTTAGTTCACAGATAGTATTTACTCTTCTTTGGAGCTAAAGAAGCTGTTATGATTCAGAAGCCTTCCTATGGTATGTCTTCGAATACAATCTTTCCAAGGCCTTGGGTGTTAGCAGTTCTTAATTTGGAGATACAAGCTCTGGGTTCTCAGGCAGCTGAATTGGATGTTTCAGAATATTTACATAGATGAAAAGAAAACAGTGATCTTCAAATAAACTATTTAGTATCTTCAGGAAATTGGGATATACCTAGTCTGCTGCTCTGCAATTGGTCTGCCACATGTAATTCTCAATCACTTGCCACCGAATAAATGCTCTCCCTTTTATCCTTGGTGGATGCCATGTATCTGACTCTTCAAAACGTGTTGCTAATCCTTCATTGCTAATGCTGAGGCTGAGGGGAATACTGTGAGTCACCCTGGTAAGCACCACCTTGCTCTGAAGAAAATTGAGTGTTTACAGAGATGTACAAATCTTAATTTCATTAGTTTTTAACCTAAATATGCTGTCTCTTTGCTTTTGTAATCTGAGATTTATAAAAATGTTACTAACATATGTAAGGACTTGAAGCAACTTGTTTTGACTTTCAGATTCTACTGGAAGCATCACTTCTAAAGAAAACTTCAAAGGTTTCAGCCCAAATAAGCAATGGAATAATACAATAAAAAGCAAATGAAGTAACTGCACACAGTATCTCTAGGACAATATATGCAGTTCTAGAGGTGGAATTCACTGAAGGTGAAAGTGGGGGAGGGCAAGCCAGTAGCAAAGCAGTGAGATCGCTGGAGAGCTGACAGCTATGACTCTGAAGGTCATTACCATGACATTATCATTATCTGGGCAGGATTAAATTATGTCCAGAACTAATTATATTGTTCTTTCCAGAAATAGTCCAAAAATACCTCTGGTAAATGTAGAAAATAGGATTCAACATTTTGATTATTGGAGCTTGTCCTTCAGTAAGGGGTGTGTGTACTCTCACAATGTAATGAATTGAAAGGAAGCCTCTAGAATTGAGTTGTGTTGGAATATTTCATACTCCTCGATCTACACGTCCAAGTGAAACTCAGATGGATAGAGATATAAGGATTATGAAAATCCAAGTAGATACTGCAGTCATCCTTTTCAAGACAGGGAATAACTGTTTCTACCTCTTCTGCCAAAGCTGTGTTTGTCATCTTAAACCTTCCATTCATGCATGCTTTCTTACCAACTTGCTGTACTTTGCTCAACATGTCTTCAAAACTGATTTTCAAAGTACTTCTGCAAAGTACTTTTGTGATCTACCTTTTCAGCTGTCACTTTTCAGTCTCTTTATTGTGTATTTTTTCTTGTATACCCATTATTGTTATGCCATGCTTATGTCTGTGCCTTATATTTGATTGTTTTCTGCACTTATCTGTTTATCTACATTGGACTTTTCCCAGTGTTACTACTTCCTTTGCTAGAATACTTGCCAGAGGCATAGTTGAATTTATCTCTGAACAATTTCAATTTCCTTTCTGTAGCTTTTGCTCTATTGCTTTATCCTTATGCGTTTCTTTCAGCTTTCTTCTATTTGTCCACAGTGTGCTGTGCTGAAATTCAGCATCTTTATTTATCCCTGTTTGAGCCTCAGTTTGTTTATGGTTACAAACACAACTGTATTACAGGTATAGCTTAAAAGTTACCTCATCTGTTCATAACAGCAGTGGGATTTTCAGGATTTTGAACCAATTTACTTTCAAAGGAAGTGCCTTGCAGTATATCCAGAAATGCCAAAGTTCCTCTTGTAGTATGTAGCTGGCTAGCAGCTGAGATGGGTTTCCTCTTTTTTTCCTTATTTTAGTCCAGGTTTTTCCACCCTTTCCTCTCACTTCTCCTGCTTTTGTAAGAATCCCTGCTATCAACTGTGGTATCTAGCTAAAACTCCCATTTGTATTTTTATATTTGGCACCTTTTTTATTTTAACTGCAGCAAGAGTTCTTGCAGAAGTGTGTGCAAGAATAAACACTTGTGGGCAGGGTTGGATATGGAAAAGGTAGAGAGATGGCTCCACTGTTTCCAGAGACTTAGAAGTTTTGCTGGGGGAGACAAGGAAGCAGAGGGAAGAATGGAAGCAGTGGGGAGAGCAAGAGGGTGCTTATGAATGGCTCAGTCTTATCCTCTCAGAAGAGCATGTGCTGGGAACCCACCATAGATGGAGAGGACAGTTGTTGCTTGTTACTACCACAGCAAATCCAGAGTCTTTATTTTCTACTCTCCATTTCTGTGTCAGTTCCTACAAAATTCCTTTTGCCTTGCTATTGTTTGCTCTCTTCTCCCTATACCTCAGTTGCTTAAATTTCAAAAATGTTACCCCCTTTAGAGGAGGGGGAACATGCTCTTTGCTTTAAAACAGTAATACTCCCCAAGCCACACTACTCTCTCTAAAACTCTGCCTAATATCTCTGAAAATCATAAGTGAAGTACAATGTGGTAAGCTGGCTCTTAACATTGGCAGCTTTATTCTCAGGGCTCTGCCCACCATGCAGGCTTCATGTACTTTGTTAATGTTTTCTTCAAGGGAAAAAACAGTTAATCACCCTATACTGTGAAATCACAAACTTTCTGTAACTTCATACTCTTAATCAAACAGATGTCCTCTCTGACCTTGAGAGAGATGGGTGACAGCAGTGGTGAGGAGTTGTGGAGAGGGGAGGAAGAAAATGCAAAATGACTACATCACTGCATCTCCCTTGTGCCTTCCTCCTGTAGTAAAATCCAGGAGCAGCTGCAGCTAATATCCAACAATTCAGTGGCTGACAAATGAGAAAACAAAGCCTGCATGCCCTTAGCACATCAGGAAATGTATCTGGTGTCTTAAGCATTCCTTGCAGCTCCTCTGGACCTAAGTGGTACGCTATCTCTTCCTGGGCTCTAAGACCTACATATTAGTAGGACCTAAGTGCTTAGACCCATCTGAGCACTTAAGAAAAGTGCATCCCCATGAAGTATGCATTAAGCCCCCTTCTATCTTTCAGTTTACCCCATTCAGCTGTAAGCAATGTTCCTTGCTAAATATTTGCAAAGTACTTAGTGCACTGGGATTGTATTCCTTAACTGTTGGATGTTCATCTAATTACAAGTAACGTGGCTAAGTCTTTTTACTCGAATCAATACTAATACCAGGAATATGTTACCCTAAGCTGCTTATAAATAAAAGAAAACTTATTTATTCTCTGTACACAAGGAGGGGAAGAAATCTTTGTAGTCAATTTATGCATTTGTTCTAGAACACCAAGACATTTATTCATAAGATTCAGTGTTTGTGTAGCCTTCAAACAGAAATAGGATTTCATGTATGCCTAGTGCACGTCTTCTCTGTACTGGTGCACTGAACTTGTAACAGCAAACTTGTGTTTAATTCATAGTTTTGGTCAATTTAAAAACGGGAAGAAAAAAAACAAAACTCAGCCCTGGTCATTCTCATTACATCTAGAAAAGTCAAGAAGAAAAAAACACTGATCCTCTCCCAGCGGAGTGCAGCTTTTTGGTTTTATCATTCTCAGTTGCTGTTTGTCCTGGTGGAGCTGTTAGCTCTGGCTGCGTTCTTTTAAATCAACAGCAGTAACTCCACTAGTGCTGTCTAAAATGTGGGGAGTCCAAAATGAACTAGTTATATTACATATGGTTGTTTTTAATGGGCTTTAAATATTTAAAGTTTCTTTTCATAATCCAAATAGAAAATCTGACAGATTTTTGTAATGTAATTTAATGTAATATTTTTGCCTGACTGAGAATATTGTAGAAAAATGCAATAATAGTAGCAAGCACACTGTATTTATTTTTTCCATTATTACATGAATTTTAGTCCATTTATTTTCATAATGATATTTTGCTATCTTCAGTCTTTACTGGAGCACTAAAACAGTCTAGTAACAAGTTTTAAGAAACATTAATTGCTTATTCCAGAATTTCTAAACTCAAATATTTTTCTTGCTGTATTTGCAAGTCTGTTTTATATCTTCGAACACAGGGAAAAGCTATGTTCTTACTAGACTACTAATCAAAAGGATAATAATCAGTATCAATGGAAAACCATGAGTGTAAATCAGCTAATATGCACGGTCTGACTTCAGGTAGTAATATATGTTATCCAGTATTCATGGGATCTCATAACTGTAATATGGGAGCTGTCACAGTGTCATCCTGAAATACTTGTACTTATGAATCTCATGACTTGGTTCTGATTTTAAATAAAATAACCCAAAACACCCTTATCGTGTTTCTGCATATGGAGAGGGTTGGGAGTAGCTTTCTGTTCTCCCTGGCATGAGAATATACCATCTATGGTAGAGTCTTTACCTGGCAGGATGTTAAACTTCTTATCAGTAGAAACTCCTACAGGGAAGGGTGGTGCTACCTCTGTAAGCCTCACCTGAAGGTATTAATTCAAAGACTGACTCCCAAGAGCTGTTTCTTTAAGGTATGCTTTTAGGTACCTTGGAAATCAGTAAGAGGGCTTTCCTAATGTGACAAGGTGAAAAGTATATTGGATTTGTTAAGGCTTCAGTGATTAAAGTGCTAGGAGATGACCATAATGAGAAGTGAATGCACAAGTATATCCCAAGCTTGAACTGGTATTGCAGATAGCGAGTAGGCTGGAGAACATCTCTCAAGGATGGCAAATAAAAAGTTACCTCTGGGTGGTAAATAGAGGTAATCTACAGAGTTTCTTCATCTTTAACCTAACCTGCCCTCAAGTTTAGATCCAAGCATTACAGAGCTGTTATGCATAATACTGCTCTAAGGATTTTTGTAAGAGTTATATCATGATCTATTTCTAAGCTGGAATGGTTACTTTCAACTTAGTGACTCTTCCTAGGAGAACATTTCTGAGATGAATCAGAGGCTGACAAAAATAGAACAATTCAAATTGTCAGTCAAGGCTTGGAGAAATTTCCTGTCAAATTTCATGGTAGAAAAAGTAATGCTGAATGCAACTTGGATTTGTGGTTTACTTACTTGTGCAGTTAATGACAGGACAGATTTTACTTCTGTTAAGAGGCACTCTATCTTTATTAAAATTATTCATTTTTGTTCTTCTGAACTGAAATGGATTTGCATCTGTCAAGATTTAATTCTTTAAAATCAGTCTCTTCCCAAATTGTGATCCTTCAAGGTATCACATGCAAAGTTCTACTATCTCCATATGGAACACTATTCTCAAACTGATAGTATGTTCTTGCCTGTTTCTTCTGAAGCTTAATGTATCTGGTATGTTGAAGGAGACCCTAGTAGTCTCTGCTTTACCATTACTACTTCTGATTCTCATCTGTTACTTATTCTGTTTTATTAATCTGTTTCTTATTATTAATTCTGGAGACAAAAGTGCATTTGCAAACCACCTTTATTTACCCTCAAAACTAGCTTGTTCTGCACTTAAACCAGCAATCTATTGCTGCTTTAAGCAGCACAGGTTGCTTGCAGTGCAGCATGTGTCCAACTTAGATTTCAAGTCTTAGTTGCAAGTTTTCCTCTACCATGGTAATATGGTTTGTGAGGCTTTGTTAATCAAGCAACATGCAACTTTCAAGAGTTTGCTTAAGGAAGGAGGGAGATGGTGGGCTCAGGTATCCATGGATACCCTGTAGTTCAGGGAGTCTGCTCGGGATGACTTTTGAATTGAAAGTCAACACATCTCTTCCACACCATCATTACTGAAGTGTTTGCATAGACATGCTGAGTGTTAATTTAGCAGATTTAATTTAAAATGGAGGAATTAAGGTTCAAAAGCTATATTTAGTGAATAAACTGCTTTAGAAGAGGTGAGGGCTCTTTCAATCCTGATGAGGCAATTTCATCACAATTTAAAAAGAGGTCAGCTAAATTTCCATGTACGTTACAGGGCACAGATATTAGTGTATTTGAAAAAAGACAAGTGCTGAAAATCTATTGGGAAGAGGACCACAAAACTGTAATTTGAGGTCCTAAATTTAGGGCACTCTAATTAAAACTGACTTTGCATCTCAAAATAGCAATCATCTTACAAATCTGTTTGATTATGTTCTAAAAGGGTACTATTTTACTTCTGGTAGGCCAGATTTTTTTTAGTTGAACAGTTGTTTGGCTGACTCATGTCTCAAACCTTTCTCTTCATATTTAAGCAAAAAGAAAAAAGCCCACTATTTTTGACAAAATGTTCTGTGTTTCTGCTACAAAAACTCGAAATAAAACTTATTGCATGAACTTAATTTCAGAGCTTCTCAGACTAGAGGATGTATGAAGGGAAGAGGAAAGAAAAAAGCAAAAGCTCATGTCAGTACTACAGTGTATGTAGATTTGAGAATGTGATGCAGCATCTGAAAGGATTAAAATTATCCCTGAATTCTTCAATGAAATCTCCAATGTAATGTTGTATATTCAGTTTGATATCAAAGCAAATTGATTTTTCCATAAAGTAGATTGTTTTATTTGTCATGAGACCAAATTTTACTTCAATAGTCTTACCTGGAAAAAAAATATTTTTGTAGGTACCAGTAACACAAGCTATTACAGATGTAACTGTTGATAAAGAAACCTGCAGTGAAATGTTTGTAGATGCTCTCTGGCATTTATAAAAGGGTGGGAACTACAGCATTCATGTTGAATGAGACCTGTGTTTTTACACTGACTTAATGAACCAGGTGCTTGGGTGCTCTGCATGCTTCTGTTCCTCACCAGTGGGTCTGGGGGAGAGGAACCCAGAGTCATTTGGGTAATGTGCTCCTAAGCATGCATTGGTTTAGATGGTTCTTCATATTTGGGCCCATGGCTTGTTTCTCTTACTGTAAGATTTCAGTTGCTTGGCTTGTTTCACTTCTTAGATGAAGATCTTGATTTTATTAAGGTAAAACTAAGTAGCAGAAAACCTTTCAGTTTAAAAACAAAAACAAAACAACCAAATGAAACTGGCTAGATCTGTTATATTGGGTATTACAGCTTCTAATGCAAATGGAGGAACATTATCATTTGAATAATGTGAAGTACGGGAAAGGAACTCAAGAATAGCCTGTTGATTAGTTTCCTTAATTGTGTCTAGCAATACTGCCTGCTTTTCCTTTCCTTAATTATGTCTTTTGACATCACTCTTGGATTAGTTCCTTCTTTAAAATATACTGCTTATATTTAAACTTTCATGTTGAGAAGTGTGAGGGTAGGTGGAACTAGACAGAAGAACAGGGGAGGGTTTTGCATGTTTTCTAGCAGAGTGTACCTGCACTTGTAATGTTATTATTTGTTTTTATTGCATTTCAAGGATATTTCATACTTATCTGTTCAATAGAATTTTAATCCTGTGATCTGTGTGCTTAATGTCAAATGTTTACACCCTCTGGGGAGGGAGGGGAGTCCTTACCCAGAAGAGCCGTGCTCTATGTATTAATACCCTGGTATTTACCTATTGATTTGTTCTTTTTTTGAATTGCTTGCCTCCTAGCCCGAGTGAAACTTGTCCTTCCTAGGGATTGTATGGCTGCTATGCAGAAGGGTGGTAAATGTTTGCAGTAACCTGTGTAGGTGGAGGTTGGTCCAGTGCAGGAAGGAGGCAGCTGAGACGTTCTATTCCCTCCATAGGCTTCTGTAGCAAGGGCTGCAGTATGATGCACATTTGAAAAGAAAGGAAATAAACTTTTTTATTTTTCCTGTGTCCAAATCCTAATTCTTTCAGTATATTAGACATGCTCAGTCTAATGCAATTAGCAAGCTGAGCCTGGAGAAGGCTTGTATAATGTGAAACAGCACTTGTCCAACCTCTTCAGCTTGCACAAACAGAATTTTGATTTCATTTTAAGATGCTTCCTTTCCTTATTTTTACTCAAAGCATATTATTTTTTCTGAAGACTTCTAGTGTGTAGCGGTTATTAGAGAAAATGTTTTGATGCCTTTAAGGTTCCTGGAGACAGACTTCACTTAGTGTTTTTCAGATGGAATGTGTAAAATTTGGAAACTTATTTTAAACTATTATCCCTGTGGTATCCTACTCTCTATTGGGTGCTTGTATCGTAGCACTAAAATAAAGATACAGAACTATGCAATAACTTGTACAGTTTGGTAATTTCATGTCCTGATTATTCCATCCTGAGAACTGGTGCATTTGGTTTTCAGCTTTTTTTTTGTACAATATGCTAGGGGCTTTTTGCTTGTTTTTTGCTGAAATTGAGGAAGTGACTTCAGAGCTGTCTGACAAGTTGAATAAGTATTTTGGAATCTATTGCTAACAGCTTTATAGAGATCAATCTAACAACTAAATGTTTCAGTTAATAACTTTTATCAGTTCTCTTATAAAAACTGTTTCACAATGATTTGTAATTCCTGTCTAAGATAAACTAATAGCCTTGTACGTCTGGTCATGATTTCAGTACGTTGTTTTGACTCTGTGGTAGGTCTACAGAACTTGTACCTTAAAAAGGTACAGCTCTGTTCTTCATGCCTAAATGTTACGATTTTTAAAACAAAGGTTGCAGCTTTTATGAATATACAGTACAATAAAATGGTTGCTTATTACCTGAAACATGATTACTGATGCTTACAAAAGTTCTTTTTTACTTGAAAATATCTTACACTTTTAATGCTGTAGTAGGGTTTAACATGGTAGTCTGTACCAGCATGTTCTATGTATTTTGGAAATGTCAAGTGTAATTCTGGAGGGATTGTGCTCTTCCTAGTCACCAAACTCCTGTGCTCAACTTCTGTGTGTTATAAATGAAGTTTCAACTCAATCTGAATTTAGTAATATTTATAAAATAAATACTTATAAAAGGTATAAAAGGCAAGGAAACTGTGCTGGGTGTGCAGGGAGTCTACGCTCCACCAACATGCACGCACGAACATCAAACATTCTAAATATGCAGAACATTGCTTTTACATACTAAACCCAAGTATGCCTATACAATCAGAAAAGGTAACAATCCTTTAAGTTCCAGGACTTAAGTCTCCATTTTCCATTCCTTTTGAACAATGTCTTGCTTTAAGTTGTCAAGCAACTCGGTCTTTGGGCCTTATGTATCCCGTTCTTCCTTGAAGAAAAGCGTATGTCTCCTTTTTCAAGGTCAATAGGGCCTGGGTCAAAAGGCACGTTCAGGTCACCAGGGGGCATAACAGAAAAGCCTTCGACGGCTTTATGAGCAGAGGGGCCGATGGTGTAGTAGTCGGATCAGTAAAGGAGCCCGCAGCTCCCTCAGTGTCTGTCAAACCTGACGTTTCTCACTGTGGTCCCACAGGGCTCTTTAAGGTCTCAGACTGCTCGCCAGATGCTGAGCAATCCCACTGCAACCTTGTCGTTTTTAGTTGCAGAGTCCCACACCTTGACCTCAGTTTGGTCCCATATTTCAGGATCATAAACTGTTAATAAGGAGAATGAGCTGTAAGGTTACCAGGACAGTCTTTGTTTCGAAGGGCATATGATTCCCCATAATGCACAGCTGCTTACCAGAGAGGGGCAGTTGTGTGCGCGGGTCCGCTTCTATCTGCTTGAGCTTCTTTTCAGCTCCAGTGTGTCCATTTCCAGCAACTTTCAGTACGAGCTTCTCTGAGTGGTTTTCTGAGTTTGGCTGAACCTGTCTTCATGAGGCTATCAATGTGCCTGTTCCCCTCCTGCTCTCCGTTCTGCTGGCCTGTTCCTTTTTCATTCCTTCTTTCTACATCTTTATTGATGACATAACTTCATCACATCGTGTTGCCTTTTTTTTTTTTTTTTAATCTTGAGGACAGGCTCCCCTCTTATACCCTTCTTCCCACAGCAGTCCTTTTTAAAAACAACTCTTCATTGGTCAAACAACTTTGAATATAACAACAACAGCAAACACCCAGAAACTTCCATGCCTTAACGGCAGCTGGAGAACAAGCAACCTGAAACTGCTTGGAGTCTCCTGAATCATCCTTCTTTGATCCCTCTAAACTCTTTTATATTCCTGATGGCCTCATCCTTAAGAGTCTGATGTTATGTGAGGGCTTTCCAGCCCTCATGGCCACACTCCCACATCTCCCCTTTCTTTATTAATATCAACCATTTTCTCGACACGAATTACCACTCCATATATAACATGTGCATTTGGGAAAAAATGGACCCTCTGACAAAAATAACTCATTGATATAACTTAGCACAAAGACCTAGGAAAATGTGTTCTGGAATGTGCAAGAACACTAAGAAATGCCTTGGAGATGAATGCTAAGATTTGTATGATCAGTAAGTATATTCTGCATAGGAAAGGACAATAAATAACAATCCACTCTGACTGTTTTTTCCAACCTGAGGAAATTTGTTAAGCAAAAGCATCTAAATGCTGTTCTGTGGGAAAGGAATGAAAGCTTAGAGCAACTCCTGAGCTGTAGATTTCTTCACTTAAGTGCCTCCAAAATGGTAACTGTGTAAAGGATGGCTAGCTACAAGTCCTGTGGCATGTTTTAGGGCATAAGTCTGACTTCATTGGGACCCGTTTTTAACAATCACTTTAGCATAAGGCATTTTACCTAATTAGAAATGACAAAAACTAGAAGAATAAAATTATACTTGGGCTCTTCTTTGAAACTTTACAGCAAAATTAGTAGCCCTGCATAGTACTGAACTTCTTTTAAAAGCAAGTGTTAACTAGTTGAATTTGTCATGAACTGACACTTGTTTTTTTCTATTTAGCATGATAGTGCAAAAAGAAAAGCAGCTTTCAGAGAGCATTGACTGCTTTTATGAATATCCCCTTTGGTCTAATGAATAAGTAATATGCCATCTTGTAAAGCTATAGCCCATTCATAATGCATCCATATTATGGTAACAGATTGCAAATTGAGAAGTGTGTTGCTTCTTGTTCTGTTATGTCTGGCTAGGATTGTCCCATAAGAATAACTGATTATCCTGCATATCAGGTTTCATTCATTTGGTAAAAATGATTGTTTGGCAGAGGAGTGTGCTTTTTAGGATGCTCTGCCTTGTCCTCAAGTTTAGTGTGGTATGAGAAGAGAATGTCTTTATTGTTAACCAATACCAAACGCAACTTAAACATTAACCTGGGCACTTAAAGTTTAGTACAGCTATGCAGAACAAATTCTAGTAGTTAATAGCTCAAACTCCAAAATAAAAGAATCTAGCTCTTAAAAATCAGGTCGAAATAAAATTAAGTAAATAGGTGAAAGCATTGATCAATTGTGTTTTTTTTTTTTTTAACAGTAAAAAGGGGTCATCTGGAAGAAACGTGTCTTCCTGTCAAATCCTGCTATTACTGATGAAGTCACTTCATCCATATCCTTGAATCTAGGGTGGTCAAATGCACTGACAAAATGCAAATGAGACCAATAAGCATTGTGTCACTCTCAAATTTGAGCTCTAACTAAAAATGGTGATGCTAATTTCATATTTTGAAAAAGGGGCATCAGAAATATGCTATCCTTTTACCTCAGTATTTAAGCAATTTAGATAAGGCTTCATAGTCTTAAGGGTTCACTTTTACTCATTCCTCATTTGCTATGCTGACAAATATTGAATGGCTTACTCTAGAAATATGATGCTGCTTCTCTGTCCCAGTGCTTCATCCTTCCTTCCTCAAAGTTACAATAAAGTAATATTTAAATCTTTAGATTGTTCTTTTTAAATTAGCTTTAAATTTAATGTATGTTCCTTTCAGTTTTCTGAAAACTTGGCAAAGAATCTCTGGGCCCCCTAAACTGCTGCTCAAAACTATATGTAGAAAAACTATATGTAGATCTTAATTGAAGCAACTCTAGCTGTTGTCCCAAAATACCATGAAAAAACACAACTACACCCTCCTGAAAATGCTCTTGAAAGTAAAGTTTTCCTCATTCTCAAGGCCTCACATTAAATTGCTATTGAAAAATTAATGATTTTTTTTCTAAAGGCAATTATCAATGTTGTTATCCAAGGAAGTTAACATACTGTTTCTTGCTTGGATGGAAAAAGCAATACTTCAGTTAGCACTTCTTTTTAATAAGTAACTTCACTGCTGTTGAAAGACACATTCCCTTTAATTTTAGTTGTATAATAGGGGAACACATTTGTCTGACAGTCTTACAGCTTAGAGTATTGCCATATTGCCTATAAAATTAAGGGAATTCATACTGCTTCTAACATTAAAAATATATAACTTGACATAATCTTTCATGATGACTCCCTTTCTTTAAGAGGGAAGGAGAGTAGCTTTAAAAGAAGGTATCAACCTGCCTTTCCTAGTCATCTTAGCAAGCTGTTCTGGAGTACTGCTTTCTTTTTGTGGCCACTAGGAAAGGAAAGCACAACACATGGAAAAGCAAATGTTTTTTTAATGTCTGGTTATAGATGGCTTGTGTATATATGTGATAGTTTGGGGTGCAATTGTGGGTGTTGCTGCTGTTAAACTGCAATACCCAGCAAGGTCTTCAGCTTCATTCTGCACGTTTTTTTCTATCTGAACTCTGCATCCAACTCCTTTGCTTTAAATGGAGGTAGATAAAGAGGGAAGAGGCATTGGTATAGGCTTGGGGAAGAGTAGATAAAAGGTTGTCCCCCAGAAAAGGATGTGGGGATGCTGGTTGACAGCTGGATGAACATAAGCCAGCAGTGTGCTCAGGTAGCCAAGATGGCCAGTGGCATCCTAGCCTGCATCAGAAATAGTGTGTCCAGCAGGAGTAGGAAAGGGATTGTCCCCTTGCATGCAGCACTGGCAAGACCACATCTAGAATACTGTATTAATTTTAGGCCCCTCAATGCAAGGAAGGTATTGAGTTGCTAGAATATCTTCAGAGAAGAACACTGAAGCTGATGAAGGGGCTAGAAAACAACACATGAGAAGTGACTGGGGTTGTTTCCTCCAGAGTAAAGACAGGCTAAGCAGACCTCATTGCTCTCTACAGAGCTTTCTACAGCTACCTGAATGGAAGTGTCAGCAAGGAGGGACTTTCCCAGGTGACAAGTGATAAGACATGAGGAAACAGCCTCAAGTTTTGCTAGGGGAGGTTTAGATTGGATATTAGTAAGGTTTTAAATAAAAAGAAGGTTGTGAAACATTGGAGCGGGCTACCTGGGGAAGTGGTGGAGTCCCTATATCTGCTGGTATTTAAATGATGTGTGGACATGGCATTAAGGGACATGGTTTAGCGATGGGACTTGGTAGGTCAGGTTGATGGTTGGACTTGATGATGTCAAAGGTATCTTCCAACCTGGATGATTTTGTGATGTTCTTTATGGTTAAATGAGGCAACTGTTTCTGTGAATTGGCGAAATGGTTGATGTTAATGGAGCTGCTAACAGTGAAATACTTGAAAATTATTGTCTCACTCCATTTAAAGTGTTTGGCAGTAAATTCCTTTAACTAATTTCGAAGTCCTTTCTGGGATAACTGCTAGCTCGAATTTTTTAACATCTCTTCAGCCTGAGTGAGGAATTTATGGTGTTGCTTGACTACGCGTGGAAGTATAAGAAGGACAGCATGTGAAAAGCGCCCCACAGATCAAGGCAGCAATATCTTAGAATATCTCATCACTTACAAACATGTTTGAATTTAAGTATACTTTCCAATTTATCATTTTTCAGTTACTTGCTTGTACAGCAGAAGTTACATGAAGAAACATAAAAGAAATAGAGCTTCCTAGACATTCATTCTGTCTTCTGTTGGGTTGGGGCAGGGGTCATATGTTTTTCTGATCATATGAGCAAACTTAAATATCAGTCCACCACCCTATTAATTCTTCCAGATGTCCTATCACCCTGAATATATATACCCATCACTTCCACAGGAAAATTTGGACAGGCATTTGCTTAGTCCTTTTGTTAATAAGTTTAATATAGCTTGTATGAAGTGTGGAGCTGGATGGCAGGACATTTGGTAAGGAACAGGCAAATATTTCTAGAGTCATCTATCTTTGTGCCTAGATTCCTGTCTGGATGATAGGTAAGGGAATACCTGAACTGCTAGCTAAATGCAAAGGTCAAAAAATAGCTTCTCAGAACTAGACCTAGGATTTTGTTGGTGGATTACCTTGACTGGGCTGAAAGGAAAATCTGAAATCTTTGAAGCTTGAACTTGAGTGATTTGCTCTTTTCTCAAGAGAAGATTATATTTCAGTGAGGAAAACATACCTAATGGATTTCCTGTGGTTGAGTCACATATTGGTCATATATACTCTCACCTCATAGCACTGGAGATGCATTAATGCCTGTTACAGTAACAAAGTTTCAGCTAGGTGTTTAAATTGATTTGATTGTTTGCCTTTATTCACCTGTGTATCCTAATCAATTAAGCACTGCTTTAAGAAAGTTGTTGTTGTGCTGGTCTTGAGCCAAGCCAAACCACTTCAAAGCCAAAAGTCTGAAGGTGCTGAAAGCCTGGCAAATGCATGCCTCCCATTTCCTCAAATATGGTGTTTGAAATTTGGCTTTTTTGTTTTTTAACTGAACAAAAACACTTCTTTCTCTCCTTTGAGAGATTGCCAGAATATTCCTGACAGGCAAGATGAATTCAAAGTCCTAGGAATTCCCCCAAATCGCTCTTACTTATATTTGGGCAAGGAAATAAAGTTAAGGAAAAATAAGCTTATGTTTTGATTAGTGATGACATGAGTGAGGAGGAAGTAGAATTGCCTTTAAAATGCTTAATTAAATAAACCATGGTTCAGAAAGCAGCTATGGTAACTTCAAAATGAAGTAGTAGTTTTTTTAAAATACATGCATCTTAATTCTCAGAGTGTTTAAGTGTTAGCAGGACTGTGTTCTGTTTTTTTTTTTTTTTTTTTTTTTGCATCTGTACTTCAGCAAAGACTTGAGTAAGACCTTAATCTTAAGTAGTGTTAGTGATCTGACTGGAATTAGTTCCAGTGCCTACAGCTAAGGCCATTTCTAACAAGATCAGCAAAGCATGATTTATTTAGTTTAAGAACATACTAATTTGTTTGGGGAAGACATGTCAAATTAATGGGTTTCTTCTGTTGTATTTGCTATGTGGTCAGCTGTGATCTGGGGAGAGTTAAGTGGCTGATTTCCTGAGCTCCATGGTACATGGCAGAAAGATGTTTGGTCTCTCCTCTACGCTGGGGCAACCAGAAATACAGAAGAGCAAAAGGCACTTCACAGGTTTGTTTTGCAATAAAATAGGTAGTCATCTGTGGAGCTCGAGAGATGAAAATCTTTGCTCTTGCCCTAGAGAGCTTCAGTGTATCCTGACCTGAAATCAAAGCAGTCTGACTTAGGACTGATTATCCTGTTACTAGGTACGTATCAGTATGGATTAAAAAAGACTTCTGATTTTTTTAAATGAAGTTTTAATTGCTTTATTTCCTTTCCACATATGAAAATCAACTTAAATCAATCCCTTAACTTACACCTGAGTCACAGATGAGGTAACTGTGGAGGTTCTCAGGACCTGCAAAGCAAGATTCCCTTCTTAGAGGAGAAACACCTGATTCTTTCTGATTTGGGCTCCTACCCAGTTAAAAGTCCTTAGACTCATGCTTTTCTCCTCTTTATAGCATACAGCAACTTTAATACCCTTGAATGGCTCCATGTGCTCTTTTATAATTAAATCAGAATCACAGACCTCTGGAGACCATCTGGTTGAACCCCTTGCTTGGAGCAAGGTCAATTTGCTCAGGGCTGTGTCCAGTCAGGTTTAGAGTCTCTCCAAATGCAGACACTTCACAACTTCTCTGGGCAACCTGCTCTAGTGTGCGATTATCTTTTTTTTTTTTAAATTCTGAAGTTTGTGGAATCATCTGTATTTCAGTTTATACCTCTTACCTTGTCATTGGACACTACCAAGAAGAGTCTGGCACTGTAATTTTTGTGCACAAATGCACTGAAGTATTAGTTCAACTCAGAACAATGACCTATATAGTCAAGTAGCTATTTGTCAGTGATAACTAGTAAGAGTGCTACAAGAGGAATGTAACAATTATTTTGCTTAACGAGAATGGAATAAGTTGCTCTTTAAAAACAAACAAACAAAAAAAACACACAACCATAAACCCCCTTATAGCTCCCATAAATTAATGATCAGTTCATTTTACTTATCCTCTTAAATGTAAATAGATGCTTCCATTATCCATATTTTTGTAAGCTGTGAGGCTTTCTCGTTTGTTAAGTGATTGTCACAGATTAATTATAGCTTGTATAAAAAGATTTCCTTCATCAATTTAAAATGTCTCCTTCTCAGTTCCATTGATTGGCCTTTGCTCTCACATTAGGAGGCACAGCAATTAGAAGTGCCTAATTTGCCTTCTCTCTGCCATATGTTATTTTGCGCACCTCTATTCTGTCTTTTATTAATCATGTCTTCTCCAGCCAGAACCATCCCAGTCTTTCCAGTCTCAAATTGTTGCAGGCAGTAAAATCAATGCAAGTACGAAGTGATTTCAGATGGTCATATTGGAAGTTTGTTTTGTATGGGTCTACTTTGCATCAAGAATAACATTTTCTGAAGTATTTTGTTGAGTGTTTACTTCAAAGTGACTGTAGAGATGCTTCACATGAGTAGTTTATGCAATTATTGTCATAGAAAACAATGGTGTTTCCAATTTATCTGCAATGAACAAATCTTAGAATGTGTACTAATGTTCATTTAATTAAGTTATTTGGCATCTCATAATACCCAACAAGTTTTAAATATCTATTTTGTAACTAATCTAAAAATTATCCCTATTGCCTGTTTTGATAATGGGATGCAATTGTGTACGTTATTGATAATTTGATTTATTCAGTTACCCTGATTATTCTGTATCTAAGCAACTGTGCCTGTACAAGGTATCTGATTTAGAGGAGTGATAAAGTGGATTGTTGTGTGTTCAGTTTAATAAAGTGTGAACGACTTCAAAAAAAAAACAAAAAACACATAGGTGTGTTTGGACTTGAGAATATTTTTGATAATATGAAAGTTTTGATAATATGAAAGTTCTCTTCATTGTAACAACAGCACCATTGGAAGGTGGATAAGCATTCTTTAAATGTTAAAATGACATCTTTTATAAGCACCTTAAAGCTAGGCTTCAGCAAATGGAGGTGGGGGGACATCTTTCAGTCTAGTTCTAAACTCACCAAGGTATACTACTCTTGTACTGGAAACAAAGCTAGCTGAAATGCAAACGCTTCTCAGAAGGAAGCAAACGCTTCGCAGAAAGAGGCAAACAAGTAAAATCCTGTATGCCAGAACACTTCTGTTTTCATCTCTAAAAGTCTTGCATATTTTAAACCTGATATAACTCATGGAAAATATGCTTGTTTGAGTAAGTTTATTAGAGAAATGAACAAGTATTAAGAAATCAGTCTTTCAAAACTACTGAATTTGAACTCAAATAATTATTGGTGTTTAAGGTAAACATTTTGCTTCTTCCTGTTTCCACAGAAAAGGAGCACTAAAATGTTAGAGCTTACATCATGGCCTTATTTGTATTCTCAGTTTATATTAGTATTTAAATAGGAAAAAGGCATCTTCACTCATCATTTCAGATATGTCTCGATGTTGTAAGCTATCTGGGACAACTTTTACCACCAGGGAAGTAAGGACAGATAATGTTAGTATAGCAGGATTGTCCATTCTGTCTGACGAGTGTTTTTGGGAGCAAGGAGAATTATCCCCTTGATTTCCAACTAGAAGTCTTTGAAAGTGAATGTTGCTGCTCCTTTAACCATTTTTAATTATGTATGAAACACTTCATTAAGTCTCAATTATGAAAAAGCTGTTCTGTTTTTAGAATAGCATATATTTGGTTATATTATCAGAACTTTAAAAAGTATGATAGGAAGTGGTACTAAAAAAGCATATTTCTAAGCAATCTACAGTAGTGGAGACCATGCTTTCTTCAAAATGCCAAAAGGTGTTTCCTTAAGTTTTTCTTAAGGATGCAATCATGAAGCTTCATCACATTCACTCAGTTCCAAAGGTAAGCACTACCCAGCGGAGGGTGTCATAATAAAACTGTAGATATGCAGTAGCTATGTTCTCCTGAAGGAGTTGAGGAAAAAATTGAATGTTACCTTTATCTTGAAAAAGGATGCTGAAGAAAATAGGAATGGTTGCATGAATGGAGGACATGAACTTCCTTTCAGAAGATGGGTGTACCTGGGTAACCAGAGCTGAAACTGTTCTGGTATGGTACTAACCAGCCAGACAGGTCATTGGAATGTTGAATTTCAAAATGCTGAAGAAATAAAATTTAAATAGTCCTACTGATTTCATATCTTAAATAGTAAGTTGTTTAACCCATTACAAATACTTCTGAAGTAAAAGGAGAGAGAGAAAAGGAGTAGTACAGTCATGAATCCAAATTATTTTTGTGTCAATCATATATTTGCAATGAAGGCTTAATATGTAACTTCAATGATATAATTGCCTCCCCAGGATTTATAATAATTTTCTGATATTAGAGCATGAAGGCAGGAAAGAAGAAATACATTTAACCATATTTTTTAATAGATTCAAGTAGAAATGGTAGGAAATAATGAAATAGATAACTAGTAGTATTGGTTTCCATCCATACAATTAGCAGAAACTGAACAGAAAACAAAATGACATACACAAGGCACTCATCCAGTAATAACTTCACATGTAAAGCTCTGCTGGGAGCTTCCAAGTGTGTTTGTTTTTTTTTTTTTAGGGGGGGAGGAAACAGCATTTCTAGGTAATTTGTCATATAACTAGTATAACAGCTTACTACTTATTTCCTGTTTTCCTCTATCACCAATTCAAATCTAAACGGGCTACAAAGTGACTGCAATAATTTCTTTTTAAAAGCTAATTAGCAGTTTATGCTACTGAATTTGGAGAGTTTCATGGGAGATGGATGCATCTCAGGTATAGTTCAAGAAATCTCCTTGTGGAAAAATGTGGCATTTACCAGTGCTCTCAGTAAAACCTGAGGCAAAATGAGCATCAGGACTGGTGTAACCTCTTCAGCAATCACTGCATTGAGACAGTTTCTGGTATGCTGAGCATTTGCGTTTCTCAATGCAGGCTTCTTTATATTCATCTTTCATCTGTCATGTAGGCTGTAAATTGTGTGATCCAGAACCATCTTTATCTGTGTTTTGTGAAAGCCTAGCACAAAGAGGCCTGAGCCAGATCTTCCATATGAATAATAGATGTAGTTCTGATGAAATATGCTTCCAAAGTGTCCCCCAGCGGGGGCAGGGGTGGGAGGGAAATCAATGCAACATACTGATGATGTAATATCTATTGTTATACATAGAAGTTGGAAAGTTGGGATTTTAGTCATCTGTGCTTGGAGACACAAGCAAGCACTATTTTTTTTAATTTGTTTGATATTGACTAGACATTGACAGCACCATTTTAGCAATGAAGTCCACATTGTCCATGCAGATCACTGCCATACACTGCAAGTAAGCAGAAGGAAGTTATAATTAAACATACATTATCAATTCTAATGGCATTGTGCTTGTGATGTAAGAATGGAAATTCAGTCTAGTGATGAAACATTGATATACTTGGTGCCATCTGTGGGAAACACTGGCATCTCTATGGTGTGATAATGTCACCATTTAGGTCTGTGACTTCAGCAAGCTTAATTATTCAGTAATGACAAACTTCAAAGTTTTTTAAATTATGAAAAACTTAGAAAAATTAAAGCTGTGAGGCTTCTGTTTGACAGATCCTCAGTACTCTAATATGTGGGCCAGTAGCATGCTCTGTTAGCCTGTACAACTAAATTATGAAGGAATTAATCTAATTGTGGACCAAGAAATTAATATGGGTCTATTTTTAGTTTAATGTAAAGCCCATTCTTGTTCTGAGAAATGAAGCATGTGGGTGGGGGGAACCCACCCTATTAATTATTATTGAAACTAACCATCACTGTGATTTCAAGGAGCTTAAACTTGGATTTCAAGGAACTTAAATTTGAACTGACAGGCTCACATCACTATATGCTTACAGCAACAATAAGCATTTCCATTCAATTTTAAGACATTGGTTGAAGACTGCATTAGTGTTGAGTATGATGTTTGTTTCAAGTTCATAATCTGGTAGATAAAAAAGAGGACGGTAATCTGATATGGACAAGCATATGTTGCTCCCTATTCTTTAGGGACAGAGCTGCTACAGGATTGTCTGTTTTACAATGACAAGCAGAACAGTTAGGAAAACATACTGAGAATTTTCTTGGTCTCTTAGGAGAACCCTTTGCAAAAAAAGTGAGATTGTGCAATGCAGGGATCGGCTCTATAGTTTTATTCTTTGTAAGGTTATCACCGTACTCTATCATGCATATCTGTGACCTGCATAGTGCTTAAATTCCTGCTTACACATTCACATTCCTTCTTTGTACCTAATAAACCATCTAGAACATGACAGGTGCATAATGTTGTGGATTTTCTGTTAGCAGTACTGATTTAAAAAAAAAATGCAAGGTATTTTTGGTGTTAGCTACTCTGGGTGATAATAAATACATCTTCAGAAAGGTCATTTTTGGCCATATCCAGCACGTATGTTGAGGGTCTGTATTTTAACAGTTTAAATGAAATACTTCAATTGTCTGTGACAACTTAAGTCTAAGCTGTTGCTCTGTCTTAAACTAAACCAAACTGACATCAGTATACAGTAACACAAGGTTTTGCTCAGCTGCAGTCTGAAGTGACTCTTGATATACTACCCTTCTGTAAGAATTAGGTAGCTTGGTTGGCCTTTGACAAGAACTTTGGGAAGAATGTTGACCTAAGGCTTGTAATAGCTCAAATCATAACAGCCCACTTCCATGCATATTAGGGTTTGGAGAAGATGCAACTCCAAATATGAATTCATGTCTGGTGGTTTAACTGATGATATATGAATGTGCAAACTTTGCCAAGGTGAAATATAGAACACTTTCAAATAAAACTGTAACTAAGCTCTAGATGTGTTGAGGTGCCCATGTCAAGTCACAGAATCATATAGGATGGAAGAGACCTCCAAGATCACGAAGTCCAACCTTTGGCCTAACACTAACAACCATGCTAAACCATCACAGAATCACAGAATTTCTAGGTTGGAAGAGACCTCAAGATCATCGAGTCCAACCTCTAACCTAACACGAACAGTCCCCACTAAACCATATCCCTAAGCTCTACATCTAAACGTCTTTTGAAGACTTCCAGGGATGGTGACTCCACCACCTCCCTGGGCAGCCTGTTCCTAAGCTCTACATGTAAACGTCTTCTAAAGACCTCTAGGGATGGTGACTCAACCACTTCCCTGGGCAGCCTATTCCAGTGCCTAATAACCCTTTCAGTAAAGAAGTTTTTCTTAACATCCAACCTAAACCTTCCCTTGCGCAACTTTAGCCTATTCCCACTCATCCTGTCACCAGGCATGTGGGAGAAAGACCAACCCCCACCTCGCTACACCCTCCTTTAAGGTATCTGTAGAGTGCGATAAGCTGTGAGCAGTGTGCACAGGCAAGCTCCATTGCAATGAAGGCTCTTCTGGTCAGAAGAATTTCATTCATCTGTGGTGGCTGCTTGTGCTAGCAAAGAGTTTTAGGTTTTGCATGTACATTCTTTGAGGCAGCAATCAGAATTTAGGAAAGGCTAGCTAGAATTAAACCTAGGAAATAAACATTGAGAAGGGATGTGTGGGGGTTTGAGTGACTGTGGTAATGAGGGGATGCTCAGGAGTGGTAGGCAGGGAGGAGCGTGGAGGGTGGCCAGCATGAAACCTTGTGGGAGGTGTGGGGTGGCAGGTGGATGGAGTGAAGAGATGGCACAGGAGGCTGGCTGGCAGGTCTGGCTGTGTGTAGGAGGGACTGGGGTCATCTGGATGTCAGCTGCTTTGGGAGAAGGATAGGAGGCAGTGAGTTTGTGGGACAAGAGGTTGATGAGGGATTAATTGGGGATCACTGTGAATCATGTGAGTCCCTAAGTATAGGAGCCCACTCATCATGACCACAGCTTTTAGAGCAGCATTGCTTCTGCATATCTCACCATGTGAGTGAAAGGGACAGGTCTGCAAAGAAAGTTTTTAGCAAACAAGTTTTTAGCAGGCTCTCAAATGCAACTGATTCATCTTGGAGAGAAAAGAGATAACAAGGGATTGGCAGATTAGCGCCCACCTTCTGTTCTTATGTTTTGAGGGCTGTGCATGTTTGCCAAAATGTAGGGAAATGTTGAAAAGGATAATTAACCAAACAAACAAGATCCTTAATTGCAGGGGAACTTATATGCTTTAGCATGCTTTTAAAAGCAACTTGTACTGTCACACTTCCTTATGTGTTACTCCCTACTGCTCAGGTGAAGTAAGGGCAGATGGTTCAATGGCACTTTGCAGCAGGATTGATGCCTCTGTGGGACTGAGACTGGCTACTTGTGATGGGACCCTGGCGGCTGCCACACGGCTCTGTTCAAAGTCTCCTGTCCCTGCAGGCACAGGTCATGCTGATTTGTGCTTGACACTGGCTTACAATGAAGCTTCCCCCAGCAGCTCCTTTACAAGTTTCATCTCTTTTAAAAAAAAAAAAAAAGGAAAATAAAACCAAACGCATTCATTGATGTAATGCACATAACAATAACAAGATATGGATCGGCGACAGATGGATACTTTCATGCTTGGCATATGGTGTGCTGCAAGTCTGCTCCCATGCTATTGAAGCCAATGAGTCTTTCCATTCAATTCAGTGAGCTTTGGATCAGGCCCTGGAAAACAATGAGTATAATGCTAAAGACAGCTTGTTGGGGTTGGGAAGGGGGAGACAAAAATTTAAAAATCAAAAAATGATCACTTTGAAAGTATTTTTTGGCCTTGTAAAAGCCTGTGATTGTTGGTTATGTATTTTAACTGACTTGGAAAGGCACATGTGCTGGATCATACCAATCAGAGTTCATGACGGGGGGTGTTAATATCTGCTTTGTGTAAATCTTTAGCTTAAAGTGATGTTTGAGTGCTGGAAGCTGGCTGGCTTTGAAAGCAGTGAGGCATAATAAAGCTGAAAACATTGAATACATGAATTATGGCAAACACCTTTTTGCCTTGAAAAATTTAGAAGTAAAATTTTGACTCCATCTTAAATTTCCATAGAGAATGCAACTTAACAGAAGTGACTTTGAGGAATTTAGAAATGATCTCATCCAATTAATGCCTTATTTTATTGTATTAAGAAATGTTATAATCTGCAGAACACTTCATTCATGTGCATAAATAAAAATTGGGTAAATTCTTGGCTGTGTCATAAGTATATCAAAAGTAAGTTTGGGTTCTTTCCTATATAAGGTTTTCTGTGAATTCCAGTCAGACTCTTAGTGAAGGCTGTGCCAAAAATATTAGATTCAACTTAAGCAGCTGACAACAAAAGTCTTTGACAAAAATGTCTATGTGGGACTTAATAGATTATCTAATTCATAATTTGCCATAACTGGAAGATGACTTTCTAATAAAAACAAAATAGAAAAAGATTCACAGGGAATGTAGATTTGATACTGAGCAACCTCCAATCTCTTTTTAATCACGTTACTGTTAAAAGCTGGTGCCAAAGCCACTGATTCATTCCTTTAGCACTAGCATTTTGTCAGGCACCTGTCTAGAAATTGCCATAGTCTGTCAATGTGACTTTGATACCATTGAAACAATTTTGTTAAATCTCACCGTAAGTAGAACTGGAAGCTCGTCTTTTGAAATTAGATATCTGAATATCTGAAATTTGGGAAATTTGGAAGCAGTTGAGGTTTTTGTCAGCTTCTTGCTGTTGTAGTTTTACTCAGGTGGGCAGCCAAGCTCTATTACAACTGCTCTCTCACTTTCCTTTCTCAAAGGGAAAGGGGGAGAAAATATGATGAAAAGGGCTCAAGGGTTGAGACAAGGACAGGGACATCACTCAACAATTATTGTCACAGACAAAATAGAGTCAGAAGAGGGAGATAGGCAATAAATTTTACTATTACTAACTAGCTAGAGAAATGAGAAGCAAAGGAAAGAAACCAAAAACATCTGCCCCATCCACCCTCTTCCACAACCTCCCCCCAAATGGAAGGGTGGCATGGTCAGTCCTTATCACTTTGTCTCTCCTGCTCCTTCTCAGTCACTCTCTGCCCCTGCTCCATGTGTGGTCCTTCCCATGGGATGCCGTCCTTCCCAAACTGAGCCTGCGGGGGCTGCCCACAGGCAGCATCTCTTCAAGCACTGCTCCCACATGGCTCAGTCCCACGGGGTCCATCCATCCCCCAGGAGCAAACTGCTCCAGCGCGGATCCCCCACAGGCAGCAGCTCCCCCCAGACCCTGCTCCTGCGTGGGCTCCTCTCCACGGGCTGCAGCTCCGCCCTGGGGCCTGCTCCTGCGGGGCTCTCCATGGGCCATGGCCTCCTCCAGGCCACATCCACCTGCTCCACTTGGGCTCCTCCATGGGCTGCAGCATGGAGTTCTGCTCCACGTGGGACCCATGAGCTGCAGGGGGACAGACTGCTCCACCAGGGGCCTATCCACAGGGGAACCGCTGCTGCATGCCTAGAACACCTCCTGCCCTCCTTCTGTACTGACTTTGGGGACTGCAGGGGTGTCTCACTCCTCTCTTTCCCAGCTGCTGTTCCCCAGCAGTTTTTTTTTCCCCCTCCCTTTCTTAAATCTGCTCTCACAGAGGTGCAAATAACATTGCTTATTGTCTTGGCTCTGGGTAGGGGTAGGCCCATTATCTAACATGAGACAGCTGCTAGATTCTTCTTACTGAAGCTACCCCTATGGCCCCCTGCTACCCCAACCTTGCCACAAAAACACAGTATGCTCACCATATGTCTCACTGCAGTGGGGCTGTTTAGATGGAATATTCACATCTATCCTATTAAGTCTCCGCCTTTTGCGTTAGCTTATGGAGGCGCTTTCTACCACTTTAGAAATTATTTGTGGAATTTCTTAAAGTGGCTAAGTGTTCTCTCACTTCACTTAGATTAGAGCTGCATCTCTCTGCCTAAGTAAATTTAAATTTTTCCACGGAGAGCATTTTCTAATTCAGCAGCTTGTATTTCTTTCCTAGTGCAGTTTTTCATCCCATCTTCCATCATCTGCTTCACTGTCATCTCCTCTTGTTCCTTCTCCCAACAAAACCATGGCATCTTTCCTGGCAGGCACAGTCTCTGGTGTGTGTCCCCTGGCATGATGCAGCATCACCGTGAGGCATGCCTGGGTGGCTTGCTGTGGCTGCTTCAGTGAGACTGCATCCTCTTTGAATCCCAAAAGCGGGTCCAAAAACTTGTGTGTTAAGTCAGTGCTGCTGTTCAGCAGGGAGGTTGGTGGAACCAGCACTGGTCTCATGTACTGGCAGAAATGGCAGACCTGTATTCGAGATGAAAATGAGCAAGACAAAGTAGACAGAGCTTGACTGAGCTCCCTACAAATGTACTGTGACTCTTATCTCCGTTTATAATGGATGGCTTTTGTGAGCTGGTCCTGGTTCTGTCATACTATGAAGGGCGGGAGCATTGGGTATGAGCAAGAGATATAGAGCACTGCTTTAGAGCAATCCCTTTAGGGTCCTGCATGCCTGTCTCACTGGCACCTCAACTGACTGCTGCCTGCTTTTGTCTAACCACACACCTACCATGGCTTTTCACCTAGGTTTAGGTCCAAATGTGACAATTTTATGGAAAAATTGTAAGTACTGTTCAGTGCAACTCCCTCTTCCAACGTCATTGCATGTAAAGTGTAGTATAGTGCACTGTTTTCTTAGGAAGGAAGAATAACTCAATGACGTGGTTACTAAATAAAGAAACCATGTGTTTTGCTTATCTTTGTGAATAGACATACAAAGTTTTTTTTTTTTTCCCCCTGTACTGTATTTGAATACAACATTTAGCTTTCTTGGAAACTTAAGAGGTTTTGTTGCTTTGTTTGTCTCCTAGCATACACTGTTTTCCATTTAACACTGTTTTTTTGTTTAATGTGGTATTATATTCTAGGCCTACTTTTTATATAAGTAAAAAAGACTAGCTTGTAACTACCTTAACTCCTTGCTAGAACTCTGTGTTGAGTCCTATTCAAGATGTCTCGTGCTGATTGAGAATTGCATCTTTTATCAAAATGTGTGCTGATTTGATGAATTTAAGCGTTGCCTGTAAAAACTGATTCATGACTCAGCTGAGTGGACCTAGAAAGCCACCAGCTGAGCAGTTAGAAATAACTTGTTTCAGTATAATATATTTTAAAAAAATATTAAAAAAGAATCAAAACTTGTAAAATTGTCATATTATTGTAAGACTTCTTGAAAATAATTTCCTCTAGATTAATGACTGCTTTGATTCTTTGGTATAATATGCTTGAAAAGCATATCACAAATACCTCAAACGTGATCTGTTCTTCTCTACTGCTGTTGCTCAAAACAGAGTTGCTGTAAGGAAAGATATGCTGTTGCTTCTAGACATTCCTTTAGAAATAAGTGCTATGTTCTGCTGCTTGGCTGGTGTGCTCTACAGTGCCTTCCAGCTCTAATCTGGGGACCAATATTGAGAAGGATTCTCATTTAGGCTTATTTCTCATTCTAGTTGTATTCCGTGCCATTCTCACAGTACGTTTTAACGGTACAGATTCCATAATAATCTCAAGTCTCATATTTGAATAGAAACAATAGATGATTAGAAATGGGTGATCTCTGTCTTTGAAACCAGGTGGCCAGAGAGATCACGCCTCTGCTGTTCCTCACCTCTCTTGACCTCTCTAGAGAAGAATATAATAACATCTGTATTGTTCTCACCTAAGCTGAAATAAAATAGCTTCTTTTACAAGCTTCAAGCTTGGTCTATGGAACAGCTGTAGCCATCTTTTTTCTACTTGTTTAAAACTAGACATAGATGAACAAATGGGAAGCTTTTGGATACCCACAACTGAGAATAATTAGGTTCTATAATTCTGAAGGACAATAAATGGCTTGAATATTTGCAATTTTCAAAACCTGTATGAAAATGGAGTAGGGGAAAATATATACAGAGAAACTATATACAGAATTTCTAATGGGATTGTTAGGAAAATGCAGTGAAGGGATGTAGTAGTCTCGAGGCCTGTGTGTAATGCTGCGAAACAGATTGCTGTCGCTTCTGGTTTGGTCTTTCCCTTTTTATTGTGCATATTTGGAGAAGTCATTGGACGTTGGTGCTTGCTTGCTGTATAGTAGAGATAATACAGAGTTACCTGTCTCTGGAGGATGCTTGTATAATAGGTGAGTATGTTCACAGAACTGTGCATATTTTAGGTTCTGGAACTGTTCTCTTTTTTTCCTCTACTCATTCACACCAGGTGTTGCTTTCAATGACATAAAATCATGTAATAAACCAAACTACAATAAAAATTTAATGTGAGGTTTAAAGTAGGCATACAGATAGTGTTACCTTGTGTACTATATTCCATTAGCTCAAACTCAAGGGAAAAAAAAAAAAAAAAAAAAGGTAAAATGCTTCTCCAGAGGGGAAAAATGGCTAAAGCATTTTAAAATAAAATAATAAAATTCTGCACCTTTTTTTTTTTAATTAACCTTTAAGAAAAACATGTAACATTTGAACAGGAGTAAGAGACCTCTTCTGAATTTGCAAAGTAAAATTATTAAGTGACTTATTTTTGTCTTAAACTATTTTGATATATAATGAACTGGTTATTGGTTACTATTCCTAGCTACTTAATTGCCTGTGTAGTAGCCTTACGACCTCTTCCTTAAACCATTATTTTTTTATTTGCTTTTATGTAATTGATTCATATTTTCATATGGTTGTGTCTCTGAGGCTCTCTAATGATGTACAGTTGCACTCTGTCCATTTATCTGTTGTCATCTGCATGTTGCTAGACAACTTGATCAGGTCAGTTCCAGTATATATGCAGTAAAATATAATTACTTAAGTAAAAACCTTCTGATTACTTGAAGATTATAATGAAATTGTATTTTTCTGTGATATTGTAAATGCCACCTTTTGGTGGTACTGAAGATTGCAAACAATTTATGTTATAAAAAAAAAAAATGCAGGTATTATAATACAGAAGATTTTAATGGTGCATAGCATCTAATAGAGCAAAAATAATTGTTTTTCTCCTGGTTAGTGATTGAAGCTAAGTGGATTTGTTTCAGTCTTTGACATGAAACTGTGTTCTCGTCTTCTCCAAAGATGTGATATTACTTTAAAAGTAATTGATTTACTTCTTCAGATTTTATTTAGACTCAATTTTCCATGGCTTTCGGAAATCTGCAAGATCTGTTCACATAAGTGCTGAGCACTGTCTTTGTTTCACTAGGCTTCGCTCTGCTTCATAAAACAATGCTTAGGGAGGAGCTTTGTTGCTGGAGGTGAGCTTTGCTCAAATACCTGTGCAAGGACAGGTGCTTCTGCAGTTCCCTCCGGAAGCAAAACAACAAAAAAATCTCTTCTGCATTTCCTTTGTTTTGATAAGACCTTCATAAAATGTTCACCAACTTTTGCAAGCTAAACACATAGTGTCTTTTTGGAGAAGTAAACTACCTTCTGTTTTCTTGCTTTTGTGCCAGTGGCATGGATGATTTTTTTTTTTTGGTTGTTTGTGTGTGTTTTAAGCCTAGTTATTATACTCTTAATTAAAAAAAAAAAAAAAAAAAAAAAAAGGTTGCTTTATCACCTTAACAAAGGATCTGTAAAATTATCCTAAGCAGCAGGAAAGAATGAATTTCCATAGAAAACAAACAAACAAACAAAAAAAAAAAATCAAACTGTGGTGCAAACACTAGTGTTACTAGACAGCATCATTTGCTTTGTCTGGTGTCACTCAAGCCCATTTGGGGACAGTAATCCACTCATACTCTGTGGTGTATCACGGCCTCAAGAGGGGTAAGCCATACATTACTCCTTCAGTTTTATACGTAAGTGTTAAAACATCTGGGCATTTTATGAATAAGAATAGAGTTGCAGTTGTTATTAGAAAATAGAATCGGACAATATTATTGAGCTCTTTGTCCATTGAGATGTAATATTAAAAACTTTTGTTAAAAATATTTTAAACCATTAAGCTCTGGGCAGGCTTGCTGCTAATTTTAGTAGTCCAAACTTATTTTCTACATGACTGAATCCAGAGATTAAGTTTCAGTCTATTACTTTAAAATAAGATTGGGTCTGAAGAACATGCAGAGTTTCAGGGACAAGATTTCACCTTTATCAAACTAAGCACCTCGGTAGTACACATTGTGACTTGAAGCAGAATAATTTTGAATGTGCGGAGTTTCCCAATGGCTTTTTTTTTTGTACTTCTATTTTTTATTACATCCTCAAAGAGCATAATGCCATCCTCTCCTGTATCCACTTTGATTCTCAGTTAAAAAGCATTCTTAAACTGCAGGACATATTTGTACTTTCTGCAGCTTCCTTTGCAATTTTGATTGTACTTTGAATTATTTTGCTCTTGTTTTAAACATTGTTTGACCTGAATTCTCCAAGACTCTAGTGATTTCTGCAGACTTATCCTCAGTAGAAAGTTCACTGGGCTAGTTATAGTTAACTAGTCTTAACATGGATAACTATAATGAGACATATAACTTACTAGTTAACTAAGTTTCATGTTGTGAACAAAAATAAAAATCCCAACTGCCATTGTTAGGCATCCATTTGTATTGCTAGTTATTCAGTGTATGTGTAGACATGTTAGTTTGCTTGGAAGTGAAAGGAGTGCGTGTGTGTGTGTTTAATCACTTTCTGTTGGTTGTGTTTCAGGTTGTAAATGTGATTACATTAATTGATTCACTTGGGAAAAACAAACAAACAAACAGCTAGATTGTGGACAGCTTTTCTCATACTCATATGAATGTTCTAAAACAAGCACCATGGCAGTATCTTTTCTTGTACTTTTCTAGATTCTCCTGTGATGCTTCCATATTTTCAGTCCTACATTGTTTGAAGGGACCTACTGAGCTACTCTTAGTCCTGGGCTGAACTGGCAGATTTAATATCTCGTCTCTTTGCAATCTTGGACTGCTGTGTCCAGACTGTAAAATGTGATTTAATACTGGAAACTGAGATGAAAAGTAAAATGGGAAGACATAGTTCTTTTTTACAAGCCTTAATATTTCACCATCATAAATACAAGAAAAGCAACTTCTGTGTTGAGGATGCCTTATTTTAGGAGCTTAAATTCCCTTCAGCCCTCATGGGCATTGTAAGGCAAAACAGTTTTAATAATTGAACTTATAACCGACTGTTTGACTAACTCTTAGAGCTCTTAAAAATTAGAATTTTGTTTGTAGAAATAAAGATTAAAGGGTTCTCTGCTATTTTCTTCCAGTCCATATGTGCTTGGCATACGAAAATTTTTTATCTCTGCCAGGAAACTTGAAAATACTTCTCTAAAACGAGATCTTCATTTTGCAGTTTAAGATGGTCTATTCAAAACTGGGAGTTATCCAATTTCATGGCAGCTTTCATTTTAGTTTGGGTGAATAAAGGGAATCATTACTTGATTCTGAATATTTGTTTGGCTTATGGATCATGGTTGTAAAGCTGATTTTACGTGGCTGTAAAATGGTGAGTCTTGATTCATGCTTTGGTGAGGGAAGGGAATCAAGTTCATGTTTGGGGTTGTAAGACAATCTGCAAAGTAACTCCCACAGTCTATGCCTGTAGTAGTCTCAAATATAGTCTTTTTAGGCTTAATGCCTAAAAGGCATTAAGTGCCCATGAGTGGTTGCTACGGGAGTCAAAGCTGATGGGCTTAGTGGCCTGTTACAACCTAGAGAGGGGTGTGGTGGTGTCCATTGGCTTGGCAGCATTGCCATTGACATTTCCAGAGGTTTTATCTCATGATGTGCTGTGCCAAAATGAGAAGAAACAGAGCTAATCTATTGTGGGAAATACGACTGAGAACTAGCAGATGGAGTTCCCCTACTTAAGGGGAAAGGTAAAGGTAGAAAGTGATATGGCCTTCTTCAGGTCTCTTGCTCTCATCTCAACAACAGTATGAAACAAAAAAAATCTGGACAGAAAGACAAATTCAAGATAAGGAAATAAAACAGAAGATAATGTGCAAAAGTTTTCCAAAAGCAGCTCATAACAAACTGAGTTTGATGCCTTGCGCCGAGGAACTCCAGCTGGTTGTCTGCAGTGGGAACGTGTGAGGAGCTTATTTTGGGAGGGCTGGTGGAAGAGCAGATCTTGCTTTTTTGTTTATGTTAGAAACTTTGCTGAGGAAGTGAACTCTAACACAACTCCTTGTTATGCAAAGCTAAGGAGGCATCTTTGGTGGGAAGGTTTACATCATTCATGAAGTCACCTGGGAAGCTGAACCAGGATGACAGTGTAATTTGGGGGAGCATGTATTACTAATTAGGGTAGTTTTGAAAATAGCAAATGAGATGCAGAGGTATTAAATGATGTTACTTTGTTCATTGTCCAAATACATCTGCCTGTCTGATCTATTAACAGTTAGAATTTCTGTAAGACTTCACAAATACAGTTGTACAGAACAAGAACTTCTGCAGACTTCCCTGGTGCTAGGGTGGAAGGAATGAATCCTTTCTGAGCCAAATATTCCCTACAGCCAAAATTGTTGGCTTCCCTCCCACCCCCTACAAAATAGCACCCCCAAATCTGTTCCAGATTATTTTGATTATTCTACCAAGAGGTTGTTTTAGCCCCTCAGCTCACAACCCACCCCTAGGAGTTTATGTACATATAAAAGAAAAAATGAAAATCCCAAATCTAGGAGCAGAATGAAAGAGTAATGAACACCTGCAGGGCACAGCTGTACTCTATGTAAGCAAGCAGGGCACAAATATCTTGGCTTACTCAGCCTCCTTTTGTGGAAGAGGTCAGTTTAGCAGTATGGCAATTCAAGCTGAGCATTGCCAGTAGGATTTTTTGTTTGCTTTTGAACATCTTCCTTTCACATTAATTCAAATTCCAATTTTTGTTGCTGTTGTTTTCTTTTTGAATACGAAGTGTAAAAATTTACTTTGCAAGTGGAAAATTAAAATAAGAATTAGCTACACCTATATTTCCATACCTGCTGCTTTAAACACCACCTTTCAGCTTCTATGAGTTATACAAATATTAACTCATCTTCATTGTGCCCTAGGGAGATAAGTGTTACTAGCTTGATAAACAATAATATTAAGTAAATTTCTAATTTTTCCTCCTTGCTGTTTTCAACATTATTTTGTGTCTGAAAATAATTGCTGTAATGCAGCTTTTATTTCCGTAAAAAAGACTATAAAACCCTGAAACAAATTTATTATTAATCGTGCATGCTTTATTTTAATTCTGTTTCCATTTGACTGGAATGCCTTCATTTCTTCTGATACATTAGGTAAAGCATATTGATTTCTTAAGGCCTCAATCTGATGGGAATAACAGAAAGGCGGTAAGTTGCAGACTTTAGCAAAACAAAACAAAAAACAGTTCTCTAGAGTTTTCTATTAAATAAAGAAAAGCCAAAGGATTGCTCTTCCCTTTCATGGAAGCTTTTTCCCCTCTAATTTCCCAAACAACATTTTTCTCACATGTTTTAAGTTGAGATTTTCATGATGACTTGGTGAGTCTCACATTTATCCTCTTCACTTTCATTCACCCTGGAGTTTGCTTTGTCATTCTGAGTAATTCTGCATTACTGGGAAAACAGGTAGCCTCTAGGAAACAGCACTTTCTATTTCATGGTCAGTGTGGCTTGTTCAGCAATTAACATCATAACCCCAAATGGAGAAGCTCTGGCAGAAAAAAGGTACTTCTCATGTCGTTGTCTGAAATGGTAGAGTTTGAAAGGTGTTTACTTACGAGGGGTGGGATCATGGAGGCCTAGATGAATAGCATTACACAGGATTTACTGCCACGTTAGGCTTTGCAGTATATTTACAAGTGTCGTTCAAACTTAAAATAACTGGCTAGATAAATCTGTAAGAGACTGCCATAGGCTTGGTTAAATGAAATCATCTTAGTCTGGGAGTCTGCTATAAATTCAGGTTAACTTTATAGGCTTCTTCCTTTTTAAAATGGCTGCTTCTGAAATGTCTGGCTGCTATTACAATAGCCTGAGTTTCTCAGGGGAGCTGGCTGTAATCATCATCCACTGAACAACTTCCTGGACCTTTTTTCTTCACTTCTTAAGTGATTTTATATGTTGAATTACTGTCCAAGCAGACTTTTTTCCTGACTATAGTTTGACCTTTGTTATGGGCTAGGCTGTCTTGCCACTGTGGCTAAAACACAAGTCCACGTCGTTGTGTCTTCCTCCAATTGCTTATGCCTATAATCTGGGTGAAGTTGATGACATGTCAGGCACTTTACAGAAAGTCAATGATACTTAATGCTTCCCCCTTTAACTGCAGACTTCCTAGCAGCCTCCTCCTGCTGACCCATGGTCTTCCAGCAGTGCTCTTGCTAATGGAGACAGCGCGTGGATTTGCAGGTGTCCGGCCTTGGGCATTAACTTCTCTGAGCTTGTCAAGGACATCAAATACAATTTTGCTCTGCAACAGTCAGACCTGACTGATACTGCGTATTTTATCTCTGCTGCATTAAGAGACTGCTGAGTTTATCTTCTCAGTGGGAACCCAAAAAACAATATTCTTCAGTTTATTGATGTGCTGCTACTATGAAAAGTAGTTAAATTGGTTAAACAGTTTTAAGCACCAGATAAGAAAATCCTGGACCTTGAGGAGAAAATGTGTAGCAGAGAATATTGGAACCACTATTAGGATACTGAGAGATACAGCAATTCAGGATTAGAGAGACAGTGTTTAAGGTGGAAAATAATAGAACTAGAAGTAAGCATAAAGCTTTTTAATTTTAGCAGGAAAGATAGGCATCTCCAATTTCTATTAATAGACTGCTATAGCCATCATTTTAGCTTCTTTGAGGGTATGGACAGAACAGTCTGTTTCCTCATGAAAGGCTTGTTACAGATTGCTAAAGTCCTTTAAGCTTCAAGAGCAGTGTATTTCCCATTAAAATGCATGAAGTATCTTTTGCTGTGACAGTGATGGTAAGACAATGCCTACCTGAGCACAAATGCAGACCTGCAGGTCTGTAGGGCAAGGCGTAGGGTGTTGAGGACTTTTTGTTCATGTTTTAGGGCAACATGTTAAGGGGGCTTCCTTTGGACTTCACTCTAGGCTGGCCTGAGCACTCATTTGGTAATGGAAAACCCTTGGTGTGCTGTTGGAAGCCACCCTTGTCTATTTTTATCTGGTTGATTCCACTTCACTTTCAGATAAAGCGCTCTGTGATACATAAACCAAACCATGGGAGGTGTGGACAGGTGTGACTACGGCTTTGATTGGGTGCTACTGAGACTGACAAATATTCAGTGTGCTTTCATTCTTGACTTCTCTCTGAAAAGCTACACAAGCATTTATTGGTATGCTTTTGCTCCCATTGTCTGGGTCATGACTGACTGTAACCTTTTGTCTTTTAAATGTCATCACTGTAAGATTGACTTAAACGAGAAATTTTGTATGTGGATTTTGATTCAGAGTTGGCGTTTAAGCTGTTTAGCACAGGGGTATTTATGCTATCTCTTTACTCATGTAAATTGTGCATTTATTAATTAATTGGGAAATAAAGAGTAAAGGTATATATATAAGTATTCAGTGTGCTTTGATTACTATACTTTGTAGGATATAAAACTGCTCACTCTTGTCCTGATGGATCATCTTAAAAGATCTTGATTTTGCATCTGTGGATAACAACAAGAAAGCAATGCCAATGAAACTTTAGAGCTATGCTTTAGCACTTACAGAAATCAATGGGAAATAGATTCTAGATGCTGTTGTTAGATTCCACTCAGTAGTGAAATGCTTTTTGACGGTGCCAGAAATACTTTGCTCAAACAAAGGTTCCTGACCGTAGGCACAGTTGGCCAAAATCTTACAAAGAATTTGTGAAGATGCCCAGTAAGATTTGCTTATGTTGCTAATGGATTAACTGCCAAACTTTCACTTTGGAAGCTAGTGCTCACTCAGACCTCAGAGGTATTAAGTGTACTGAATGCTTTTGTGGTATTTCATAGAATCAGCCTTCCTGCATTCACTTCTAAATACAGTCTAAGCACATCATCCTATCTGTTTGCTGAACTATCAATATTAATATCAGAATTATTATACCCTTGCTGATGTACTCTAATGCAACTATTGAATGCAAGCATATGCAATATTAAATGTGTATATCTACTCTTACCTGAAAACCTGTGTAACTGGTCATCTGCTCAAACAGACCCTATCTTTTTCCACTATTTTATTTATTTATTTATTTATTTTTGATACTATTAGGTGATGGAATTCATTGCTGGGGGAAGGACAAAGCAGCACGCAGGCTGAATTGTGATCAACTCATGTTTTAGCTGTTATTTCCTTTTTCCCATCTCATTTTTTGACCCCCCCCCTTTTTTTTTTTTTCCGTATCATAAGGAAGGAAAGGATCAAAATGGTGTCATGAAGCTTTTTTCATTTCACCTATGGTGAAAGGAGGAGGCAGAGTCTCACCTCTTGGGCAGCTGAGCACCAGAAGCCTATCTTTGTTGTGGCACCCTGGTCCTCTGTGCTTGGTGAGCCCTGGAGTGCAGGGACTCCCAGGGTGGTGTGTCACCCAACCACTGCTGCCTGAAGGCCTACAGTCAAAATCAGAAGCTCTGTCCCCTGGGGACAGAGGACGTGGCAGACCTCCAGGTAGGAGCTAAAATGTAGGAGGGTGATGGGATTAATCCTGCATAACTGTCCCTCAACGTGCAAGTGGGACCCACTGGTGGAGCAACACACTCAGCTCAGACCTGCAGAGCTGTGTTGCAGCCTTAGGATCTTTGTTAAATCACTGAGGAGGGTTTTTTTTTGTTTGTTTGTTTTTTTGTTTTTTAAACCTTCCAGTTTTGATGGAAAAGACTTAAACTCCTAAATTCAGTTTCCAAACAGCAATGAACTTTTGAACCTTTCACTAATAGTCTGAAGTAGCGTATTTCTCATGATACTGATCTGCCAGATAGTCTGGAGGGACTGATTTTCTGAGGTCAATTAGCTAAACCATTATTTATATTGTTAATTTGCTCTATTTGTGTAGTGTTTGGGAGAGATAGTACCTAGCAATAAGTGAAGAATTGATTTAAAGACTTAAGCTACCAAGAGTAACAGAAAATACATTGCTACCTTCTTTATATTAGTTTCTTGATATATTCCAGAAAGGTCATCGTTAACTTTAGCTGTAAATTTATGCTCTCCATAATGGTGTTTCTGCTGATACAGTTTCTTTGGGCTAAATTGCCATGCTCTAGCTAGGTTTTCCTTTTAACATCAGTACATGTATAAGGTTATGTGGAGGTGATTAGATCAAAAATTTGCATTTAAACTGGAGCATTTTATTTCATTCACAAGCAACACTTTCATACAGGTTTATTTTTTTTCTGATGAAATCATTTTAATGTATATATGTATATAGAACAAAAGGAGCTGTCTCCAGAGTATGCAGAAAGCCTGTGTAACCCCTCACAGCATTTCAGATTATAAAGAAATAAAATATTCAATGCCATGTAATTAAACAACAACAAAAATTCCTGTTTTATTCATGACTTGATACTTTACTTGATTGTTTTATTTAATCCCTTAGTTGGCAAGTTGTTGGAGAAAAATGAGTCAAATCTCATTACCTAGTTTATAGGTAAACATGGAATAAATTTGTTGTAACACAAGAAATACTGAAAATAGCTATCTCAATGTTCATTCTACATCACCGCTTTATCTGGTGATGCCATGAGAAATACATAACAGCTTTGAATTGACTTTCTTCACACTCCTCTATAGATGTAAGCACTGAAAGTGAGCAGGACAGTGAGCAGTCCCCTATATGGTTTGAGAATGCCCTAAATTTGATATCAAAACAAAGTGGCAAGTGTTTCTTTCCAGGAAACCCGCTTGATAACTCCAATCTCTTGTCCTTGCCTTTTGTCACTCAACACCAATTCGTGCCCTTCAGCTTTTTTCATCTTTCTCATTGCTTGTTCTTGTCCCTTGGCTCCCATGTGCCTCCCCAAATCCACTGATGTCAACTAACTGTCATCTGCAAGCTTCTGGGGGGGAAGGAAACCTATACAAGAAGAATGATGCATCCTGCAGGTAGTTTGTGCTTCTCTGGCATGCACTTAGTTCACACTTCATGGCATCTAATATTCAATGACTCTACGGAGATGTGGCTTGAATTGTGCGGATCCCAAAACCTGAAATGAGAAGCTAAGCAATTTCTTGGCATGGTGGTGCATAAGGTTGTTTGGGTACAGAAGGAGTGAAAAATGTGAATCTCATCTTTGAGTTCAGTGCTATCAAGAACAAACAGCAGACGACTTTTTTTCCCCAAACAAAACTTTAAGAAAGCTTATAATTAGAGGTAGGTATGTAGGATGTAAATTATAGGTTTGTTTTTTTTTTTTCGAAAACAGTTCTGAAACATTCGTAATCACAGATACCAGGCTCATCTGAGAACATAGTTATATTCTTTGGAAAGGTGGAGGAGTGAAGTGAAATGGCCAGTTTGACTGTAAATTCACTTAGAGGGAGAGGTGCATTGGGTAATGAGAAATAGTAACTGGATACTTTATTGTAAAAAAAAAAAAAAAAAAGTTGGTACTGCTAATGGCTATGTATTGATTTGCATTAACTGAACCCCCCTGACATTCTTGTTTCATGACAGAGGCTTCACACTTCAGGAGAGAAGACTTGCTGGTTTAAGAGTACTCTGTTCATGATTCAGCAAAGTGTTTTAAGAATTTTGTGTTGATTAGCAGGAATATTGGCACACTTTTAGTGGCTGTGTTGCTGAGCAGGACAGAGGCTCTGAAGCGGTGTGATGTCTCAGAGGCTTGAATCCCAAACACACTTCATACATTAAAAAGAAAAATGAACAAAAAAATACCACGACCCAACAAAAATCAAACAAAACACCAGGCTTAATAGCAAATAATGCAATTATTTAACTTCTAATAATTTCATTCTCTTTGTATAATTATCTAGAAGTTCTCATTTAAGGGACTACTATTTTTTTTTTTTTTTTTTAACCTCTGTCTTCTCTTCACATTCAACCTGGGTTGGTGGTATCCTGAAATAACTGCATTCTCCTATCTGCTCACACGCCTACTCTGTGCAGCAGCATGTGATGCCTTCTGTGTGCCCTGAGGCATGATTCATCCCTCTGGGAGCTCCTCTCACCATAGAAAAAGCAGCAGAGCAGGGGCTTGGAAGAGATGGAGTCCCTTGTGCTGCCTCACGTGTATTTAATTTTTCCAACATTTTCAAGTTTATCTGCAGAAATAAATATTCTGTCCTAACTCCATTCTCCTTATGTCTTCCCTGCGTTGATAAAAAGGTGAAATAACTTTGATTAGACACTGTTAGAGTATTGAACAAGTGATATTTAAATAGGTAGTTAAATGGATGAATCAGTGAAGATGAAAACTTAAAATTGATCTTCAGGTCACTGACTTCTTCCCCCTTGTTATTGACAACTACATATTTTCCAATACCTACCCCAACCTCAAATCTTGTGTGTAACTATGCTTCTGACTATACCCTAAGCAAGAGAGATTTATTTTTCCCTTCATTGAAATGTCCTAATATTTATTTAGTACGTTACATGCTGTGCAACAAGTCTTACAAGCTATGGAGAACCCATTGTGCTTTTCCACAGGCAGGGAAAGAATATGGGAATGGATCATGCTGGCCTCTTCATCCCCCAGCTGCTTCGTATAAATAAGGGCATATGGTAACTGCAATTTAATCCATGTCACACAACTGTGCTGTTCTCCCTGTAACACCCCTGTCTCTCCTGAAAATGGTTTGAAATTTTGCAAAATGTGCATTTTAAAGCATGTTGTTCATGTAAGCTGGACAGAAACTGAAGATCTGTGGGTTCGATCTGCAATACACCTTGAAACTTGCAGTGTCATGTCGACAGATGGGGCAGGAGGTTATTTGTTATTGCTTTTGTCTGAGCGCTTGATGCTTAAGATCCAGCTGCAGGCTCTGCAGTATCTTTTGAAAATTCACTGATGTCAGTAGAAATGAAACATGAGGAGGAAACATAAGAGTTACTCCTGTGATCACTGATTAAGCACAGATGGCTCCCACATAACTGTGGTCTGATGGCCATGTACCTGGTCCTCTGGTGCTACCACTTTACCTGTTCCAGGTGGTTCCAGTACGTTGTGTGCCTGGGCAGCAGGCAGCAGGACTGGTGTTGTGCCAGAGGCTCTCAGGAGCAAAAAATAAAAATGTTCTAGGACTGTTTTTATGGACTTGTTAATTTAAGAGTGGGCAGGACAATACCATAGCAGTCATAAATATCAAAGGTATTAATCCCAGAACATAGGGACTGCTGTCTGAGAATGCAGTAAGTGCTTGTGTCACTTGGCCTCTTTTGCCTCTCTGGTGGATAATAACCGAGTATAATATACGGATGCAGTTGAGTATCTGTGCTGCTTTTTTTCATTTTGTTTATTATTAATTTTTATTAGACTTCCTTTTACATCCGTGTGGCACATCACTGCTTTGCCAATTTGGCAAGAATTGATAATTTTGCTGTGGTTAAAGCACTTAAGATGTAATCAGCTTCCTGCATTATTTCTCAGAGTATGGCTAGTCAATATGCATGACAGTGATCGTGAAATTCACAGGTTTTTGGATTCCTTGGGTTTGTTTGTTTTTAATATTGAATGTGTTACTGACTATGTTATAAATGGAAACTGCTGTTGCAGAAATATCAGTGCCTACTCCTTGCTAGTTTATAAGGATTTCTTCTGTCATAAAGTTTGAAGTGTAATGTGGGTTTATTTTTTTTGGAAGCTATTTCTTTATGCACAGAGTAGCAAGCTATTGTGATACTATGTGGGATAGATAAAGTGTATACTTTTTTTTTTTTTATCCTAACAGTAAAGTTACTTGGAATGAGAGTTAATGTTTTGAATTTCAGTAGTATTTCAGATTATAGGGTCTGATACACACACACCCCTATACTAATAAATAGTTCTTCTATTTCAATCTATCTGAGAAAGGCTGAAGTAGGGAGAGGTCACTAGTTCACTTGCTTAGTGTGCCATGAAATCCTAATGAGATTGTGGACAGAATCTGCAGGTTCTGTCCTGCATGTGCAGTTTGTACCAAGCTTCTTAACTTTTCCTACGCGTGGTTCCTCATGTACTTGAAACTTAAGATGTGCGGTTGTGTACATGGCCACAGTCCATGAAGTAGTTCACCAGATTGCTGAAATACTTTGTGTTAATGCTACATTTACTAGGGGTATTCTTTGGGTGGCATTGCCTTTTCTCATCTTGCTTGTAAGTTTTCTAAGCAAAACCATTCTCTAAGCTTCCACCTGAATTTTACTTGTGAACCAAGCCTATCAGATCTTTTTTTTTCCAAGAGGGTTGCTGACTAAAATCTCATAAGGAAGCAACCAAATGCAGACTTCTGAGTTATTATCTCTTTAATTGACAGTTAGCGATCTGTTTTCCTTCCATTAAAAACCTCTGCCTCTCAGCATTAATTCATCCAAATTTTGCGGGCTGTTTTCAGCAAAGGATATTTTGTGATGTAATAAGGTTTTTCACGTGTAATATTACACTGCTTCATTACTTTGTGATAGATCATAGTCACTGAAGATACTGATTTAAAAATATCTCTTTGGAAAAGTCTTCATGGTAAACCTGGCAAGTATCTGAATGGGGCTCCCGGGTGGAAACCACTGGTGACAGGAGTGTTCTATCAGTGAGAGATATGAGGAGCGTGCAAATGCTTACAAGCTAATTATTGTTCATTATCATGTTGAATTTCCAAAATGTCAGATGTATTAGAAATCCAAAGTGACATTGCCTTCAGCATTTTTCCTTAGTAGCTCCTCAGTGACAGTGGAGTAGAACTGTGCATTTATGTTACATTGGGATGGACAAAGGTTTTCACAGGGTTTGTACTTGTGGCTGGAAGCAAGATATAACTTACAGCATTAGAGGCAGAATGGATGTGTGTGTGAAGAATGTATAAAGTCACCGTGAATTTTATGAAACAGGATGATCAAGTGTATTAGAAAAAGATTGTTGTGGCTAATTGGGATCTGGAGTGTATTCCTTCTCCAGCTTTGCCAGATCTGATGTTCTTCCTTAGTTTTTGGTCTCCAAGCCTTGCATAATATTTCTAACCTTGAGCAGATTTATCTTCAGCTCATGTCTGTGATTTTAATTCAGCTCTCCATTTCTTTTGAGTATATTAAGGTGGTGCATAGTGTTTATTACTCGAGCTGTGTTTCTAACAGAACATATTAACATTGATTGAAATCTCCAGCAACTTGTTTTATGTACTTCACAGGCATTGAATCCTGAATTCATTTTCTACATGACAATTGAAATTATTTTAGTTAATGTCAATAGAATCAACTGCATATCTGCCAGATGGCTGGAAATTTCACCGGTCAGGACAGCAGTGCTTGAATCAGGTTATAATACTTGTGACATAAAAAGAGGGTAAAAATCTCCATGCAGATATTTGACACATGTGCAAAGATTCAAAATCTGAAAAATTGTAAGCAGATTATATATTCTTTTATACTGTGAAATGTACTTTGAAGTATAAGCTGTCCAGGGAGATATTTAGCAGTAACAAGTTTTTGGGTCGCCTTTTAAATAACTGCTCAAAATAAGTACGTGAAGTAATAGGGTTTTAATAGTTGATTGTTAAATTGATTTTGCAGCTGCTGAATTAACAAGAAAAAATGCTGACTTTACGATTACTCTAAATGACTCAGGATCCACAGAACCACAGATTTCACTGTTAGCTGTCAATGGTGGAGTAGGAACTTCTTTTGATTCTAAAACGAGCTGGTAGGTTTGAGAGTAGACTGTATTGTACTGTAGTACCTCTTTGTGTTGTAATAGTATATGTCAGAAAAACTGAGAAATGTGTTAAGAGTAATATTTTGAATAGTGATGATATTTTAATGGATCTTTTAATAGAAATATTAACACTTTCAAAGTGTTATGAAATAAGATGTCTTTTTTTTTTTTTTTTGGTATTTGTCCTTAAAATGTTAAGGACTTCTGTTTTAATTCTTTCAGTTGGTAGTTGGTTTTGGGGTTTATTATTACTATTATTATTATTATTATTATTTTATTTTTGTTGCTGCTTTTCTTAATATTGGATATCTCATGCTTGGTCCATTTTAGAAAGTACTTAGGGCTGCAGTTCCCACCCATGTGACTAGGAATGAGAACGAAGGTCACTACAGGAAGACTAGCATTGCTTAAAACTTATTTGTTAAAGTCTGGGGAGGAAAATTTGGAAGGGCATACTCCTGAGTAGATACTTTTAGGGTTGGGGCTTTTGCAAAGATTGAAACATGCTTTTTCCTTTATTTAAAAGACAAACATTCTCTTTACTTCTGTGCTTTTTACATGCCTTTTATTTTTTTTTTTTTAACTGCTATTTACGGACTGTCTTTGTGTGATTGCATTCTTGAAGTCTCATACGCATTTATTTTTATATCAAACCACATCTTAAAAATTTAGCAATATTCACAGAAACAAAGAAAACCTAGCCAGTCCTGTAATTCATATCTCATGGGTATTTTCCAGTTTCATTACTGATCATATTTATGGCCAGCAGGTCTAGGGAAGTGATTGTCCCCCTGTACTTGGCTCTGGTGAGGCCGCACCTCGAGTACTGTGTTCGGTTTTGGGCCCCTCGCTACAAGGACACGAAGGTGCTCGAGTGAGTCCAGAGAAGGGCAACAAAGCTGGTGAGGGGCCTGGAAAACAAGTCCTACGAGGAGTGGCTGAGGGAGCTGGGCTTGTTCAGCCTGGAGAAGAGGAGGCTCAGGGGTGACCTTATCACTCTTTATAAGTACAATAAAGGAGGCTGTAGCGTGGTGGGGGTTGGTCTGTTCTCCCACGTGCCTGGTGACAGGATGAGGGGGAATTGGGCTAAAGTTGCATCAGGGGTGGTTTAGGTTGGATATTAGGAAGAACTTATTTCCTGAGAGGGTTGTTAGGCATTGGAATGGGCTGCCCAGGGAAGTGGTGGAGTTACCATCCCTGGAGGTCTTTAAAAGATGTTTAGATGTCAAAATTAGTGCTTTGGTTTAGTGGAGAACTTGTTAGTGTTAGCTCAGAGGTTGGACTCGATGATCTCTTCCAACTTAGATGATTCTGTGATATTTGCATCTCTTAACAACTTGACCACCTCCCTTCCTTCCCTAAGCTGCACATGGTATTCCTGTATTTCCTGAAAGGTCTGTTCAGATCTACTTCGCACCTTACATCACCCATCTGCAGCTGTTAGCATCTCCCAGGGCACAGCCAAATAGCAGAACTTTCCAATTACCTTCTCTTGTAGAGGAGAGTACTCTTGCATATTTATTGTAATGCTGATTTCATCATTCCCTTTGTTGTACTCCCCCTGTGACAGGATTTATCATGATAATTACAGAAAATGTTGGAAGTGGTGTTCAGACCAATAGTCATCATTGGTACTAACTACACGCTTAGTGTTTCTTTCCTGTCATCTCTTGCCCTTCCACCTTGCCCCCATTTTTCCTTTTCTCTCTTCTGTATTCTGTATCTGTCTACCTATATCTCTATCTATGGTCACGGACATAAAAATTCTTCAGGACAGGTACTCTTTCTGTTTGGAATCCTATACACTCTACAGCACTGGGGTTTTGTTTTATCCTAGAGGTTTTGGCTCTGCCATAATATCAAAGTGCAGGAGCTCCTTGACCAAAGCTAGCCACCTTTTCTGCTGTGAGGGAGCAGACTTATTTAAGGATGCCAGAAATCCAGCAGTCCTTCTGTGCTTCTCTTCTTCCACCTTTCTGCATGCTTGTTGCAAAGCACTGTAAATAGAAGCTTGTATGGCCCCTGGTTGGTATGGCTGAACCAGTGCCCTGTGTGCTGGGAAGCCCTGCCACTGGGAAGTGCTCTAACATGGGATCCAGGACTGCAGGACTGGTGCTTGGCCCAGTCTGTAACTGGGGGGGGGGGGGAGGGGGGGGCGGGAAATGATTTTGTGGCTTATTGGCTGTGATTTACAGCTTCCATAGCTGATTTTTTTTTTCTAATTATTATTATTAAATTGCAACCTGTCTTAACTTTTTTTTTTTTTCAGATAATTGATAAATAGTATTTCACATACTATGCTGGAGTTACCACATTTTTTAATAAATGTCAGGCAGTAACTGTTGCCAATTCTAATTTTTTCTTAGTTTCTTTGATTTTTTTCTTATTTAGTAGCATTTATTTAGTAGCAATTGATGGAAAATAAGAATACTCCAATGTTTTTCTTTATTTGCCGTTGCCTCAGATATATTACATTAGTCAGTTAATTTGGCTAGCTCTTGATGAGTTTTCATTTCTCTGAACAGATACAGTCTGTTTGGGAAGTTAAGGTGGTTAAAAAACAAACAAACAAACAAACAAAAAATGTAGGCAAAAAAATCAGGAGTAAATTTGAATTGAAACCATGAACAATAAAGAGAACTGCAGACTTATTTATTTATTTATTTGACTTTGAAATATTTGGACCTTGCTACTTTCTCAATTCAGGTATCAGGTTCACAATTATTACTCAATAAGGTAATAAGGTGAAGTTAAAATCATAAGAAAGTTGTTACAAAGTCTAAATGTTAATGCTATTCCTAATACTTCACTGAAATGGAAGAAAAACTGTCAAGCTAATGGTGAGGGAGGGAACCTCGTTCTGTTTCAAACTGCAGCCTTTCTTCTTCAAAGTCCCTTTATCTTTGTGTTTTGAGGACTTCAGTTTAATGTGCATCAACTTTTTGACTCCAGAGTCAAGAAGTCAAGTCCAGAGGCTGAATTTCTTGGCTGTTTTTGGACCAAATAATCTGTATGTTTGTAAAGGGAGGAAGGGGAAGTAGGTTTTAATAATACTTATTTCTACTAACCATATACATAAAATAATGTTTTATTTTAATACAAATACACTGTAGCAAAAAGAATGCTGGATTCCTAATAATGTTTTGTTGGAGTAAGTATTAATATTTTTTTTTACACATTTTCCTGCCAGTTTTTCAGAAAGATCTAAAGAGATACTAGATATAAGTTTGTATTAATTTCTTCCAGCATCAGTAGCTTTACAGTGGTATGGTTGATTTCCGTACGGTTTCCCTTTCTTTTCAGAGTGACATCACAGTTCAAGATTTAGGAAAAAGATAAATAAAAAAATAATTGTTTTGACTAGCACTTTGATTGTTTCACCTCCTTTATCCCAAGTAGGAACAATTGTATTCATTTGTGGGCCTCTTATTTAACTTTAATGGATTTAACCACCTGAAACAGTGCTTCTGGTGGAATTCCAAAAATATATCCTGAGGAAATCTTCTTTGCTGTGTTAGAGGGTTTTTAATGTCCTTCCCAAGAAAACCTGAGCTTCATTTACCTAATGATTTAGAGTGAAAGATAAGAGCCCCTCTTTTCCCTTTTGTGAACTCCATGGCCAGGAAGATTTAGTTCCAGAGAATCCTTTCAAAAAATTAGTAAGTAATTTTCTGGCAGATTCCCTACGCAGTGAGCTGGCACAGTTGCAGCAAAGTTTGCTTTATACCATTTGACAACCTGATGTCCACTTTGGTAGTTGCAGAGCTAAAAATCCTGAATATGTTAAGTTCATACTTTGAAAATGCTCTGTCTGAAAAATATTGCCCCCTTGTGCAAAAGCATTAATCAGCAGTTGAAAATGAGAAACAAAAGGATGGCTGTCTATTCTTAAGCTTTTAAAGTAAAAAATTTACTTTTAAAGTAAATATGTTTACACTTTCAGAACTAGCAAAAAAAATAGGGAAGAAACAGAAGGATGTAAATCTCATGGTGGTTTTCTAAGAAATACCCAGCAGAAAAAAAAGCAAGCAGTTTTCACCTCCTTTTCTTTTCTTTTCTTTTTTTTTTTCTTTTTTCTTTTTTATTATTAAATAGGTCCTGATGGTAGAGAACATACTTAGATTCTTTTGCTTCTTGTCCATGCTCTGACAAAAACACTTCAGTGAAAACATGTTGAAGTGCTCTTGGAAGTGGGCAGCAAGCATCTTACAAGGTGTGAAGCATGCGGTACTGGAGGAGTTTGTTTAGCATATTGGGGCCTGTGGTGCCATCCCTTAGAGTTGTGTAGGCAAGCATATGTAAATAACTTCCTGTGGAATACCTAGTTAATCTTCAAAGTCATTGGGAACCTTTAGTGCCCGATGAACTCAATAAAAATTAAGGCTATGTACCACACTGTAAAATAAGAGCCTGTATCTTACAATAAACAGCACTTGACAGTAACAGAAGAGTTAGCTATTGGGTGGCTAGAATCATGTATATAAATTTTGAGCGCATATCTGAGCTTAGCACAAGGACAGTTTATTATGATGCTCATCTTGTTTTAAGAGGCACTTATAATGATAAATACCTACAGGAGTGATATTTAGTGATCTATCTATTGTCAAAATTTTTTGTTTGCTAAAAACTAGTAAACAAATTTCAGGATCAGAACAGAAAAAAAAAAAAAGTCTTTCATTGCTATTGTTAGTCACAGTTAGTTTTCAAGAGATTGAAGGCTGTTTTATGCTTCATGTAAGCCACCTACTGAAGATGACTACTTCATCAGCCAGCTTCTGTTTTTTGCCATTCCCTAGAGAATGGCAAAAAAAAATTAAAAGAAATCTGTTGATGATCACCAGACACATCAATGTGCTTCCCATCTTAAGGATAGCTGCTCTGTTCTTCTGTGTGTTAGTGCATAAGTAGTGCATAATAAATCTTTCTCTCTTCTGATCCCCTCCAGAAGCTAATGTTTGCTGTATTACAACAAATGGATGTTCTGCAGAGCATTTGCTTCCTGGTGTTTTGCTGCGTGTTTGACTAAAAGACTTTTTCTTTTCCTGTAAATACAAATGCTTTCCTTCTAGATTAAGAGAAATAGGCAGCACTTCTACTGAACTATAATTAAAAACATACTGTCTTGCTAATCCTCATCTATTGTATTACCTATCAATTTAGTATTATTGTCTTTTCTGGATATATATATATATATATATTTTGTTACTTCTTGACTCCCTTCTCTCTTTTTATTTTTTTTAGATTTTGAGTATACTTTCAACTTCATTTTGTTTTTTAGTTATTTCATAATTTAGCTTCCATGGGACAATACACAATTTGTGCAGTTAAATATAATGCAGCTGAGACAAAATCACTGGAAACAACCTCACTTCAATTTGTGTTGTTTGCTGTTTACTGAGCAAGTAGATGTACTGTGCTGTTGTTGTTCCTTCGCAGCAATAATTCATTTTATTGCTCTACCATTCTTCCTTGTTTCTCAAAGGATTCCATACTACTATAATACGTGATAGTTATCTCACTGTGTGCATTTAACTGAAATTATATTGTTGTTTGGAGTTAAGATTCAAAGAAATGGGCTGTCTTAATGGCCTGTGCAATATATCAGTAGCAACTAGTATGTATCAACTCAGTGTAAGGCTTTTAAAAAGAGCAGCATGCACAAAGAGAATTGCTGCTAACAGAGTGGTCTCAGATCTCTGAAACCAGTGGCTTTTCTTGGCGTGCTGCAAGGTCATGCTTTCAGTATCAGAAAAACTGTACTTTTGAGTCTACGAAACAGTGATCACAGTTTTCACATAGACCTGTTATTTCTACTACTTGAAATTATTAAAAAAACAAACAAAAACAAAAAAACTGTAGATATCAACTGGAAGAGGTTGTCTGATTTCCTTTTGGTGTTTCACCTCATTATGTTGAGAGATTCATGTCAGGAGTTGGTTCTTTCGCACTACTTGTAGAGTCAACTGGTTTTCTGTATTTCAGAAAACCTCATTAGTCATAAACTGAACTAAACAGTTTACCTGCCTGTTACGTAAGAAGAAAGCTTGCTGTTTTCTGAGCACTTTTCATCTGCTTTTGTGGAAGGATAACAGATGCATTATGCATGATATTCCTTCTCATTTGGATGCAGCGGATGACTCAGTTGCTCGTTCACATATTGATCTCCCAGGCACATATTCTCTTAGGCCTAGTTTTCATGGTATTTAACATAGCTTAGTTTGGCATCAAAACCCTGTTTTAATAAAAGTGACAATGTAGATTTTTCTCTATGAGCATTTAATCTTTTGTATGCCTGCACTGATTGAATGCAAGGTTTGATTTGGTTGGGTTTTGTTTGGAAGAGTGGTGAAATCTTCTCTACTTCTCTTTGTGGCCACGCAGTCTTCATCAGTTGTCTCACTTTTCTAGATGGTTCTTACAGACACTAAAAACCAGCACCGTGTGCTTTATTAATTAGAACATGGAAGAGATCAAAGCTCAAGACAGAAAAGATGTTTTCAGTGGCAGGCCACAGTTTTAATGCAACACTGAATGCTAGAACAGATTGTTTTCAACCTAAAAACAAACAAACAAACAAAAAAAACCGGCTAGACCCAAACTGCAGTTTTCTACCTGTCTGGGTTGTCCTTCAGGGAAATCTGGGCGGGTTAAGCAGTGGGAGAAGTGAACTTCTCCAAGCTGAGAAACCAAAACCATTTTATATGCATTTGCTACTCTGTTCAGTGCATGTGTAGGGAGATTATTTTTAATCTTAATATCATCTCCTGTGTGAAAAATGTTGGAATAGGAACAGTAAGGGCTTATATGCATTGCTTGTGTCTAGGACACTTGGGTCCCAGCCTGGAAGCTGCTATTAAATGCTGCTTGTAGCTTCTTGAATTATTATTTTATTATATTCTCTTTACTTTATATAAATTTAAACAGTGGTAGCATTTTTTTTTTTCAGTGGTTTTGCTTGCTAACAAACTTCATGTTGTTGTATAAAGAATTTCCTTTAATTTGAATTTTTCCACTTGTACTTAAAAGCAAGTAAATAGTAAAAACAGCACTGCAGGAACTGAGTTAGGGTGTAATAATAATTTATACATATGTTAAGAATAGTCATTAGTATAGCGCCTAGCAACACAGCGGGCATGACTTATTACACAATATTGTATTTGCTTATTGCCTAAGTGGAACACAAAGCAGTTATAACTGATTACATGTTAAAGCACACAGTTGTGAGAGTCAATTTCGCCACGATTCCGCTGGTGTTTTGTTGGAAAATGCCACGATAGCGTTACGAATCAATTACTAAGTAGTCATTAGGAGGAAACACATATTGAATATATTAATCACTTCCACAATAAATTGTATGACTACACAATAAAAGCACACATGCTATTTACAAAGGTTATCATAAGTCTAATTTTTTCCCTATATTATTCAATTAAACCCATAAATAGGAGAGCAAGAAGTTGAAGAAACACCTTATCACAGCTCAGGCATAACAAACACGGGGCTGAAATATCCCAGCAGCTCGGAAACCAAAAGATGGTACATACTGGGGCATGGAGCCATTATGTTATTAAAGATGCTCAGAGCTGTGCATCATCACTTTTATGGGTCTTGTCAGGGGATCATCGGGTGGTTCAGGTGGGCCTGCTCAGGGCCAAACCTTCTGCATGAGGCTGGGTCCTTGGAGGAGCCCCCAGCCTCAATGCGCAGCTCCTGTGGATGGGTATGAACCAGTTCTCAGCGGGGTGCGGAGCTACAGCACAGCTGGTATTTGTGGTGGATTTCAAAGAATCATTAAGGTTGGAAAAGACCTCCAAAGTCATTCGGTCCAACCATCCTCCTACCACCAGTGTCACCCACTAAACCACGTCCAGGTTGCACCAGGTCCAACCTTTCCTTGAACAGCCCCAAGGAAAGTGACTCCACCGCCTCCCTAGGAAACCTGTTCAAACACCTGACTGCTCTTTCTGAGAAGAAATGTCTCCTAATATCCAACCTAAACCTCCCCTGGCAGCTGCTGTTAAGACCACCACTGTCTCAAACTCTCTCTGTTGTGCCACCTCCCTATGATATGAAGGCAAATCTTGCAAGTAAAATTAGAACTTTCTGTTCATTGTTAATGCTTCTGATTTATTTTTACAACTTCTGAAACAGCATCACTGTGACCAATGAAAGCACTTTTCCATAGACAGTATCTACGTTTTGATATTTGAGTTTTCTACTTCATTCTGTTGTTCTGTATGTGTTCAAAATAGACTTTTTTAATTTTCCTACCCATAGCTGCAAAGTTTGAGAAGTAAATAGAAATGCATAAAAACGTATTTTCTTCAAGAGTGTTCATTTAAGAAAGCATGCATTTAATCAAGATTTAATGGATTAGATCTTTATGGAGTTGGGGAGATTCAATGAGATAACTACTAATAGATTTAAAATACACAAAAGAAAGCAAGCTGTAAATTATATTTAGGAAAAAAAAAATCCAATTGACAAAGAATGTTGGGAAGCAATTGCTTGGGAAGTATCATATAGCACTAATGCACCCTTACATTTTACTGGATAGAGTATCAAAATAATCATTTCAGACTGGTGTCGGTGACATTTCAAAGACCTTGAATAAATTCCTGTAATATTTAAAATCAGTAATACATGCTTATCACCTTTTTCATATTTTTCTGTGTTCCTCCCTCACAAAATAAAGAGAAAAATGAGTTATTTTCTTAGTTGAACAGTTTTTCTCTTGTCTCTGACAGTAAACCTGATAATAAGTTGTACAAATTACACAGAAGTATAAAATATGTTTTACAAAGTGCATGATTGAATGCACATCTCATTTTGGGGTAGGTAGGAATGTATCAGGCTGTGGGTACCTTGCTGAATTCATAACAACAATTTGAACCTGCTATTCAGTAATATAAATGAGGCTTTAAGAGACTAGAGTGTATGTGCAGGGGGAAAAAAAAAATCTGGAAAATGCAACAGTGTGTATCTGTTTCCTCTGAAAGTACAGAATATTATCCCCTAACGTTCTCAGTCATGCTGTGTTACATGCTTTGTGGAGCTGCTTGGAGCAGACTGCTCTTCCACATGCCTTAGGCCAGGGGGCACGTATGTCGGGTGGTGGTGGTGGTATGTAGAGACTGAAGGCTGCCATGAGAACCGTATATATTTATGTGCTTGTGAACAGAACATGCCTTCATCACCACGGCCATTCTGTTGAATGTGTCTACTTAAATGTTTTTATTCAAAAAATAATCATTTACCCTATTTAATGTATGACTGTACCTTTTCTCATAGCAGTTCGCTCTTAATTTAAACAATACTAAGTGCCTATGAACTTTCACTAGTGTGCAGGGATTGACGCAACATTTCTTTAAAATTGCAGGGCTATGGGATCTCCACTGAAATCTAATAGCTCACGCAGGATATCATAAACATGAGACTGCTGTACGTGACACCTCTAAACTTTCAGCAATAAGTAATGAAGAACTGTGAGAACAGAGAAACACAGGAGATCTATCTGGAGCCTGTTTTTATATGTGGAGCGTTTCATTTAAGAGACTCTTTCAGTTGTCCACCATTGCTGCATTTGCACATAGAAAATATGCACAAGAGGAGGAAAATACTGCTTTTTCATTGCTTTTAATGCTTTTCCAGGTGTCTTTGAATGCACAGGGCTTATGCTCACTGTCTAGAAGGACTTACATGAGAAGAGAGGGATTCCTGTCTCTTTTAGTCTGGTCCCTCCCATGGCTGAAAACTGGATTCTTTCATGCTGAAGATACTTAATGTAAGAGGATTTGCAGCCCCCCTCACCCCAGCTCTCAATGCAGAGGCCCTAAATCATACTTCTGTCCCAGAAAATGGTAGTTTCCTGTACTTCAGGTAGGGTGAAAAGCCTATCTGAAAGGCAAACTACACCTGAAACAGGGAGGAGGAAAACGTCCTCAAATTCAGTTGCCAGAGGTTTCTTAACATCTGGAATACAGTACAGATCCTCTAACTGTGTTGGTACAGCAACACAAATAACAGTGATATAGTTTGCTTTGAAAGGTCTGTAAATGCTACAGCATTTAAGATATCTGGAGATTTTTCATTAATCTCAGTTTTTGATGGATAAAACATAATGGGATTTCCTCATAAAACTCTGAATGGGTAATAAGACATAGAAAACCTCTGTGCTTTTTGTTTTAATTCAAATGGTCATGCATTATTCAAGGTGAAAGCCTACTGTATTAATTTAGTAAACATAAAGCACAGCTAATACTGATCCTTTCCTTCTTGCAAGGGAGGGAATAACATTTAAACATGGTTAATTGATGCTATTTTTTAAACCACATGACCTATATCCCAGTAACTTGTTCTTTCCAAAATCTCACTAATGAACTACTGTGAATAAATGAGGGAGAACAGACAATATTTTCAGGGCTCCTTAAAATAAAATAAAAAATCAAAGCAAATTGACCCTATGTTTAATGAAGGAGCTGCATGTTGTCCTTGCTAGAATTGTTTACTTAGCTTACTGGGAAAGGGAATCCCTGTTCTTAGGGATGGTTATAGGGAAGTTTGGATTACCTGATGACCTATTCAGTTGTGAGGAAGTCAGAAGATAATACGAATGCTGACATCTTAGGTTGAAAATCAAACAAAGTTATTTCCAAGCATAATTGTATGCTGCTATAAGTATGCTTTCTATATTAGCAAAGAAATATTGTTAATAAATAGCACAATATTCCAATATATTGTTAGTGTATTTTTATGTTCTGTTTTGTTTGCTAATGAAGCTTTTCAAATGCTTATTTATATTACACAAATGGCAGTTCCTGTAACTGAGCTGTCATTTTCCTGTGTTTGGGGGATATCTTTGAGAAGAGAATGGAAATCATAATTAGAGGTGTTGCTGCTGAAACAAGCTGATGTGACTTTGAATTCCATCCCAAAACCATACCTAAGGAAAGCACAGAAAAGTTGATTTTGTGTACCCATGCTAGATTACATAGAGTACAGGAACCATTTCTGAAGTATTGACAAATGCTTAGTGTAAAATTGACCCCACATGAGTGGGTCACTAAAGGTATGAGTAAAACTTGCTAACTTGGATGGAAGTAAAAAGAGATAAGTTTCGTGGTAACGAAGAGTGCTGAAAGGATACCTTGCTGTGAAAGATACACTGAAGACAAACACACTATTTGCTATATTTACTGCATATATTTCTGTCAAATGTATACAGTACTCTTGGGCAAACATCAAAAAACATTTGAAATATTTGAAATGTGTATGGTACAAGCACAGATGTAGAGTATTTTAAGTTGAAATATGGGTGGTGTCCTCATTGTTTCATAAAAACTTTTGCATACTTTTAAGCTACATGTTTATAAAACACTAGGAAGTGAAACATGTATCTTACTTTCTAATAATGTCCCATTTTTTTTCAGTATTAAGTGCCCCATGATAACTGAAGATTGTTGGATAAATGAAATTTCCAGGATAGGTGCAATGACATTACTAGGTTTGAAACAGAAGAGTGGGCTGGAAAAGTAACTATAAACATGGCTGTGCAGGCTATAATTATAGCTCAAGGCTGTTCCTGTGGAAACAAAGCTAAAAAAAAAAAAATCTTCCAATGCATTTAATTTTTTCTTTTTTTTTGGGGGGGGTGTGTAAAATTAAGGATTCCTTCCTTCTCTTAGAAAATTGAACTCATCAAAATATTCCAACACTTTTACTCTGCCCCATATTTTTCTTTCAAGTGTTTGTAGGTGGCTGAGGGTTTGTGAGCCACATGGCGCTCCCCAGTGCATGCCACTCTTAGAGCTAGGTGGGAATAGCATCTCTGCCTTCAGCTTCTCAGTGAGGGAGTTCCTCTGTTTTTCCATAAGGATGGGGTATGCTACTTCATCCCATATTTAGAGAATAAATTACAGAAGTTTGCTTTAGAAGAAGGCAATGTGCTTTTTCAGGAAAGAAGGGATGGGAATGATATACTCTTTTTTTAAGTAACGAGACTGAAAGTCACGTGGAAATGGGATCATGATGGATTTTTTTTAAAAAAAAAAAAGAAAGAGAAAGAAAAAATAAAAGACTAGATTAACAAAAGAATATTTTTTTATGAATGCATGCTTACAAGTTTCAGAGAGGTGGCCTACTTCACCAGAAATGGCAATAGCTCTCAGCTTTGAGAGAGCAACAAATAAAAGCAGCAACAAATAAGTCCTTGAGCTAGACCATTGTACAGAATGAAAATGTTAACTTGACTTTTTATTAGCTATGGAAATCAAAAACGCATTGGCTGTGGATGTAACATCAAATAACTTTTTCTTCATTTGTATTTATATAGTGTTTTATAGTGGTTATATAGTTATGTAATCTTGATTTATAGTCAATATTCACCTCACCAAAAAGCAAGGTGAGGGGGTTCTGAGTTGGCTGAGCTTGTTCAAGAAGCCACAGAAGGGTGTTAAATGTGGTGCCTTGACTCTGTTGGAGGTGGCAGCAGAAGTATGGGTGTAGTCCAAATGGAACTCAACCCAATGATCCTCTGTGGCTCCTCTGCGTGGCCTCTTCTCTGTGTAATACCTTTTCCACTGAATTCAGTATGGGTTAGGACAGAACAGAGTCCATACAAAATAGGCAGCTAGGCAGCAACAGGAAATTTATAAAGAACTTTCAAGGATAGTTGTGTTGTAAGAATTTTATGGATTTATGATAATATGTCTAAAGCTATTCAGTATTCACTTCAAGCTGTATGGTATTGCTGAAGTCTTAACTGAGGGTTAATACTTGTTTAGATCAAGGAGATCATAGATAAATATTTCTTGTTAATTGATCAAATGAAATGTAAGTCCTAATTGATTCTTTTTATGCCTGTTCTTGATTCTGGCTGTCTGAGATACAGATCAAATTGTTATTTCGGTTGTATCTGTTCTCCTTTCTACAGATGCACACTAAATAAGATTAACAAGAACAAGAGGACAAGGAAAACAACAGAGCAGTCATTTTGATTTTTTTTTCTCTTTGCTTTTCAATGATTTTTTGATGTTTATGAGTGCAATTAAACTAAAACAGAGTATTTGACTGCATCAAAGAACTGGTGAATATTATGTATACCTTCACAGAATCACAGAATCACAGAATTTCTAGGTTGGAAGAGACCTCAAGATCATCGAGTCCAACCTCTAACCTAACACTAACAGTCCCCACTAAACCATATCCCTAAGCTCTACATCTAAACGTCTTTTGAAGACTTCCAGGGATGGTGACTCCGCCACCTCCCTGGGCAGCCCGTTCCAGTGCCTCACAACCCTTTCAGTAAAGAAATTCTTCCTAACATCTAACCTAAAACTCCCCTGGCATAACTTTAGCCCATTCCCCCTCGTCCTGTCACCAGGCACATGGGAGAACAGGCCAACCCCCACCTCTCTACAGCCTCCTTTAATGTACTTATACAGAGCAATAAGGTCACCCCTGAGCCTCCTCTTCTCTAGGCTGAACAAGCCCAGCTCCTTCAGCCGCTCCTCATAGGACTTGCTCTCCAGGCCCCTCACCAGCTTCGTCGCCCTTCTTTGGACCCGCTCAAGCACCTCGATGTCCTTCTTGTAGCGAGGGGCCCAAGTTATTTTAGTTATATATTTTAGCCCAAGTTACCTTAGTTATTAATACATGTGATCAGCTATGAAAAATATCAGTTGAAACATCTCTTCTATGAATACAGCATAGGAAGCTTGTAGTAAAGTAGTAGTTAGCTAGTAGTTACGTATTACAGAGGCCAATTATTTTTAACATCTTGATTTCAAGGTCAATATAACTTCTTTCTTTTCAGAATAATAAAGGAAAAGTTGAAAAAAAGATTTCATAGACTTTTCCTAACTGTCCTGTTTCGGGAGGTCCTTATTTATCATGCAAAATGATTTGTGCCATGAGTGGTAAGTGGAATCAGAATATATAGTGCAAAAAATCTTTCATATGCCTTGTTTCACATTAATAATTGATGAACACTGCATACGTTTTTTTTTTTTTTTTTTTACTTTGATATATAATGTATTATTTTAAAAATACAAAGCACCAAAAAAAAATCTTTTTTTTTGGGGGGGGGGGAGGGGTGGGGGGGAAGGGGAACTTGAAATATTCTTTGATTGTATTTGGAGACAACCATTTATGGTTATGATTAGAGGTATGAACAGCTGCCTAAGTCAAGTATAAAGAAAATGAGTGGGATAATCAGGAAAATCTGAAGTGTCCTCTTTCCTTTTTACACAGACCTTTTCAAAACAGAAGTCAAAATTATAGGAAATGTTTGTGCTGTAAAATGACCTGTAAATGTTTTATCATATGAAATCACTTAATTTAATTTGTTTCCATTTAACAATCAAAATATGAGAGTCTGCAGCAGATCAGAAAAGCTACATAGGAGCTGGCACAAGACCACCGTGATTTTCAGAGGTGGGTGTAGCAATACTTATGTACAGCCATCTTTGTTTTATTTTGTTGTAGGTATTAGATTTTTCTTCACTTTATGACGCACTTGGCTCAGTGTAAAGAAAGTTCTAAATGCTCCAATAAGCCTGCCTTTTTTTTTCTTTTTTTTCTTTTGCTCCTTGCAAATGGGTGAAATTGGGCACAGTCCCAAATCAGTTGTTGTAATGTTCTAGCTGTCAAGCAACAGACAGAAAAAAAGTTATTGGGTCAGTTTAATGCTTTTTCCAGACAATATGCCTTCATTTGGCATAGTTTTTCTACAACTTCAACAGAGCCATTCATTTTTATTTTTTAGGAAAATCTGGGAGGGAGAAGAAATAGTAGGCAACAGCTATCTGTACTACCTTGCTGGCAGTGCTTAGCTGCAGTTAACTCCGGCACACAACAGCTCTCTGCGGTATGCTGCTGGAAGTGTTATCCCCGCTTACAGGATTTCTCGTTCGACCGTCAGCACTGCCTTTGCTAGGATCTCAGGGGAGGAAGAAAGAAATAATGCTGAAGAACTGATCTAGTGTGCTGCATCTGAGGGCATGCTACTAAAACTCTTCTCCAGCGAGACTTTAGTGAGATTTTTACTCAGAGGCTGGTGCTTATGTTCATTGGGGATTTTTTTTTTTTTTTTTTTTTTCAGGGAGGACGTGACCTGTGCAGCAGTGCTGTTATGAGCGGTTGAAGAGTTATGCAGCAAATTGCTTGGCACTTGTGGCAGTACTGAAACGAGATTTTGCCATTATGGCAAAATTTTATGCTCGAGTCAGATACTCATCAGATAAATATGCTGTTAATTGCTAGTGGAACAACCCAAGGCTCCTTTTGGTTTTCTAGTACTAGTAGTATCATCAGAGATTTGTAAGTGGTGCCATGCAATAGGAAGAACGCAATGAACCTGTATGTATGTTGAGGATGCATATTATTTAGAATAGCAGGTAAATTGAAGGGGGGAATAAAGTCACTTTTGCTTGCAAACCCAGTGTTTGCCTGTAGCTTTAGCCTGCGGTGCTGCAGTCTGCCCAGGCTCTTCTGGCTGTAGCAGACCCCAGAGGGTGCCCCTTGGTCTCATCAGGGAAGTCTGTGCTCTGGAGAGGAGCAACTGTTGGAGTGAACAGTAGGCAAAAGTACAAAATGACAAGCAGAGTTTGGGGCCAGGGACTTCGATCATTGCTTGCAGCCTGCTGATGAGCACACAAATACCAACTCCAGCCATGTTTTTTGTTTTCCTATCTCAACAGCTCCAAGAGGAGAGGAGTATAACCTCTAGTTCAAAAGCTACTTTTTTATTGCACAGAACTTAATGTTGTTGTTTAAGGATGGAAGTACCCTTTTCTATCCTTCTTAGGGACTCTTTTGGGGAATCACCATGTGCCCTACTTAGGCAGGCTTTCTAATACCTGGTACCAAAAGAGCAGGCAGAAGGGAAAGGTGGTCCCAGTCTTGTTTGATTTGCTTTAGGTGTAACAGTTCTGCCACAAACCAAAAAGACACCTGCAAACTACTTTTAATAGATTTGCTGTAATTAGGTATGAGTAACAATAGCTTGTATTCTACACTTTCTGTGTTTGTGGTTCCCTATGGTTCCCTGAAACCAACATAGCACAGAGCAGTCTGTAGGATATCAATGTATTGTAGCCTGAACAGTCACAGCAGAGTCCTTGGAAAAACGGACATCAGAAGAAACCCAATTTCCTCACACCAGAAGACAGTTGATCATATTGATCAGTATGTATGCAACCTGGAGGGGAACTGTTTTTAGAGCATTCCAAAAACACGAGGCTTAATTGAGCTGACAGCATTGGTGCTAACTTCAGGATGTTTATTATGAGAGTTGCTGCGGGTAATTTGAATCCATTTGGGGAAGGAAATTGTCTATCTTGTTTTATGAGGAGAAGTTGTACAATTGCCTGTTACATCTTTTGTCTATGACTTTTGAAGCTATGTGTGTTAAACATGTCTAGGATCTATGTATCAACCTCTGAAAACTGTTTACACCTAATAGCATAGGTGAAGTTGTCCTTAAATTGAATCCCAGTCTGTAACAAACAAAAAACAAATACATGCAATGACTGATGATCACTGATGTTGATGCAATGTATCAAAATGAGATCATCCTATATCTCATTCTGTACTGGTACATATGTGTTTTTTGCTACTGTTAAATACAACCCCACTTCTGTATCAGGTCTAAGGTTTTGCTGGTTGTTTAAATTTGTCTTGTATTCCACAGTTAAATTTGAATGCAACATCTCATTGGAACAGAGTGTATTTATGTTTCATCAAAAAGGTCCTTAGTGTATTAATTATTTCAGGGCTTCTTTTGTGAATATTTCTTCTGTCTGAATAACCTGCCAGGAATACATTCATGATGAATATCCATTTTCCCTGACTGAGACTACTAGCAAAAATATCAAGGTTTTACTGTAATTAGTTCTTTTTCAGATCTGTGTATAATCTTTTGATTACATTTGTTATTAGACTTTCGTATGGATAATTAATACCGTATCCTGTAACATGATTTCCTATAAAAACAGAGGTTATACATTCCTTTTATTTAAGATGGCAGTATACCACAGTGATTGAATTTTATAGACCTGAGGCTTAAAAGGAGTGCTGTTTCTTGGTTGTAAAAGAGTGTTGCTTTCTCAGTTTTAAGGTGTGAGCTGCTTGCCAGGAATATGCTTTTATCAGGTTGTAAGCCTAGATGGACTCTGAGGAATCAGCTCAAATGTCAGTGGAGCCTGGTAGAGCATGAACTCAGTATCCTTTTCCCATCTCTCTTCATGCAATACTGGAAGCAAGCTCCAGTGTGGATGAGATTTCTGTTGTCGCAGGAAAGGGACCTGATGCTTGATGGTCTTGGGATGTTTTCCTGGAAGCCTTGAGTTCTTTCACATTTTTCCTATAGACACAAACAGTTTTGTGATCTTTCTGTACACCAGTCTTGGCCTATGAGGTAGGTAGCTGTTGGTTTCTTCCAGGTTATTCAACCTGTAGTTCCTTTGTCTTTGGGAGTGGTGTATAGTGGAATCTAGGCTAGGGAGCTGACATCTTCATTAGTAGAGTATTTAAACTGTAATATGATTGATTTAAAAAAAAAAAAAAAAGACTTTTGGCTGCAGAATATCTCAGTGGTCAGAGTTAAAGGATGGTATAGTCATTTATCTTGCTAAACAAACTCTTAAAATCTGTTAACTCCACTTGGCTTTTCAGCTCAGTGGTTTGACCTAATTTGATTTCTCTTCATTTTTTCCAATACATTTAATTCTTGCAGGAAAAAAAGAAAGGAAAACCTCTGCTTCTGTTGACCAGTTCTCTTAGCTTTTTGCATTTGCTTTTTTTCTGTTTGTCACTCAAAGTAATCCCAATTCCAGTTAATATCTTAAATTCAGGCCAGTTCTCAATGTGGCATCTAATGATTTAGCTATGTCCTGGCTTCAAATATAAAGCAATTATGCCTAACGTGTACTTGCTCAATTGGTATACGATTTCTTATATTTCTCTATTTTTAATGGACTGATAAGAATGTAAAACAACACTTGATATTTAGATGATAATTTCTAATGTATCAGGCACAATACTAGCAAAAACTATGCTTCCATAAACCTATAAATCTTGATTTGCCATGTCCTTGATTCACTGCGGTATGGGAGAAAACAATTATTTGTGCACAGTGAAAGGAACTCTGCCAACTGCAAACAAAATTCACAGTATATTGAAATATTACAAAGCTTTTCTGTTCCTGAAGTGCTCATGGTTATCTGCTATATTACATAACTTTAATCTAAGCTGCTTTAGAAAGCAAAAAGGCTTTTTTTTTGGCATTAAGCTATCTGCAGTACTGAGGCTGACATTTTGAAAAGTAAATGGTAAGTCTGAGTGTCTGAGAAGCCAGTTTAAGATGTCTTAAAATGGCTTTAAGAAGTTAAGCACCTGCCATCTGAGAAGCAGTCCTTTAGAGACCTCTAAACTTGAACATCCAGAATTGCTAGCCACTTCTGATAGCTATGCTCACATAATGCCTGCATGTTTTGCTTGCATGGTATTTCTTGCTGTCAGCTATTCACAGGCCAAGATGGAAGACAAAATGGCACTATGAGGTATGAATGCATTACTTAAATTTTCAAAATACTGCTAGATGTATAGCAAAGAATTACCTCACAGTTTAGAGTTGCCATTCAGTGGATGGCAGTACAGCTCACCAAGAATCCTTTTTCAGGGATTTTGTTGTCTGTTATGGTCTTCCATAAGGCCTTGGTTTTATCAAGGAGAATTAGAAACTTAATGGACTGGCAATCAGGCTGTGCTCAGACAGGGGGGTTGGAAATCTCTTTTCTCAATTGTCTGTATTGTTTAAATCTGTGTAGAAATGCCAATGGAGAAAACTTTGGTTGAAGAAGTTTGGAAGCAAATTGAGCTGTGAATTTATATTTGTTTCTAACACAGTCCTCTGAGGGTGATATCAGAGGTTCTGATTGAAGAGCTGGTAGAAAAAATTATAGATAAACAGGCAAAATCAATGCTAATAAATACCCAATGTCAGATATTAATCACTGAAGGATTTTTAGGTAATTCAAATATGAAATAGCCTAGATAAGCTACTAATTGGGATGGGACATGAAGCTTCTCACTTAAAACTTTTGTACCTCTTTTGGATACCAGGGCTACTCCAGGTGAGAAACCACCAGCAGTTCAGGCTGAAGAATTGATGGGGAAGATGGGAAGAAACCAGCACAAATGGTGAATGGGGGAACACAGGGCAAAATACAGTAGGCAAGCGAGGAGTCATCGTAGTCTTTTTAAAGGGAACTTACGCTGGGCAAAACTATTGATCTGTTAGACGCAGTTTGCTAAGCTAAGTTTTCCAGAAGACATTAGATAGGTTGTCTTAAAGGCTTTTATGAAAATGAAGCTGCCAGGAGAAGGAGGGAAGACCCTTGAAAATGCAAGTAATGTGTTAAAGAGCAAAGAGCCCCTGCCCTTTGTTTCCTAAAGTATTAACTCTAATTAGGGGAAAAGAATATGTAGGTAGGTAAAATACATAAAAGGTGTTGGTGGATCACAGTAAAGGATGTTGTCTGCTGCCTTTCTGTTGAAGGACTTTCTGAAGTGCTTTCCAAGACTGGTCTGAGATGAACCTTACAAAATTAGCAAGCATTCATTCAGCTGTGTCCTTCAAACCTGACCTAATAGTCAATACATTTAAATCTCTCATCCGTCTCCAGTCTGTACCACTCTTTCACTGTTCACTTGTTGAAACCAGGGAATCTGCCTGAGTCAATATCCCTGACTTGTTAATGAGCTGCCCAGCAGGGAAATCTTTCAGAAACCTGAAGCTATCTACACTATTGCCATGGAAATGCATTTTTTGTGTTTTTTTTTTTTTTTTTTTTTTTTTTTTTTTTTTTTTTTTTTTTTTTTACAGTATCCTGGCTTCAAAAAACCTTAGGCTTAGTGTCCAGCTTCACTACTTTTCTGCTGTGGCAGCTAGCTAACTGACCAGGATGGTTTGGTCCATTGTTTTATATATTGTTTCCTTCGGACTCAGTCAAGTAGCTGTGTGTTCTTGTAGAGGTGAAATGTAGCAAAACTGAGGAAAAAACTTTTGGGACAGATAATGTATGTCCAAGGGATTATCTGAAGGGAAGATTAAAAACAGGAGAAATAAAATATAGCATTAAACATTCGGATCAGAGCTAAGAGGGAACAAAGCTGTTTCACATCAGCCTGGTGAGAGTAAGGAAATAAGCATCCATTTTGGTAAGCTTTATTTAAATTGAGAATGGTTTGAAATGGATATGAGACATACTTTACAATACCCAGTGCATTCTTAAGTGTTTTCAATTTGCTTGTTTTGAAAATTCTTCTGAATATACCTTCGTATCTTAACATGTAAGGTTTTTGTTCGTTTTTAATGTTTATTTGGCAGATAAAACCTACAAGCTTTTCAAAGGCAAAAGACAATTTGAGAAAACTGGTATTCTGTATCCCTGAACAACGTTTTTTAAAAAACATAACAAATCTATTTACAGTTTCTACAAATAGAACTCAAAAATTCTAGCTAGATGTTTCAATTATGCCATAGGCATTTGTTCTCTTTCTGTATTTAGTTTAGAGGTTCAAGCAGCAAAACTCAGATACAGACCTGAGCTTCTGACAAGTTTGTGATGGTATATTTAGAAGTAGGGCTATTTTTTTTTTTCAACTGTTTCGCTACTTGCAGTCATTTTCTATTAAAAGAGCACCTAGAGGTCAATGAAAAATAGAGTCCTACTGTGTTAGCCATGGGGAAAGCACAGAATAGATTGTCTCCAATTTCATTGTGCTTCTAATCAAAGTAGACACTATCAAGGACCTTACAATACTGTGAAAATATCTAATCTGTGTTGCTAGAAGTCTGTCTAGTAATGGAACTGACAGTAATTTTGGCTAGTATTTCTTGTCCTAATTTGTCACATCTGAAAATAATACAAGCCATTTTCTCACTGTTTTATCATTCATTCATCAATTTGCTTTCTAAACAGTGACAACATAAAAAATGCATCATGTTTGTTTCGGTCAAGACTGTTTTTGTTTTTCCAAATGCCATAGTGTTTCTCTCTCTCTAATCTTTGTGTTCTGAGTCACTCACAGATGCTTTGACTAATGGAATAAAGCTATGTATAATTACTTCTCATGCTTAGTGGAAGCCTTGGTGATGGTTAAATCTTTTTTTTTACTTTATTTTTTTTAACAAAATCTGTTCAGTAGCATGTAATTCCAGCAGCATCATGTTTGAAAGTAACTTCATTAACAATTCAGACTTTCAGGTTTTTTAGCTTGTCTCTCAACAGCAAAGACTATTTAGAATGTCAATTGGGTGTTGTGCAGTTACAGGTTGGAATTGTATCATATTAAATTATATATTGACTAGTTAGAAACTAAAGCATCAAATGTTTACATTAAATCGTAAAATGCAAAGCAACAAAGACATGGATTGTATGCATTTATATTAGTACTTTTTTCCTACATATGGCTTTCTTTAAAATAAATGAATCTGTGTGACTTCTGGTGAATTTGAAGTTTCAAAATTCCAGCTAAATAAAGTACATAATTAGGCAAGGTGAGAAGGCAGATACCGTTTGAATGTTGGTGATATATTGCCTTCAGGAGTTTCTCACACATAAAGTCCTGAGAACTCACGTTCATTTTGAAGTCCGGTTATCATCTGTTTTTAGACATTGTGGAACTTAGACAATTAAGACCTGCATAAGATCCCTCAAACCATACAAAATTGCTTTGATTACAAATAATTTTAAACTCCAACATAATGCTAGTGAAAAGAACATACTTCATTGGTTATAGTCACGTGTAGCTGCATGTACATAGGAAGAAAGATTTTTATTGTCATCATGTTAAATGTCTGTTTAAATGCAGTCAATGAGGTGGAAAAATCAAGCTTAGTTTTGGAGATGTCCTGCTCTGACAGAACAAATTTTTCTAGTAATTTAATCAAAGGATTGTTCTGGGTTTATACAGGTGCATCTGAAGGGCATGGGGGGGGGAATCATTTTTCTGAGATTCAATTTTAATTAATTTGAAAAATGTTAATGTCACAGAACTGAATTTAAATCCACAACATCTGATTTTTCAGGAAGTCCAAAATTCTCAGTGTTGAGCCAGATTGGGTGCCAAACTTTGTCACTTAATTCTAAGGGAGTGTTTATACATTGGATCAGATGAGTCCCTAAAATCTGTAGATGGTAGGGAAAGGTATTTCTACTTGCAGAAGCTGTCACGAAGCAGTATAGAAGATGCTGGATTACTGGGTGCAGTGTGAGCCTGCTGATGATACCCTTTCTTAAGCAGAGCACAGCCTGTGTCCCCTAGCACCACTGGAGGAAGAATTTGGTTATCACCTTCGATGGTGGGAAACCTGCCGTATGGTTTGGGTGGCTCAACTCTGTGTGTGCTCCTCCTTTCTGTGTAAGAGGTCTGTGGGAGGGAATGCCTTGATCTGGAGTTGTTGGGACTTCTACCATATACATTGAACCCATGAGCATATGTTTATTTTAGTGTTATTGTACAAATTAAGTTCACTGAAACATGAAATGAGCAGTCAATATTAGCTGTAGTTTCACTTGGTTTTGGAGAGGTGCATCACTACTTCAGCATAGCTGATATTAAATTACTAATCCATTCTGAGATATTACTGCTGGGCATAAGAGTGAAATCCTGATTTGTAAGTGGAGTGAGCAGATGCAATCACCATTTGAGTCGATGCAAAATGCAAGCAGCCAGACAGACAAAGATCAGCAGAATGACTTCTGCAGAATTAGAGGAATTTATTCATGGAGCAGTGCTTGGCATACAGGAGTTCCTGTGCAGTAGGCTCTTGGTGCCTTCTGCTAGATGGGATTTCTTCTTGGGGAGGAGGAGAGCTATTAAAATTGTTTTGGGGTAGGAAAATAACTGTAGGATTGGTCATGAAAGGATTGTGGTAAAAGAAACATGCATGAAAGAAAGCCCAAAATGACAATTGTTGTTGAAATAGAGGGAAACTTTTCTACCCTTTTGTTAAAAGAAAAAACAAAACAAAACAGCAGCCTAATATATATGTATGAAAAAATAGGAATGGATACATTCCCACAAAGGCACAGGATATATTTCAGTCCTTTGGAATTGCCTTTCTGAGAATGTGTTAATTTATTTTATTTTGTCTAGAGGCAAAGAAAGGTACTGCCGATAGGTAATCCTGCAGAAATATGATCATCAAAGTATTGCTTATGTTGATTCCTGCTGAGAAATTACAGGGAAAATAGGCTCAGAACTCGTCTGAAGTGAGTTTTGCTACTGAAACATATTTAGATGGAAGTGTAGATCTTGTAAGATGTAATCAGTTTGCCTTCTGGTGTCATGGTTATGTTTCCAGCCAGATTACAGCTTTGTGATTGCTGTATCTGTTAGGGGACAGCTATAAAAAGAATTTGAATGTAATTTGCCAAAAAAAAAAAGAAAAGAAAAGAAAAACAAACAAACCAACCACCAAACCTTAAGACTCATTGGGTAAAATCTCTTTTCAGTTGCTAAGTCAGATTAATAGTAATATTGAGTAAATTTTATATTTAAATTGATTCTTCATTTAAGAGAAATTAAAATACTATATTTGGCAGGCAATATACTATCAACAATGAATAAGATTATAAAAATAATGAACTCTTGTTATGTTTCCTAGTCTACTTCGTTATATTAAGAAAGTGGTCCCAATTTGGGCCTTCCCTGAAGGGATGAGAGGAAGACTTTATAACTTTCATCTGAGTTTGAGTGATTTAGCAAAGAACGTACTGATAAAGACAAAAGAAACCCAGGCTAAGGTTTCTCTACTGTAAAGTGTAATCACTGAATTTAGTAAATATCATAAGATATTTGGAATTGAGAAGAATAATAAACTTGAGGCATAAATTACATGAGCCTCTATCGTAAATCTGAAGCTAGAACTATACTATCTGGAAAAAAAAAATGCCGTTTTACATCAAAATGTAAATGATTTTGTAGGGGGAAAAAATTTCTACCACTCTAATAGTCTATATTTTCCTTTGTGAACTTGAATGTCAATTTTACAGTTTTATTTTAACATTTGTATTAAATTGTCTCTTTTAGTTTGCACCAGTTATATAGTTTTGGGGTTAAAAAAACTATTCACTACCATATGCATTTAAACTTAACTGCACAGGTTTGCTAATCAGGAGGCTGGCATTTCATAGAAAATGTGTCTTGTGAATATGATGTTACAATAACTGTATCTGGCTAAAACTATATATCCTGCCATTAGCCCAAGACTCTTTCTGAATGTCAAATTCAGGATACTTCAGTTGTGAACAGCTTGGGAAATGGAGATGGTCTTTGATTTTCTTACCTCAGACAACAACTTTAGGAGCTCATATTCGCTTAATTTAGCTTAATCAATCTTGATTTGTCTCCTTGGTGGTGTTTTTTTTTTTTTTTTTTTGTTCAGGATGAAGTACTTCTTGGTAAGATTCCTCCCCCCACCCCCACCCCAATCATCTCAGTTAGATTTTTCCATGGTAAATGAGTTGTCTATTTCATGTTTCAGTACATCTACACTCCAGTGTAGCCAGAGCCTGTAAGTTTTTTGGTGTGTTCATGAAGCAGTTTGTGGCAGAGGTATTGTATTTTAAATGGGAATAAACTTTAACCTCTGGAATGACACTAAAGCATTCATTATTATGTGGTTAATGATTTAATGAAATGAAGACGTATCTGTTTTCTATGAAAAGTACATGGTCATAGTTTTTTGTCCTCTCAGTGTCAACACTGACATAGAAATTGATCCTGTAGAATTTTACAGGACAACTTCTCTCTATCAAAACAGGTAAATCCTAATTCCTTTATGATATTTTCTGAACAAATTACCTTCAGTCTCTTCTCAGACAACTGGCTCTGCGGTCTTCTGCTGTGGACTCTCCTAACAGCAAAGTACCCAATCTCCTGTTCTCAGACATCAGCTTTACCTCAGGAAAACAAAACAACACAAACAAACAAAAAAAAACACAACAGGGGGTTCAGTCCCCTTTGTCCAGCTTGTTTTAGGTGGTGTTTAATATAATACTATATACAGGGCTTAATCCCAGCACAGTTCTTGAGTTTGTAGCTTGGGAATATCAATGATCATTGCCTGTAGTTCTTCACCCCGTATGGATCTGAAGGTGATTGAATGCATTTATGCAAATACTGCTCCTTAATTACTGAAGGAGAACCTATGTGTTTTCATATGGCAGTGCTGTAATATTTGGCCTATGGTTGTGCCACCCAACAGTACCTAGAAAAAGAACTAACTCAGGTCCATTTTTTCACTTTTTTAATTCTGTCTATGCAGCTCTGATTAGAGATTTTGTTGCTTTACAGGTGGCCAGAAAGACCACAATATGACATTATCATCTTCCAAGCCTTTTTTCCCACCTCTTCTAGTCTAAAATCACTGAGTCCTGGGAGATGAGAAGATGCATTTCATATGTTGGCCACTTAGGGATGTGGAAATGACAGTATATTACTTGTTCTTTTGTTATGCCATGAATATTAAAATATAATGAAATAGTTATTTCATTTTCATCCCCTGCAGATTTGCAGAGAACCATGTTGCCTAGCTAAGAAAGGAATATTTAATTGCTGCTGCAAGAACCAAAGATTCTTGTCCTCAAGATAGGAATATAGGCTTTGTAGCTTTATAGTTTTGAGTATTTTTTTCTTGATTTCAGATTCACAACCAAAATCTTGCTAATAAGTGAAGTTGTTGTTCAAAAAGCCTCTGAGGGAAAATCCACGCTTCATTTAAGCCAGTGGCAAAGCCTCCTTTTGACATGGACTAGTTAGAGCACTGAGAGCATGAAGGTGTCACTGAAAAAAAAAAAAAAAAAAGACGTGGCCTTTAGCTTGGTGGTGAATCATGTGCTAGTGTTGCTAAGGGGGCGGTTTTGCATAGTGTGGTCTTCTCTCATAAAAATGTGGTCTTCCAACATGAGAGAGAGAGAGAGATGCAGTCTGAGGCTAAAAGTAACAAACGTTCAGTTATGGCTTCTGAAGCAACACATTCAAAGATGTCACAGGCCAGGTATTTTCAAGGTGTGAACAACAGCAGTAATAATAACTCATAGGTATTTTCAGATCAGAATATATAGGAATAGTTATCTCATTAGCAATCAGGAAAATAATCTCCTAAGCACCCATCACAGAGGACAATTATGATACAAATACCGCTTCATTTGAAAAAACAGATATCATAACACATCACTGGGGTTGCTACTTGAGGATTTGTTGATGATGCTTTGGTTTAGTTCATGTCAGGGATTACAGTGAGATATTAGGAAGAATTAAGGATTAGGCATAATATTCATAAAATGCTTCATCCTATTGTGTAATTTCCTTCTAGTCAAGTGTTTGCTCTAGATAGAATGTATTTCTTATGTTTTAATTCCTGTCAGTTAGATGTGATAAAGAGAAGAATAAACTTATAGACTGTGTTGTTTTTGCCTGGCCAGTTTTTAGCTTATGCTTTTTTCTAGGTGGATGGTACTAAATGTAGGGAGAAGGCAAGGTGCCTCAGGTGTTGATCAACAGCAAGTGTTAAAAATGTTGATTGGTTTGGGTTACTAAGCAGAACTTCAGTTTCTTTCTTGCTATGTAGTATCTACAGCCTGTGGGGAAACTTGAAAGGGTGCTTTAAGGGAGAGGGACATTTTAATAACCACCACACACACCCCAAATTCTGTTTTGTACTCAAAGTCTGCAGTACTCCCTCAGGTAATTTATTTCAGGCATCTGATAGCCTGGGCATGCAGTAGTCTACCTGGTGATAGCTCTCAAATGTTCACTCTAAGAATTGTATTTTGATAGTCCAGGTGATGGGAGAATGCTGCCATAGCTTTTTGTAGACCCAGAAAGGGTATATGGTGTTTTTTTTTTTGTTTGTTTGTTTTTCCTCCTCCTCTTCCCCCCTTCCTGAAGGCATCAACTAAGAATAGATCAGGTGGAAACATGGGACTGCCAGTGACTGCAGTCAATTATGATCTTAGCCTGCCAGCCCAGCACTTTTTACGAAACTGGGAAGGTTCCAGTCACTGTTAAAGCTGAAGGCTCCAAATGGTAAGGAAGAAATAGTTTATATTTCTACATAGATAAATAGATATGTTTATATAACTACTTTAAGTTGTTATGATATCCAGCTGCAGCTTAATGCATTGTCAGGGATAAGTGCAGTCTTGGACATAATAGGTCTTAGTTATTGAGTGTAGTTTAAATACCATATAGAACTGGATTTGATTTACCTGGGTTAGAAATTTTCCTAGTTCTTAGATTTCTTTTTTTGATTTCTAAAAACAAATTTACTGTAGACACTGTCCAACTTCTGTTTTGCTTCTGAGAACATTGAAGCAATCAAATTTTGCGCACATCAGTGCTCCCAGTAAACAAATTTTAAGTTTCCACACTTCAGTCTGCACACTGGGAGCAGAACTGTATGTAGTGCCGTGGTATTACTTGACACAGTGATAGAAGCGAGTTCCCAAAACCCCCAACCAGCACCCAGGCACAGAAGCAATTAAATATGCCTTTCTTAGCTGGGAAGTGCAGGAGGATGCAATATCTTTGTGTGAATGTGACGAGAGAAAATTGCATTCAAACTCTGGTCCCATCCAATAAATCTTACAACAGCCTAACTTTTCCTGGAATGATGCCTCAGGCAAAGCGCAAGTGGCCCAGAAAAGGAGTTGGGGGAGGGGGGAAGAATGGCAGAAAAAAAAAAAAAAAGTTATGTTTTCATGATTCTCTTTATCTATTGCTTTACCTTAAATTGCTAGTTCTTTCACAGTAAGACTCAGAGCCTTAGGGCTTTTTGTAAAACTTCCTAGTGACCGTATTACACTTATCCTGTAGGGCAGAAAGAAATTATATCTTGCCATATCTTTCCATTCACATCACAGACTTCTTCTCAAGTATTTGAATGCTCAACAGCAAATGACTGTCAGTCCACAGTGTGCTTAAAAATTAAGGGAATTTTTGATGTATTTACATAATGAATACATTTTGAACATTATTAACATAGTTGAACAGTATTTTTCATGAAGTAATAAACAGAACAAAACATAGCTAGTTCATTAAAGGGTTATTTTTCATGAGCCTTGTTCTGCTTTTGGTTTAACTCTGGTTGTATCTTAGCCATACTGGACTAATGAACTGATTTCTCACTCTGTCGCTGATATAGTAGGCCAATGTAGGTCTCAGTTTGAGCACATCTTAGGAAAAGACAATGCAACAAATGTAGATGTAAGAGCATCGGTGGCTTTGGTGGTGTTTAGTATGACTCAGGGACTGATCTATAAACCTGTAGCACGACTATGCGACTATGCATTCTTTTTTTTTTTTTTTTTTCACTCGAGGCATAGGGAGAGACTTACTTTGTGGCTTTCCTTATTTTTTTTTCTCCCTTGTGACATATTTTTTGTCACATGTTCTGTCTGGAGTAGTTGCTGATTTAGGCTTGTGGCCAAAACTTAGTTCTTGGAAGTCAAGAGACAACTTCTGTTCCTAACAGAAGTGCTGATATGACTGTTTCTTGGTGTTTTTCAAAAGACATTTTCTGACGGGTAATGTAGCCCCATTTTGCCAGCCAGAGCAAAAGCGTGAGTGATGCTCTTACTCAAGTCTGTTGAATTGGGAGGTATTGACAGACATGGAGAGTGCTTCAGGAATATATTGATGGCAGCAACTGTAGCTACTCCAACTGTGCATATATTAACGTCAGACAGGGAAAAGCCTAAAATTATGAAGAAGCTTTCTTCCTGCACCAGGGATGCATCTTTGCTGGTGTTTACTTTTTCCCCATAAGGAAAGATGTGAGCAGACCCTTCCAGGAGAGGGTGTTTAGTCCTCATGGACAGGGCAACAGTGCAAGCATGATATATGAGCATTATCTTTCTCTTCCTCAGCTCTTCTGAATTCAAACTAAAATGTTTCTCAGTAATTATGCAGAGGAACAGAAAATTTGGCATAGCTTTTAGAACTAAGAAAACTGTGCCATGCAAAAGGCATGCATTAGGATAATGAGACTGATGGTGAGTCCACACTCTGTCCTGTCTGCCACAAATATATGAGCTCAATGCCAATGATGGTCTTGGCATTCTGGATGGGTTTGGCTGTTAATTATGGACCAAATTTAAATACTTATTTTGTAATAGGGAATTTTGTAATTCTGCCTCAGGAGAGGTGGAATTGCTGAGTATCTTAAATAGAGGAGGTCGGTAAAACCTTGCCAGGAGCCACTGCTCTTTCTGACATTTTTGAACTGCATGCAGGAACTTGGTTACAACATACATGTAGGCAGCAAACCTCTCTTTATTCAGTCTGTGTTTACTTTCTGGTTACCTTTTTATGTTGTACAGTTTTCTCTGCTTTTAGACAGATCAACTAGTTCCAAAATGACCTAGATGGATGTTGCATGCAGCAGCATCTCCATGTTACACACCACTCCTGTTGAATTGGGGGTTGATGCAGGTGTCTGTTGCTTGTGACAAAGCTGGTTTTGTTTGTATTGCATGAAGTCATGGCTTCTTGGGGAAATCTGCAAGATAATTATTTTTTGGTGATAATGAGGTCGTTAAGTTCTGCGTTTTTTACATAAAAATGGATGGTAATGTAAATCAGTGCAAATCAACTAAAGTAATATCATATTATAAGCTGAGCAGAATGTGCCCTGAATTTTGAAGAGTGGAAAAATGAGATATTAACTGTTTAGGGAACATATATTCCCAGAACAGTTTGTTTCCATGTGTAATACCTGGTTTAAGAATTTGACTTGTATAATTGTTTTAACAAATCTTTGGGCTATGTTATATTCTCTGTTGATATCATCAAAATCTCAGCTTTTGTACTGATACAATATAAAATTGATTGCACCCTGATATTATGCAAAATAATGTTAAAAATGAAGCCTGGCAAGCAAAGTGAACCTTGGCAGCTTCCACCCTGCTCACTGGTGCCATTCAGTGTCCCAGATATGCTGGAATTCTGACAAGATGCAAGAGAGAAGGTTTAATTAGGCCACAGTTTTACTAATTCAACTAATCTGGGAGTTACACATCAATCACCCACACAATGCAGAGTGTTATTTCTTTCTCCCTTATTCCCATCTATTTGGGAAGTGCTCATGGTTTCATGTATGGCTCCAGGCTGCCACAGGTGTGAGGTTTGGAAGGGCTGATGCCATGGGACTCTGCTTTTTGCATTCGCCCATGAACTGCCTTTTTAAGGGTCATGCCTTCCTCTAAATCTGATTTCATCTCTGGTTGAGTGAGAACAAGTTCTTGCTAAAGTTCTCTCTAACTTGCTTTCTAACTAGGGTCCATGGGGCAGCCAAAATAAGCTGCTGTACCCTGGCCAGTCTGAGAACTTAAATATAAATACATATTTCCACGGTATTGAAAAATAAGATGCAAGTCCTGTGGACAAATACATGTCCTGTGGATGGGGAAGTGGAAGTGGCTGTTCTGAGAGTTAATGAAGATGCTGGCCAAAGTTCAAGAAGAAGCTGAGGTGCCCACAGTTCAGTCAATGGTCCCTCCTTTGCTGCCTGGCTTATGTAGTTTACAGGGAGCTCTGACCTTCTTTTTTACTTCCCTGCAAGGCAATGACCTCTCTTATAATGGCCTGCTTTTGAAACTGGATTTGAGGATTAGGCTCTCAAATCTTAAGGCATATGAGATCTCTGGTGAAAATTGTAACTAATACTATGTTTATCACCACCATGATCGTTTAAAGGAGAAAGTACATGCAAAATGGGCTTTTGGTTCACAGTACACAGGAAAGTTGTTCTACAGGACCTGTGAAGAAGTACTGAGACCAAGCTATTTGGCAAACTTAGGTTAGTCCATTAACTAAGGACTAACTTAACACTAACAAGTTCTTCTCCTTCTGACAGAAAAGTAGAAGATACATGGAAGATATATCTTCCATGTACCTGATTTGAACTTCCCACAATGGAAGGATGTCAGGCTAATGAAGTGTTGTGATGCCAGGTGATTGCTCTTGTTCACCTCATGGTTTTTGGTTGGATTTTGAAGAACTGTGGCAACCTTAATATGAGAAATATGTAGGAGTCCAACTCTTGGGTAGAAACCAAACATGCTTCCGCAGATGCCAAGCGAAGTGCTCCCACTGGATGCCCAGAAGATCCCAACCAGCATTTAAGGATTCTGGAACAATTTCAAGCCCTGTACTGCTGCACAATGTGCTTTTCCCACAGAAGTAAAGGTCCAAATGAAAGAAGGTTAGAGATGTGTTGCTCAAGTCAGTTTAATTTAAAAGGAACTGTAAGAGAATTAAATACATGTTTTACATAATTAGCATTTTAAAGCTTTGTTTTACTGTTCAGTTTTATGCTACCAGCACATGGAACATTCGCTTAAGAGGAAGCTGATTAATAAGGTTTCCTGAAGAGATCAAGGTCACTAACTCTCTGAGCGTTAAAAAATGAAAGTCTGTATGTTTCTGCTTTCTGGTGTATGTTAAATATTTGGAGAGTGAGTTAACTAGTTTTTCCTCTTGCTAAAACCTAGTATTTTAAATTCACTGTCACTGAAATACATATGTTATGTGAGAATATGTGTGTTGACTTATCTCTAGACATAACTAGAGGTTGCTGTTAAAAATCCAGAACAGTTGCTGCATTTGAAATGTATTATACATGTTTGTAGCAGTGTTCAGGTGAGCCCTGGGCAATATCAGAGGGCAATATTCAAAGTTTGTGTAGCATATTCACTTTTTGGTATGTTGTGCTCTGCCATTAAAGATGCACTCAAAGAAAATTTTCTGTAACATTTCTACAGATAATTTTTTATCCAGGTACCGTAATATGAAATCCGGGGGCTGCTGAGGATATCACTGCATAATATCGTTGTAAGAAAGCTTTGCAAAACTTTATTACAGACAAGCTTACCATAAATGGGATAAATCTCACTTGAAAGGTTGGTTGTGAGTCCTAACATGTCCTTGGATAAAGTGTGTTCTGAGCTTTTGGTTTATAAAGAACACCTCCTACACCTGAGCTTTAATTAAAGCAAGAAAGATGATTTCTACACAAAATATTTTAATGAACTTTGTTGCAGGTGAGCAAAAACTTTCAGTATCCTGAGAGCTTCAGCTCTTTGGATTGCTGCCAGATGTCTGGCAGGCCAATTTCAGACACAAAATCATAAAATTTTTTGGGTTGGAAGGGACCTTAAAGATCACATAATTCCAAACCCCCTGCCATGGGCAGGGACACCTCCCACTGGACCAGGTTATTCAAAGTCCCATCTTACCTGACCTTGAACACCTCCAGGGATGGGACATCCGCACCTTCTATAGGCAACCTGTGCCAGTGCCTCACCACCCTCAGAATAACCTCACCTTCTTCCTTATATCTAAGGCCTAAATCTACCTTTTTGTTGTTCTTGTTTGTTTAAAACCATTATTCTTTGGCCTGTCATTACACTCCCTGGCAAAGAATCCCTCCCCAGCTTTCCTGTAGCCCCCTTCAGGTACTGAAATTCTTCTGTAAGGTCTCCCCAGAACCTTCTCTTCTCCAGGCTGAACAGTCCCAACTACCTCAGCCTGTCTTGACGGGCTGGAGAGGGGCTCCCGCCCCTTGATCACCTTTGCAGCCCTCCTCTGGACTCGCTCTAATAGCTCCATGCCCTTCTTATGCTGGGGGCCCCAGAGCTGAATGCAGTGCTCCACATGAGGTCTCACAAGCAGAGTAGAGAGGGGGAATTACCTCCCTCGACCTACTGGTCATACTTCTTTTGATGTAGTCCATGCCTATCTGAAAAGTCTCTCTGGTGACATGGAGGTCCTGTTTGGATGATGACACATTTGAACTCTTCCATTTGAGCCCCATAGCTCAAGATGACTGGCTTTTTAGTTTCTAGAGATAAAATTTGTATGCACCATTCATTTTCATATATATTTCTTTTTCACTGTTCTGGAGCTATATTTTTTTTTTTTTTTAACTCTTGAGCAGTCAAAGTTACGTGTTCCATAAATGTTATAGGGCATACTCTCTGAACAACTGAGATATTTTCATTTAAAGGAAAGTACTGATGGCTCTGAGTCTATGAGAAAGTGATTCTTTGTAGACAGCTTTTATATGGCAGGAATTTTGAAATTAAGAAACATGGCGGTTAACAGTGAGAAATAATTATTATTGTCTGTGTTGCCCAAACAAACTTCCCAGGGCTCTTGCTGGAGATGTTTATTAATCTAAACATACCCAGTATATCATTAAGGTAATTTCTTGCATGATTGATTGAATTAGTTAGTTATTAGGGGTGGGCAGGAGTACCAAAGAATAATGGGAGGCAGAGAAAAAGGGAAGAGAAATTGACTTTCTTCCAAAGACATATTAGCAAAACAAATGAACAATTTTTACACGGTAAAATCAGCATTCATTTTTGCATGCTAGGGAGATTGCATCATGTAGAGCATCAAGTAGGGCTGAAGGTCAAGGCCAATCTGCTTGCTTCATTTTTCCGGTGATCCATTATCTATTCTTGCCTAGTTGGAGTCATTAGTACTTGCAAAGAGGAAAACAAAAAGAAAGGAATGTCAGCAAGAAGACTCTACATTGTATCTTAGCTATCACTGTACTGTGCATACACCACTATAATCGAACTCAAGCATACTGAATAAGCCAATTAGTCTTTCTAGCAGCAGTAAAACAATTGCAATGAATAGACATGTCTCTACCATAAGCTGTAGAAATAATAGAAAGAGATGGGCTGCCTTCCTTTCTCACCCAAATAGACTGGAGTTTCTTTGGCCACTGAGTTCAGTACTTGTAAAAAGCAGAATACCACTCGATGAGTGTTTTTTTGACTTTTTTTTTTTTTTTTAATCCCAAATTGGAGACAGTTCCATATAAGACAAAAGATCATGTACTTCTGTTATATGTAGAGTCTGGGAGTGCTACCCATGGAGCTTTCTCTCTAAAGCAATCAATTCCATATGAGTGGGTTACTATTATTATGTCTATGCAGATGCTGAATCCTGTTACAATAAACAGAAGCCAAGGCTGTTGTTTTCTCAGACAAATGCAGAAAAACTAGAGACCAGAGCTACCTATTAATCTGGCCTATTAGTATGCGGATAGAATGACTGATTCTGGTTTTTCCTCCCAGATTCTCTATTTGTGTCTGGGCTGGTTTTCTATACAGCTACTGTATGCAGAAGTAGCCAAAACTAGTGTATTACAGTTCTCAAAAAAAAAAAAAAAAAAAAAGGAAAGAAAATCCCAGTTCAAAAATAGTTACTTCCCATAGTCCTGATTTAAACAGTATCACATCCACTTGGAGGGAAGTACACACTGAATGATAAACCCTAGTGGGTCTTCCTTGTAATGCCATACTTCTCTCCAAAAACATTTTTTTTATATATAACTCTCTTTTCCTTTTGCCTTTTCCCCCCATTTTTGTACTTCCTTCAAGGTGTTGATTTCTCTGCTATGATAGGATTCTGCTTACGTATGTTTATCCTATATCAGACGGCCCCAGTTTTTACTGCTATTATTTGGGCTATTTATATATGAAATACTTTGCTGGATATCTTCATCCTTAATCTTGTATAGCTTAAAATTCCCTGAAACAGAAGTCTATGGTGAGTTTGAGTGTTTTAGATCTTCCCTGCAACTATGGGCTATGTGAGGGATGAATTCAAACTCTTTTGTGAAATACCATGTAAAATCCTTGTTGCTGCCTTTGCGGTTTAGAAATCATTATGCAGCTAGAAGTGTGAAATATTAAGCATATCCTTTTATGTACTTAGAATTTATAGGGACTTCAAAGTCAGTCCTCATTTATTGTCTGGTTTGTTTCACTTCAGAAATGACTTGAACTGTGAACAAAAAGGAGCTGACAGTATTTTCAGATAGGCACTTTATAGTTGTGCACTTTGTAACTATATGATAGGCCTGTCTCTGCCTTGAATGCAAAATTAGCTTGTTGATATGTGCTGCTACAGACAGAGGAACAGATGTAGTAATTCTCCTTTATTTACATGAAATCTCTAAAAAGACATTTTCTGGCAGCATGCTAGGAATAAACACAGTATCAAATATAAACCGTGCCATGCTGTGTTAGCTCATTCAGGTGTCAGCTGTGCCACTTACACATGGTTGAGAGCAGAGGGGGCTGCAGGCCTGGTCGCAGCACTACACTCTCCTGCAATGGACCCTGGGTACCGGTGAGCCACCAGCACTGCTGCTCGGTGGTCATAGGCTAGGTGGGGCTGGGACCTCGGTGCTAAGCCCTAGCACTATAGCTCTGAGGATGTGAAGAGGGATGTGCCCTGCAGTTGCACCCAGACATAATATTCATGAAGGTCTAGAGCTCAGGGAGGTAGAGGTTATTCAATATACTTTTTTTTTAATAATTATTTTATGTTTTTTTTTTTTTTTTTTCAAAGTTGGAGATTTTCTTACCTTCCTCCTCCTCTCTTTTTTCCCCCTCCATTCATTTTCAGTGATTTAAAACTCCCCTAGGCTCACCTTCTCTAGCTTTTTCTTCCACAGGCAAGAGGCTGAGGAACTGAACTGCAACTGGAAAATTGTGGGGGAGGGAAGGATTAACATGTTGGCATTGGGGGACAGCCACAGAGAAGTTGAACATATCTTATTTGAGTGAAGAAGTGAAGTTTAAGTAAAACCCCATGAGTCTTTTTGTGCCAGGAATACTAGAGCTGGTGAGCAGTCCTCAGCTGGCTTCCACCACCAGGGAAAGTTCTTCATGGGGGACAGTGCCTGTTCCCCTCCCTCACTCCTCCTTAGTCCTCATGTAAAGGCTGAGGAGGTCTTCTTCAGTTAGTCCTTCCTCTCTCTCTCCCTTCTTCATTTAACAGGTTTTAACCAGTCTGTTGCATGTTTTAAAATGTTCCTTTTTATTTCTGTCTCAGCTATTCAAACTTTCCAGTGTGGGGTTAAGGGCATTTATTCAGCTTATGTTCAAGCAGCAGATGCTTTAAAAATGAAATGCCTTGACTCTGAATTTCGGGCAGAAGTGGTGGGAGGAGACATAGCTAATTTAACTCGGTGGATGATTGATATGGATATGTCAATTTCTATTAATGTTCTTTTGAAATCACTGACGCAAGTGTGTTTTTCCCCCACCCCAACAGAAAACATAAAGATGACAAATTCCCATCCCTTTAATTTGTGATACTCAGACGTATTTAAGCAAACTCTTTCATTACGGAGTGTCCTCCACAGGCTGGTGAAAAGCAGCTTCTGATGGTGCTCTTACCACTTTAAGAATATCAAGATGCTCTAACAGAGCAATCTGCTTACTGCTCAAATGTCTAAAACAAAAAGCAAAAGCAAAAGTCACCTACAGGTAGGTCTAGATAAATTGCTTTAAAATCTACTCTTCCCTCACTAGACAGCCATTCATTGCATTGGAAAGAGCTAAATTTGTGCTGAGGTGCTCGGTATAAAAGCCATGTTTAAAACGGAGTTGAGAGACTGAAAGCACAGTACTGTTATTCAGAAGTAGCTTTTGAGCCGAGAGTTTCAACGGCAAGGTGCTGTTTGGACAGAAATCAGCAAATGTTTAGCTGAAGTGTGAATAATTCAAGCGTGCCTGAAGAACCGTGCTTTCTGAAAAGACAAAATGCAAGACTAAAAAAATCTTCAAATACTTGCATCAGCCTTAGAGGACAATGCGAGCAGCAGGATTTGAAACAGATTTGCAGATGCACTCTCTTTAGGCAGAGAGAATGCTCATTAAATGCAAGATGCTTCTGTGGCTCGTGTGTTTGCACGGAGGTATAGGTTTGCAAGACTGACGTATCAGATAAGGTCAGAGTGGTTACCACACCGACGGTGTAGCAGCTGCATAATAAATGATGGAGAGAATCATGTTAGGCATGCCCACCTAACCTAACTTGAATCATGCGAAAGGGGAGCTGCTGGAATTCAAATAGACTTTCTGGTTCCCAGCAGTCGGCAGTAATAGAATGCTTTCAGGAAGATGACAGATGCAGGGGAAAGATGCTGTTTTGCACTATCTTGATTTGTTACGGCAGCCAACTTATTGGCGTGATGGAGTGACAAGAAAAGCAGCTGGCATGGAAGGTAGGATTATCAAAGCTATTGCATCATTATGAATGTAATTAGAAACTGACCATGACAAAGCATATGCTAGAATGAGCTGCCGCTGATGGCAGAGGATTTGTTGCCGAGGTCTGGAAACTCTGAAAACAACATTCCTTTTGCAAAATGGATTTTGCAGTTCGGTTTATGCTTGTGTTACCTTTTCTTTCCTGCTCGCCTCCAAGCTCAGGGACTCGCTTGAAAGAGTGTCGTGTTAGGATGAGACTGAAGAATAAAGTCTTTTCTAAGTCTGTGAAGCCTCAGGTAGATAGAAGCAAACAAATGTGAAACAGAAAACTGGCAGAGGCTCCCTCTGATTCACTAGCAAGCTCTGATTGATGTATTGGCATATTCAGTAATCCCAAGGAAATGAAGATGCATGCACGAATGTTTTGGTATAATGAAAAGATGTTATTGCAGGTCTCAGCTTTATAGTTATTTTTTTCTGACAGGTTTTATTCCCCATCAGTTTTTAGATCTTGACATTTATTTGGTTGTTCAGTATTATATAAAGAAAATACATCAATATCTCCTGCAGGGTTTCTCAACAACTCCAGCATCTGTTTCAGCTATTGAACTGTATTCACGTTTTGCCAACTTGATGCCTACCCAGCTGGTCTATCATTTCTCGCTTGATTACTGCCCTTAATTTCTCTGTATCAGCTTGTTTCAGATAGGATTTTGAAGTCTGTTAATGAGAAATGACAGTAACTGCTAAATTATTGAGAATCAGAGTATTCTTATTTTTGAAACATCAGAAAATCTTTGTGTGCATTTTATTAAATTCATATTCTGTGTTGCGGTGAGTTTTTTGTATAATCATTTAATTTAGCTGTGACTACTTTAAACCAGATAGGTCAGGAGCATAACTTTTAACTATTTTAAGAAAGTTTGAGAAAATGTAAAGGTGCCTTAGTATGTGTTTTGATGTATATTCCTTCCTCCTGTCCACCTTCCCCTTTGCAACATATATATATCTCTGTCATGGGGAGCAATCATTAAATGTACACAGTACATATTGAAATATATTTTATCACCACTAGGGTGAAACCACTTAGCAGTTTTGAACAGGTGATTTGAAGAGGTTTAAAACAGATGTTAGTCCTGTCAGCTGGATCGCCCTGGATCTGAGAAGTGTTGTTCTCGAAGTGTAAGCAGGACCTCTCTTCCCTTCCTTTTCAGAGGTACAGTAACCATTCAAGCTCTGCTGTATAGCTCACAGGATATGATTGTTAAATTATTTGGATTATTGTTCTATATAAAATAATTTATTTCAACACAAGCTCTCTTCTTCAGCAGATATATCACTTTTTCCAAGATTTCTTCCCCTAAGAAATGTCTTGTCATAATGGATATTCACTTTTCTGACTTTATTTTAAATGACTTTTCTGGCTGTACTTTATGTAGTCTTGTCAAAAGAGGATCATGCTATTAAACACTAAATGTTTTTGAGTAAAGCTGGAACATTTTAGAAAGATAGATGTTTCTAGATACACAGCAGTGAACCAACCATTAGAAAGTTTGAAGGTAAAGATCGGTAAAATTGATATACTGTTATGTAGTGTGAGTGTTTCCCTGCTTTGATCATCTCTGAGAGGCATTTTAGATTGTTTTGTAAGTGCTGGGAGGAGAGATGTACTTATCAGTGGACAGAATTACTATGGGGTTCCTATAGCCAAAAATAGTTCTGTGGTTTTGATGACAAAAATAATATTGTTTTATTTCAGAGAATTTCAGTTAAGCTTAACAATAATTTGTCCTTGTTGATGATGAAAAAACAGAGAATAACCCACATAAAAAGTGGAGTGCCATTCATGTTTTCAGAGTAGCAGTAAAACTGTTTTATATTGCTAGTTTTATTTTAGTACTTCTGAAGATCTGGTTGCTCCTTGTAACGAGAGTGGTGGCTGGCTATTATCATACTGTAGTTACTTAAAATTATCTTTTCCTTGTGATGCCAGTAATTGTAAATGTGTGCCATCTGTAGCCACCATCCATCTGATAAGTGATTTTTTTTATTATTATTATTATTTTTGTAGTATTTGGTTTTAGGTTTTTGTTTCGCTGAGGAATTAAGCTGACGCTAGGTGGAGCTAGCTGTTGATTATAAATAGAGCTACCGTAATACAGGCCTGTCTAATGAGCAAGCTCCTGTATATAATACAGGAAAATAACAATTTAAAATACGCAGAGCAGTGAGTTGGACCTTTGCCATGATATTCGAGATCTGGTGGGGCTAAAGAAAATAATTGCTTCATTTTCCTTTCCTTTTATTATTTTACAAGCTAGTAATCAAAGATGAAAAAATAATGGGAATAAAGCATCTATATTCCGGAAAGCAAAAGAATGGAAATAGAAAAGAGGAGAGAAGCAGCAATGAGAACCAGCAGATGTTTCTACCGTTAATACATGCAGATATTCAATTGTGTATTTGTCTTACTTAAGCCTTATGTAAGTTCTCTCTTGTTCTTACATATAAATTCTCTTTCTATTCTGTGTTCCTGAATTAATGTCTATATCTGATATTTTTCACTTTATTTAGTTATGGGACCACTGTTTTCAAATCACTTCTTGGAAGGGTGATCTAAAAGGTGTGCAGAGGTTCAGGATGTTCACTCGCATGTTGGCTAGCTATAATCAAGGAAAATGTAAAGGGTTACTTATTGAATGGTGTGGAAGCTGCCTATATTCACTCCTTCACACGATTCAGGTTATTAATCCCAGTCAAGGATAAGAAATCTGAAGTCCTAGACTGTGCGACAGCACAAGATAAATACATTCGCTTCCATGTAGTTTTACAGATATGTATCTCTAATATGTACGTATATTAGTTCAACAGAGAAGAGAAATAAGGATATATGCTGATACTTAGGTACTTGAACTGAAGAGGAAAAAAAGAAAAAAAAAAAAAGAAAAAGGATACATAAGTGTGAGATGACTACAGGAAAAGAGATGGGCAGAAACAGATTAAGAATATGACCTGGAGCAGCCTGACAGAGAAATGATAAGTCTCATCAACATCTGTTGAGTAAGGCATTTACAAGTTCCATCAATGCCTTGTTCTTACTGTAGCAAAAAGGAATTGGGGTAGGGAGCTGCTCAAGTCAGTGAGGAAAAAACATGCACAGGAGGGAAATCTGCCTGATGCTCCAGAAGGACTGCAGATGAGCCTTTTTTGAACATTGTCCCGAGAAACATTAAAATTTAGTATGGGGCTGGACATATGAGTTGGAACGAAGACCTAACAAGAGCCGGATGGTTCTAGACAAAACCAAATTGTCCTTGGGCCTGCTGCTTGTTGGAGGAGTCTTGCAAGAAAGTAGCAGTGCCTTGTTGACAGTAAGAGATCTTTTTGGTTATGAGCTGCACAGCTGGTGCTTGATGGCACAAGTATTGGATGAGGTAGAAACTCTGTTTTAGAAATACTAAGTGTGGGGAAGTGTCTGGCTGTTTCAGGCAAGGATCACGAGAAGCTAAGCTGGGAGAAGAAACACCTTCTCTCTATCACTAAAATCTATCAGTTCTAAAATTCACTGGAGTAAGGAGGACAGCAGGAGTAAAAATGACAGGTAAAGTGAGGAATGCAGGGGCTTCAGGTGTTCCATGAGACAGCCATTTGAAGAATGGGTGGTCATCACCTTGTAAAACATACATGGGGAATGGCATGTGAGGGAGTCAAACTTATCCAAAGGGATATTACTGAACATGTGGATTTACTCTTCCAGCTTTCCACAAAGATATTATGCCTAAACAAAATGTATTAATAAACAAAGTCCATAAATATTTTTTTCTTCAAGATCCAGAGTTCAAATTCTGTTAGGGGGTTTGTTTTTTCGTATGAGTTTTTTTTTTTTTATTGTTGTTGCACTTTTACTCTCTAATGAAATTGAAATTGCTAACAATTTGAGGGGCTGTATTCAGAAATAAAGGATATCCTTTTCCTCCATTCTAGAGTAAGGTCACAGAAGACTAAAAAACCTTCCCCTGAAATCCTGTAGTTTTAATCTCCATAAGAAATGTTGACATTTCCAAAAGCTGCCAGTAATAGCTAAGCACCCTATTAACTTCCTGTGTGATGCTGGATGGAGTGAAGGGCAGGGGGAAGACTCATCTATCTGAACAGTTGCTGGACTTTGCTCAGTAAGACATTCAGAGAAAAATGTGAGAATTTTCGGAAGGCTGATATTATCTGTGTTCCTCTTCTCATTCTAGTGAAATCACTAGGTACTCAGACCAGAAGATTACTGTATTTGAATTATAAATAACAAGAAATCCTCCAGCTTGATGCTGTGCTGCATGTCTTAGATGGATTTAGCCCATATTAGCCCATCTTCTTATTCCTATTCTGCATCATTGACTCAAAACATCCAAGTGATACACTGCAGAACTGTCATGAATGCAGTCATTGTGGAGTCCTTGCAGAAGAAGGGAGAAGTCAGGACTCTATAAGAAATTAGAGAAATGTCAAACAATGCCAAAAAAATGGCAAACAGCTTTGTTTGCATCTTTTAAAAAACTTTTCCTATATGATCTGAGCATCTGTGCATCAGAATAAGGATTTAAGTTGTACCTGTTTACAAAAAATAAAAAACCTCCATCTGCACTGCAGTTTGTTTTGTTGTTGTTGTTTTGCTTTTCTTATCTTTAGAAGAGATCTTAGTCTTATTAAAGGAAAATCAGAAGAGTAAAACAAGATTAGGCACATAGTGTTTTCATTAGTATCCTCGAGTTTCCCAGCTTAGTGTTTTACATTACAACGGACTGTTCTTTACAAGGTGTCTCTTTAATTTACATATCCCTAAAGACATTGCACATAGCTGCAACAAGTGTTCTGACTTTCTTGATAATACAGGAACTCAAGATACTAAAATTATCAAGGAGGCTTTTGGTTTTGACTGCTGCTCACAAAGACTTTTTCCTCCATTTCCTTCCCTCACACCCCTCATGACTTGTCACAACCAGGGAAAAAAGGTAGATCAGAAAAAGTTATAGCAAAATTTGAACAAAAACTAAGCTGCCTGAAAATGTATTTTTTTTTTTAATCTATATCTAGTTTAACTTTCTTCCATGTCTGTGTGCTTCTGATGCTTAGGAGTAAAGAGCATGTAGAATTTCTTTTATGGGGTCAACTCCTTTTAGCATTCACTCCTGATCACTTATATTGATCTGTTTCCCTGAAACTTAAAAGCCACACTAAATAAAACCACCACATGCTGTTTCTCTAGACTTCCTTTTTAAGAGCAACCTGTTATTTTTATATAGCCATTATGTGGGTCACATACATTTTTGCAACACATAATGCAAACAAAGATTCTGAAAACAGATTGATCAGCTTTGTTCTTTTTAAGAACACTATTTATATATCCCATAGTATGCTTTTATTCAACTTTTTTGTTTATTTTTACTACAAAATGCCATTTATAATGGGAGCTCCTCTTTAATTTGATACTAATGGTCACACATCATATTTAGCAAATATTCTCTAGGTACAAGCAAAAAAGGGCAAGCTGAAATATTCACCTATTTGTTTAAATAAATGGTATTTGTCAAAGACCAGACTTTTCACTTTGCAGTCCCAGGCTGTTTTTCATTCTGTGTTGGTCCAGTATGAGATAAGGATGGCAAACATTGAGAAATGCAATGTCTTGATTTTCACATCTTGAGTTGTTACTGAATCGGGTTTGGTAGTAAAGTAGAAAAGTAAAGGTATTAGGTATCTGCACGTACCTGGAAAATTTTATATTTCTACTTTCCCCAGCTGTAATGGATGGAATCTTTTTGGATAGATGCTTTGATGAAATAGTTTTTGTGCCATTAAAATAGTTGGTGACTGAAAATTGAAGTTTGCGTTGCTAAAATAATTTGTGGATGTTCACGGTTTACTGTCTGTGGTAACTTTCAGTTTAATAGTAAAATTGTAGACTTCTCACTTTTAGTGGCCTTGGTTTTAAATTACTGAAAAACACATGGTATTTTTACCTTATGAATGAATTTGGTACTTAGCAAAACACTTCCAAAACAACAAAGTGAATTTCCAGCCCAGTTGATCCTGTGATTACACCTTCGTATACGCCTTTTCAGGTATGTCTTCAGAAGCCAAGGACAGAAAGCATGACACACACGTTGTTAAATCCAGTAACTAATTATATTTATCCTCAGCTTCTGTTTTCTTTCAAAACCTGAGAAATAATGAGGAATAGGTAAGTGGCTAGCTAGGATGCATCAAACATATCCAATATCCAAGACAGATCAAACATATCCAAGACAGATTTGAGGAGGGTCTCAAACTCTAAATTTAAGGTTATAACTAAGATGCATAATTCCAAAATACTCCTTCTAGTTAAGTTAGTTTAAAACTGCAAGTTAAAAAATACTTTAATTATATCTGATTGTCAGTCATAAGACCTAATCCCACACTTTCCTTAGTGGCACAGTTTTTTTTAATTACATGGGCCTAAATGCAACTTCTTTTTAATCATCAACATTCAAAGAGTTATGGCAGATAATAAAGGTAATTTAACCACAGGGAGATAGAGTGTTGCCATAAGAGTATCAGTTAGGATTATTTTTCTGGCAGCAAGTAAATTAATTTTGCAGGAGTCCTTAGTTAAACTGGTATTTAGTATGGAATCGAGTGACCTGGTTGACCTATTGAATAAACAATATCTCAAGTAACTCTGTTGGGCAAGATGTATCAAGTAGTTTCTTGTAAACCTAGGCAACAGAACACTGATTATTATTTAATCCAAGTATTTTATTATTTGTTACGACAACAGTGTATCTGGCACTTCATGAAGCATAGAGAGAAGTGATTTCTTTGCTTCAGGGAACTACCTGTAATTAACATGAAGGATCTGATTTGTTTCCTCAAAAGGAGAACCAGAATTATGGCTGCAAACCCTGGCCAGCTGTGAAGTTGTAACATATCTTTAGCAGAAATGGGATTGAGTTTTGTCATGCCTGTTAACAACATGACTTCAGGATTTTGCACAGAATGCTGGAGATAAGCGTAGCATACCTCAATCCTCTTTAATATCATTATTGATAATTTGGACAAGGGAATTGAGTGCACCCTCAGTAGGTCTGCAGACGACACCAAGTTGGGGGGAAATGCCGATCTGTTGGAGGGTAGAGAGACCCTGCAGAGGGACCTGGACAGCTTAGATCAGTGGGCAGAGGCCAATGGGATGAGGTTCAACATGTCTAAGTGCCTGGTCCTGCACTTTGGCAACAACAACCCCATGCAGCGTTACAGGCCTGGGGTAGAGTGGCTCAAAAGCTGCTCAGAGGAAAAGGCTCTGGGGCTTCTGGTTGATGCTTGCCTGAACATGAGCCAGCAGTGTGCTCAAGTGGCCAAGAAGGCTAACGGCATCCTGGCTTGTTTCAGGCATAGTGTAGCCAGCAGGACCAGGCAGGTAATTGTCCCCTTGTATTCTGCTCTGGTGAGGTTGTACCTCAAGTGCTGTGTTCGGCTTTGGTCCTCTCTGTACAAGAAGGACATTGAGGCCCTGGAACACGTCCAGAGAAGGGCTACAAAGCTGGTGAAGGGCCTGGAACGCAAGTCCTATGAGAAGCAATTGAGGGCACTGGGGTGGTTTAGTCTGGAGAAGAGGAGGCTCAGAGGAGACCTTATTGCTCTCTACAACTACCTGAAAGGAAGGTATGGGGAGCTGGAGGTTGGCCTCTTCTCAGAGATGGCTAGTGATAGGACTAAAGGGAATGGCCTCAAGTTGCACCAGGGGAGGTTCAGGTTGGAAATTAGGAGACACTTTCTCAGAAAGAGTGGTCAGGCATTGGAACGGGTTGCTCAGGGGGGTGGTGGCGTCACCGTCCCTGGGGTTGTTCAAGGAAAGGTTGGACATGGTTTAGTGGGTGATATTGGTGGCATGGGGATAGTTGGACTAGATGATCTGGCATTTTTTTTCCCAACCTTTATGATTCTATTACACAGACATACAATCTATTGATAATTCTGAGGTGCCACAGAAATATGAGGGTACCGATATTAGTTGCTGTATTGTGTCTGAGTATGAGTATGTCACTGGGAATCCTTCACAGCCTGTACTTCTAGAGAAACACTGAAATTGAAAGAGCGAGGCAGAAAAACATATAGAAGACAAAAATTAGTCTATTACATGTTGGAAAGGTAGAGGTGCCTTATTAGAGGACCAACTTTCTCTTCTGTTGTTTCACAGAATGTGTTGATATTTACCATGTCAGGACATGATAATGTTTTTTACCTAAGTAAGCAAACATCTCAGAACAGTTGTATTCATTATTATAATTTAAGAGATAGCATAAGACCCATTATTTGGTTTCTGTTGTAGCATACTTTTCTGGTTTAATACCTTGCCCCAGGATTTGTAGAAATACAGAGAGTGCAATAAAACAATTGAAGAGAGGTGAATCAGTGCTGAAGCTGTCAATTGTTGTTCTCTGGGATTTTATTTGGTCCCAGCTCGTTGTGAGTTTAAAGGAGAAAAACTAATATTGGTATTGCTGGACAGATCTGTATCGACAAGACTGGAAAAGCAACTCCATGTACCCCTAGCATGGGTACCAAGTGGGCGAGCAGTAGCCTCACTTATGTCAGTATTCCCCTGGAGACACAGAGGGTCCCTTGGTGATACAGAGTGAGGACATGGGATAGAGGTTTTGTGAAGGTGATACCCATTTCCAAAGCTAGTGTATATAGTGTATTGTAGGAGCACGGGCAGAGAGTGAGGAAGAAGGAGCAGCAGAGTCTGTGAGCTTTTTCATCATATTTTCTCTCTTCATCCTGTCAAGGAGGAGTGAGAGAGCAGCTGGGTAGGTGTCTGGCTGCTGGCCAGGGTCAACCCACCAACAGTGACTTTAGACGGGTTTATTCCAAGTGCGCTTTCCAAATGGTCAGGAGGTAATGACTCAACCTTGGTTATTTGTAGGGATAACTGATAATAGAATGGGTGAGTGTTGATTACAGCTCATACTTAGTTAAAAAATAAATAAAAATAGGTTGTAACATAAAACCCCTCTCTGTCTGAAGCAGGGAGAGTTACTCAAGAGGTACTTATCCTGAATTTGCTTTAAAAAGATGAAAATCATCATGAAGAGTGTATTATTACTAGTTTAAAGCTGGTGTATACAGCGTGCACTTGAAATAGGATCAGGAGCATGAGTAATCAACATTTGGAAAACATCAAGTGTGTTGGCTTTGCTAAGATTTTTGTGTACTAGGCATGTACTGGAGTTTTTCATAGGTGGTATTTATAACATACAACTGAAACTCGAGTTTTAACCGGCTCCCAGGGTGAATCCCTGCTTTTAGCTACTTATGAATGAAGGAGATGTGGGGAAAAAAATAGTGACCCACCATGGTCTGTGACTGTAGTAGGCTGTGCATTCAAAAGGGTTAGAAGAGAGAAAAACATATGAACAGATATGTCATCAAAATTATCACAGGAAAAGGAAGGGATTTTGGTTTTGAAAATATAAGTTATAAAGTTATTCAAATGGAGTTTTGTGACATTTCACAGCACATGGGTTGTACAGATGTCATCTATTTCTACTGGAGTTTAAAAAAACAAGGTAACAGCTTTTGCATTGGTTCTCCAGTCTGAGATAATTGATGAAGAGAACACGTGGCTTCATGTCGAGGAGGTTTTAAGACTTCTTATTGGGTTGCTAGCAGATGGGAGGAAGAGTAAGCTGTCGTTTGTTGGAAGTGGAAAGCTATCTAACATAATAGGTTGTGTTCTGGAGGTTGTGTTCCTTTTCCACCATTGCTAACATAATCAAAGTTTAAAACAATCCATTTTTTTTTAATAAAATTAAAGTTGTGAGTATAAAGAACGAATGGAAGTAGGATGGGGTCTATTCAGAGTCTAGTTAGTTCAAGAGCTTTGTTGGACCACCCAGCTGGAGGGTGCAAATTATATCTCAGGACAAACTTGTTTAAACATTAAAAAAAGCAACAATAAAAAGCAAAATAAATCCCACTTAAATTGGGAGGTAAGTAAGGTAAGTAAATGATTAAAGGATATTATGTGCAGGGAGTGTTACCTTGGCAGCACTTTATCTTCTTGTTCATTACTGATATCAGACACGTGACTTGGAATCAAAAACCTCTGTTTCCCACTATTGACTCTCAGCTTCAGACATTGACAACTTGTCAACACCAAGATCCTATCTGCCTGTGCACTGTTGGGATTTCTGTTTCAAGATTTCACTGAATAATAGGAAAACAAACAAACAAAATACTTGTTTCAGTCATTAGGGTTGTAGGCCTTAAAGAAAGGCCTTTCAATACAACAGGAATGTAAAGGGCTTTGGAATTGGAAAGGGTCACAATTACTTTGACAGGGGTTAAGAGAGGTTTTACTTTTATTTGCTGGTCTTTGGCTTGTACACTAGGCCAGTAATAGTTTTGGCCCACTTCTCAAATTTGTGAAGGGGAATGCTGTTTCTGTCTTTATGTGTAAATTAGAGAATAGAGTTGAACATTAAAGTAGATGTCAGTGTTCAGTGGAGACATCTGTGGAAATCTGGATGTTCTTGGATAACTCTCCTGCTTTCATTGAAATGGATCTGGGGAGGCATGAGCAAACTAGTTACAGAAGGCCAGGTTCATGTCTTTATCTGTTACTTTTGTTTGCCAGTCAAAGATTATTTATGGAAGGCTTGCAGTACTTTCTCTCATTATAACCAAATAAATAAAAATACCCCACTCCACTACAGGAATAAAATGGTAATCTTTGCTGCAGATATGTTTTCAGATAAGATCTGTGATGTTTCTTTGTACACTCTGGCATGATGTTTAGCACCTGCAAATCATTCGTCTCGCTGATTGCTTGCAAGTACACTGGAACCGTCCAATTCCTTGTAGTAAGTAATGAGCTCCATTGCATGAGAACAACGTAAGAGATACTCGTGAGTTATTATAGAAGTTGAAAATTCAGTAAGGAAAAGATCATCTATACATGAAGCAGGATTAATTTCATTAATCACATTCTTCTATTAGCATAATTTCCTAAAGTCTGTCTTGTTCATTCAGATTTTTTTTTTTTTTTAATGCAGCATTGCTTACCAGGATGCAATGTTGAACACTTTGCATCTAATTCAAAACTAGAGTAGAGTTTTGCTACTAGTATTAGTTATGCTACTAATTCAAAAGTAGAGTAGAGTTTTAAATTCCTATTTAATTAAGTCAGAGAATGTCTAAAGCAGCAAGGGCTTCCTTTTTCTTCCAGGATAAGTAAAGGTGGGGTAAGACACACCTAAAATTAAACTGTTCTCACATGTGTTTGTAATTGTTACTTGAAGAACATTGAGTCCCTAAGAGAAAAGTTGTATTTGGAAACTGGGTGTAAAGAACACATCAAAGGGGAAGGGGTCCATTTTTGTCTATATTTAGAAAATGGCTGTCTCTCTGTGCATTTCAAATGGTTCTCAGCATGGTGCTCTCATGGTGTATGCGTTCAGCTCAGAGCAAGAAAATGAAGATTCAAGCCCTCAAAGACTTGCTCCCTTGTAATCCTATTTACAGACATTTAAGATCAGTACTGAAGTTTAATATTAAAGTAAATGCTGTTAGCCTTGGGAAGTAAACAGCATGAGAGTGAGTGAGCTTTTTCCCTTCAGGAGAATGGATAGGAGAAGAGAAAATCTTGAATAAAATAATTAAGAGAATTGTTTCCTTTTTCACTACTCAAGTATTTATTCCATATTTCTGAACACTAAGCACTACATGTCCAGCAGAACAGTCCTTAGAATTCTGATTCTGTAACATTGGGAAATGCTGCATTCATATATCTGGGGTGGTGAACTGAGAAACAGTATTGACAGGAAACTGCCGAGCCAGGGAGATGCTGCACCACACTGAAACATGCATAAGATTCCTGACAGTGTTACCTACATGAAGCAGCTATTCATCTGATTCTTGGTGCCTGAACAACGCAAGACATAGCACTCACTGTTCAAATATGTTTGGGAGCATTAAAAAGAGAGTGAGACCCTAAGCCCATCCTGGTGTTAAAGTCAAGATGTAACCTCTCTAGTGGAAGAAGCAGGATTTTCTACTTCTGTCTCGAAAGACCTATGGAAATTGGGGATGGAATACCTAGACTTGTTCCCTCTGAACAAATGTTATAATGAGAATGAATGTGTTTTTGTCCTTTATCAATTCTCTGAAAATACAAGAACAAGAATATATCAGTGAAACTGAAAAGCAGTGCTTAAAAAAATGTCAAAGGAGGAGAACCGTTCTTATGCTGCATGTTTCATCTTTGGAGCTCGGTGCCATTAGATGTGAGGTGAAAACATAGTCACAATCACAAAAGTTCAGTAAGTGTGTTTACGCCCTGGTTTGATCAAACAAATTCAGATTATTCACAATTAATTTGTCTTTTTTTTTTTCATCCCTTTGCTATCACCCATATAGGTGACTTCTATGGTACAGAAGATACTCTGTGGTATCTGCTTCTATCTCTATCCTCTATCTACTTCTATCCTCTAATATGTACTAAATCAGCCAACAAACTGGAAATCAGGAACACTTTCTTCTTAGGGCTTGTCTAACAGTTATTTATGGTCCCCATGGTCCTTTAAAATGTCTAAAAGAAATATTTTTTTATTTATTTTGGTATAAGTATTTTGTGATTTCATTTTATTAATCAATAGTTAACTTCTTAAAAAGTGAAAATGTATTTTCTTCTTGTCTTTCATGTTAAGTTCTTTTCACCTTTTATTTTACTTTGTAGTATTTACTGCATTTCCTTGCACTTTCACTCCTTTTTCATTTGCTTTCTGAGCTGTGTCTGTAGGTAATCAAGATTGAAAATGCCAGTTAATATTAAACTTAACATATATTGTTTTCCAAAGATCTAAAAGAAAGAGTTTGGCTATTGAAACTCTCAAATAAAGGCTAAAGCGACACACCAATTTTATGTATCATATCAACTTGTTTTGCATGCCACTGTCATCCTGCCTGGAGTTGTGTAAGATTAGATTCAAACCATGCAAAACAAACAAACAAGACAGGTATGTTGCTGCCACTTTGAACTGTGTATATCACATTGACTCTTCTGTCAGATATACTTAATCTGGTAAATAACCGGTGGATGTGAACTATACTCACACAGACAGTTTTGATCACCTCCTAGCCATATTCAGTAGCTATGGTGGTGTTTTCTGTTACATAACAGTGACCAGTCTCTACAGTCTACCCACTCTGTTATTATCATTGTTGAAAATGACTCATTCCTTAGCTCTTGGATGTATTTCAGATTTGTGTGTTTTCTATTACATCCTGAACCCTCTTCCTCTTCCTCAGTACTCACAGCAATTGCTGACATCCTGGTTGGAATTACGCCTGCGGGAAGGCTCTCTCCAGTAAAGATTGCTCTACCTTAATGTATTATTTGGTCCTTTAGTAACATATAGCTTTATTTTAAGATTGCATAAATGTTCTTGGACATACAGGTAGTTTGATCATGTGTTTTCAAGTTACCATGAGGAGATTTTAAAAAGAGAAGGGAGTCATCTTTGGATTTGATTTCCCTAAGGCCTTGTGTTGTTGTGTGGGTTTTTTTTGGTTTTGTTTTGAGGATGCCTTGCCTGCCTCTTCTGTGTAGATATTTTTAGTGCAGCTGGGAAACTCAGTCATTGTGGCATAATTTCTCAAGTTAATCTGCTGTTACTTATGCTAATGATGCTTGCAGCTCTGTAGGTTTGTATTTCAATTTGGCATATTGCCACTCCTACACAGAAGCCAAAGGTGACTTTATCCACTTGACCCGAGATGTTCTGTGAGTACATTTTGCTTTTCTAGTTCTGTAACCCCAGAACTCTTCAAGTGAGATGATTACATCTGTCTCAATCCCCTGATAGGAATATGAATTTACAGCCTCGGATTTATTCACTTTGCTCCCTGGTGAGGTTCTAGAAAGCTTGTGTAGCCTTGGTAGAAAAATAAAAATTTTCTTTTGTTTTATGTAGAGATTTTGGAAGTTTGGGAAAACTGAAATAAGGAAACATTGATATGAACAAACCTATCCATGTGCACATGTATTCTCTCTTCTAATGACATTTTTCACATCTCTGCAGGACTCCAGGTGGTTTGCAAACATGGGTGCATTTTGAGCTCTACAAATTCTGGATTATTAGGTACTTTATTATCCCTGTTCCAGAAATGGAAATATCACAGGGAAAGGTGTTTCGTGAATGAGCGGTTATAGAAGAAATTCATCACACAGGAATGAGAACTTCTGTCTGATTTTGTACCTTCTTGTTTCCATCTAGAATACTGTCCTAAACAGGGAGAGGAGTGAGATGTAGAAACTCTGCTTCTTCCTACTTCATACACCTTGGACTCTCGTAGTCAGCAAACTAGATTGTAAACTAGCTAGAGCCTTACTAAATTGTTCAGCTTCTTCCTAAGCTTGGGTTTTATTAACGTCATAAAATGCAGTTCATCTTTGTTAAATTGAGCTATAGACTCTATTATTAGTCTATATTCTTCTGAATTAATGTAGTGGGATATGCCATATTTCTTCAAGCTAAAGCCAAACAAAAACTGGGTGGGGTGGGAAGGGCTGGATTTTGCTCTAACTTTTGCATCGTCTAAACTAAAGGATATGCTCAGCCCTCCAAACAAACTTTCTGTTAAAATTTTTTATAGTTGCACACATCATACTCTGTCTTTTGGTGATGAACAATTCCTGGTTTTCTTCTTGATCCAATTTGGCAAGTATAAAGAAGACTGCAGTGTATGCATGCATGCTTACCTCCATTCCTCCATTCCTGCTTGCTCTTTCTCCAATTAACCTGTAGGTCCATTTCAGAGGAATTCAGAAAGTAAAAAGGGGAGATATTTTTTGTTCTCCCAATAAAAGCATTCTTGGTTTGCATAATTTTTGAGCCTGGGGTTTCACATTATTGTCATCATGGAAAGCCAGGGACAAAGGTGTGTTTGTCCTCTCCTACTCTTCTACTAAGCAGCAAGAAAACAGATGTTAGTAGGAGTTGTGCTAATAATCTGCAGTAAAAATGGCAGTGTATCTACTGGGAATGATCCCTGGCTCACCACATTTTTAACAGCTTTAGGGCACAACTACAATGTGCAGTGAAGAGCGCCATGCCAGCTTCAAATGAGCCAAATCTGGAACTGGAAGCTGTCTAGCTAAGTTGCGTGTTGAAGGATGTTGAAGTTTTCAGGCCTGTGGACTCCTAAAGCACTCTGCATCCTGAGGATTTGTCAGACGATCAAAGGAAACAAGAAAAAAAATCCTGAAAATTGTTGTGGAAAAATCATAATTTGCACACAAACAGATATTGCCAACCAACTATATTCATAGTATCATAGTACTCTTTTTGCTGTTTGGAATACTTCAAACACAAAAATCTTTTAAATATTTTTAGTTTAAGGCTAAAAAACTAAGCTCTTATCACAGGTCTAATAATAAGTAAGTACATGGGTGACAGAAGAAAGACTAGGGGAAGTGTGTGCCCACTGCTGAATGAGGTGTGGGACCTGGTGACGCAGTGTGGAGAAGGCTGAGGTACTTTGCCTCAGTCTTTAACAGCAAGCCTGGCTTTCAGGAAGCCTACGTCCCAGAGACCAGGGGGAAAGGCTGGAACAAGGAAACTGTACCCTTAGTGGAAGAAGACCAGGTCTGAGAATACTTAAGTGAAAAGGATGTTCAGGGGCCCTGATGGGCTGCATCCACAAGTGCTGAAGGAACTGGCAGATGTCATTGTGAGGCCACTCTTGATAACCTTTGGTTGATCCTCGCAACTGGAAGAAGTGTCTGAGTACTCCAAACACTCCTGTCTTCAAGACTGGGAGGGAAGAGGACACAGGGAACTACAGGCTGTATAACCTCACCTTGATCCTTGGGAATGTAATGGAGTAGCTAATCCTTGCAACTGTTTCCAGGCACGCGAAGGTCAAGAACATCATCAGGAGCAGTCAGCATGGATTCACCAAGGAAGTCATGCTTCGTCAGCTTCATTCATTTCTATAATGTATAACCAGATACATTTCTACAGTGAAATGACAGTCCTGATGGATGAGGAAAGAGCAGTGGATATTGTCTGCCTTGACTTCAGTAATGCCTTCAACCCTGTCTCTCATGAGACTCTCATAGAGAAGCTGATGAGGCATGGGTTGGATGAGGAGACAGTGAGGTGGATTGAAAACTGCCTGAATGATCCCAGAGGGTGGTGATCAGTGGCACAGTCTAGTTGAAGGACAGTAACTACTGATGTATGCCACAGGTCAGTACTAGGTCTGGTCCTGTTGTTAAACAGGATCTCCATTAATGATCTGGATGATGGGGCAGAGTGTACCAGTAACATGTTCACAGGTAACACACAACTGGGAAGAGTGACTGATATGTTAGTGGGTCATGCTGTCATACAGAGGGAGGTGGACAGGCTGGAGAAATGAGCTGACGGCGACCTCCCACAGTTCAACAATAGCAAGTGCAAAGTCCTGCATCTGGGGAAGAACAACCCCAGGCACCAGGACATACTGGGGCCCACCTGGCTGGAAAATGGCTTTGTATAAAAGGAGCTGAGGGTCCTGATGGACACCAAGTTGAACATGAGCCAGCAATGTGCCCTTGTGACAAAGGGGGTTAATGGTATCTTGTACTAGGCAAAGTATTGCAAGCAAGTGGAGGGAGGTGATCCTTCTCGTTTGCTCGGCATTGGTGAGGCCACATGGCCTCACCATGTCCAGTTCTGGGCCCCCATTACAAGAGGGACATAGACATACTGGAAGGAGTACAATGTAGGGCCATGAAGATGATGAAGGGACTGGATCACCGCTCCTGTGAGGAGAGGGTGAGCGAGTTGGGACTGTTCAGCCCGGAGAAGAGGACGCTCCAGGGGATCTCAATGTATACAAATACCTGAGGGAAGGGTGCAAGGAAGATGAAGCCAGGCTCTTTTTGATAGTGACAGGAGAAGAGATAGTAGGCTCAGACTGAGACACAAGAATTTCCATCTAAAAAACAGGAAGCACTTCTGTGCCATGTGAATGAAGGAGCAGTGGCGCAGGTTACTCAGAGAGGTTGTGGAGTCTCTCTCCTTGGAGATCTTCAAATGCTGCCTAGACATGGTTCAGGGCAGCCTGCTCTCAGTGGCCCTTCTTGGACCAGATAAAGTCTTGAGGTCCCTTCCAACCTCAGACATTCTCTGAATTACAACTTCCAGTGCAACATATGTCTTAATTTCTGCTGTTGCTTTTAAGTTGAAGGCTAACAAGTTCTTTTTAATCTTTGCTTCTTCCCAAATTGGCAACATTTGCAAAAGCAGGAACAGAATTGAATGTGTTTATGGCAGTCATGATAATTATGGAACACAAGATTAACCTAGCCAGGGAAGATAAATACCTTGGTATTCGGTGCAGTGATAAACTGACTTTGGAATGCAGCCTGACAGAGTGGCAGATGAAATTTGATTTTTTCTAGCTATACATAGCTCACAACAGGCCACTGTGGTATTTGTTAAATCTAAATGTCCCAAGAACATTGCGTTGTCTTTATAGCATGCGTAGTTATTCTTTTGTATTATTTTATAGAAAAAATCTATAGCCCTAATGCTGAAATAGGTAATAGATAAAAGCCTTTGAAAGTTACTGAACGTAGGAGATTGGTTTGAGCTATAGAACGTGGTTTCTGTCTGAAATGTGAACTAGATCTTTCTCAAAGACCACACATTCCAGATCTGTTTGTCTATAAATTGAGTTTCATTGTATTGTATAACATGTCTGTCTTAATAAAAGTAAGTAAATTTCTTCTGGGGTGTAAGACCATATTTGTCTGAGCTGTTGTTTGCTTCTGCGAAGCCAAGGTAAATGTAAAGAAAAAATACTGTTATTTTCTCCAAATTATGTAGACAAGAGACATGATATGATGGTGGAGAAACTGTAAAAGTTACTAAATATTTTGCTCATCTGTTTCTTTGTTACTGAAGTTCTGTTGACAAATATTTGCCCTCATGCCCCCAAATATTTCCTCTAATTTTGACAAATATTTGTTAGTTTACAGTAATGTCTTCTATACATGGAGAAGTTTCACAGTGATGTTACTTCATTTTCTTAACTAAACAAAAACCTTTTGACAGAAATCAGCACTAAGAGATATCTTAAGTAATTTCAGTTAATCATGGAATCTTTGCTTCAAGTCTTCAGCATCACATCACCAATATTTGATTCTTTTGTGCTGAATTTTTGTTCTGTAATGTACTCTTCTTTTTCCTTCTGAGTTAAGAGATGGAAAACAGATGTGCAGCTGAAGCACAAGAAGGGGGGTTACAAGCATTGTGTTTTTTTTCCTGATCTCTGTAATCTTTTGCTGCATGATTCAGACAGTTTAAGACCAGGGAGGATCACTAAATCATTCAGTCTAACCTCCTGTAAACTAGACCATTATGTTTCACATAGCTACTTTGTTGATCTCAATAACTTCTATTTGGCTTCAGAAAGACACCCAGGAAGACAACAATAAATGCAGAATGCATTACTACTCTTGTCTGTTTTGTTGCACTGGTTAATCACCCTCGTCTAAACAAATATGCATTTTGTAGCTGAAAGCTTGCATGAGTATTTCAGTTCAGTCAACTAGCACACTATGCTACAGAACCTCCCATTTGGAATTTTTAGCTTGACTTTGTTGGCTTGACCCATTCATTGACTTTGACTGATGTTTTAGTTGAGGACTGTGATTTTTCTGTCCCAGGCCAACTTTTTTCAGTAGACCTCTGTCGTGGTTCCACTCGAGTGGGCAGCCGAGCTCCACCACAGCCGCTCTCTCATTCCCCCTCCTCAAAGAGGAATGGGGAGAAAATATGTGAAAAGGGCTCAAGGGTTGAGATAAGGACGAGAAAATCACACAATAATTATTGTAACGGGCAAAACAGACTCAGCATAAGAAGACAGTAAGATTTATTGCTCATTACTAACAAGCTAGAGAAGTGAGAAACAAAGGAAAGAAACCAAAAGCACCTTCCCCCCCATCCACCCTCTTCCACCTCCTCCCCTGAGCGGCGCAGGGGAATGGGGGAATAGGGATTATGGTCAGTCTACAGCACTTCTTCTCTGCCGCTCCTTCTCAGTCACTCTCGTCCCCTGTGCTGTGGGCTCCCACCCACGGGACACAGTCCTTTATGAACTGATCCGGCGTGGACTTCCCACAGGCAGCAGCTCTTCCAGAACTGCTCCAGATATGGGTCCGTACCACGGGGTCCATCCCTCAGGAGCAAACTGCTCCAACCTGGCTCCCCTACGGGCAGCAGCTCCTGCCAGGTCACCTGGTCCTGCGTGGGCTCCTCTCCACGGGCTACAGGTCCGCCCCGGAATCTGCTCCGGCAGGGGTCTTCCACAGGTGGCAGCCTCCGTCGGTGCAGGGCCACCTGCTCCACCGTGGTCTCCTCCACGGGCTGCAGTGTGGAACCCTGCTCCACCGTGGTACTCCATGGGCTGCAGGGGGACATCCTGCTTCACCATGGTCCTCACCACAATGTGCAGGGGACTTCTGCTCCGGCGCCTGGAGCACCTCTCCCCCTCCTTCTACACTGACCTTGGTGCCTGCAAGGCCGTTCCTCACTCCCTTCGCTCTCCCAGCTGCTGTGTGGTGCAGCATTTTTTTCCCTGTCTTAAATATGCTCTCACAGAGGCACAAAACAACATCGCTTATTGGCTCAGCTCTGGGAAACAATGGGGCCCTTACCAAACATGGGGCAGCTTCTAGATCGTTCTCACAGAAACCACCCCTATGTCTCCCTGCTACCAAAACCTTGCCACGTAAACCCTTTACAACCTCCACAGGTAGGTCTGGCAAGTGTCAGTCTTTGTTTTACAAATGTGTATTTTCTTGGTTTCTGTCTCTTCAGAGTGGATTTCCTCTCCTCCCCTTGCATTCGCTGTGTGCCAGCTACACACCAAGTAGTGCCTTACACCTCCTCTTCAGCTGTGCATAAATACTGCACTGGTCTGCCACTCTTGAACTTGGTCCTGTGGTGGCATACCAGCACTTTCAATTATAATATTAAAGACCTGGTATTTGAAACATACATTAGTAACTGGAACTTGAAAATAATTTCTCATCAAGAAACTATGTCCTGTTACTGATGGAAGTGATTAGAAACTCCTTTCAGTTAATGTCTTTTAAAGAGAGAATGCAACGGAAGGGTTTAGGATGACAGAAAGCCTGAATTAGTGTTATTTTAATGAAGGTTACAGTTCCTGAAAAGACAGACAAACGCTATTGTTTGGCAAGTTATGTCTGGGGTACTGGCTTTGGATTAGCAACCTTATTGTTTTTCCTTTTTCTTTCATTGCCTGCACCTCAGCCTGAAGCTACATCTGAGAACACCTTCCACCTTTTGAGGTATAACCAGTTCATTATGCTTTTGAACTTTATTCATGGATGCACAGACAAATCTAGCAAACCTCTTAAATCGGTATTTTCTTTCATTCCGAGTTAAACACATTGCTTTTTAAATTTCTTACTCCTGCTACTCATTGTAGAATAATGGCTTTCTGAAACACAATTTCCTTTAATTTTAGAAGAGAAACCTTTTTGAAGCACTTCGTATATATTTCTTGCTTCTGGTCACTGCTCTGTGTGTCCTTGTTCCAGTATGTCCCACATTTTGGTAGGAGGTTAAAATATCCATATGGGGTGGCCTGTTTTGGACATAGACTGTTTTTTTTTGTGTCCTGGCATACATGCTTCAGCTAGGTAAATGCATTAACAGTGACACTTCCATTAATAATTAGAATGTCCTATCCCATATTACTGTTACTGTAGTATAGAGTATTACAGTATAGAGATTAGTACTTCTGCTAACGATTAGGTGCTTTTAAGAGAAGGTGCTTTTAAGAAAAAGGCTAGCATACTATTTAATTGGTTTCAGAGAGCTTACGGACTAATGGAGCACAACTGTTTGCTTTCCTTCTAGAATTTATTTTGATGCTGGTCACTGCCCTGAACCGGGTTTTGAGACCGGAGTTTACTTGCTGCTGCTCACAGTTCTTGTTGAGTCTTGATTCAGCAAAACTCGAGTATTTGAAAACTCAGTGTATGACCTGAGCTTTGACTTGAGTGCGTACATTTTTTAGGAAGAAATTTTTTTGCTGAGGCAGTGGGTTCATAGAGTTTATAAACCCTACAAGTCAGAGGCTTTCTTCTCAGAAGCTATAAACTGTTCTGCATTCCAATTCAGCAATCATTTTTTATTCATGCTCTTAGTTGTCCAAATAATTGTCATGTCTTTTATATGTGGTGTCATAATGCAGTACGTAATGTAGTGTGCTTTGATACGATGGTCAAAATGTGCTCAAAATTTATTTGAGCATTCAAGATGATTGTTAGCAAAGCCCTTTGTTCATCTTTAAAAGTATGTATGTGGGAAGTGCTTCTGTTTTAAAAATACTTGTCCGAATTATGTTCTTAATGAGGAAGTCACCTTGGCAAGGTTCCAACTATGAAACTCAATGCAGAATTGGGCCACTTTGACACAGAAGCAGCTCATCAAGCTCCTTGAAGTGATTTAACTCACTTCGTGCAGATATTATGTGATACTGAAGCTGACAGGTTATTTAGTCTGGGCAAGACTAATCAAGGGGGGAAGGGGGTTGATTGTTTTGGGGGTTGTTTTTGCTACACAGTAGTCTTCATTAAAGGTCAGGGATTTCTTTTGACATAAGTCTCTGCTGCTCACAACAGATTTTATTTGAGATGGCAGCTTGAAAAAAGACTTAGTACGTCATCAAGCCTCTCAGTTTCTCACAGTCTTTTGAGGCCACCGTTGAGTTTCAGCATGGTTGTTATCAGTCACATCAGTGTTTTTCTATCTTGTCCTTTGGAGGCAGATACTAGCTCACCTTCGGTGCTCTGAGCACAGGTTTGCATTCCCTGACCACCCTCCAGATACAGTAAAAACTGAGCATGCTAACACTGTGATAAATTAATAGATCTTACTGGGTATAGTAGCATGGTTTTAACAGCCTGTTTTGATTGTTTTGTAGTTGAGTAGCTCAGCTATTAACTAGTGCCCATACAAGTTGTATTTGGGTCAAAGCACTGGTGCTCGTAAAAGACCACATTGTAATACCTCACGTGTAAGTTTCCTTGTGCTCTGCCTGTCAGCACCAAGGAAAAATTAAATCTGGATTAACTTTGCAGACAGGTCCACTGACTGCAAAGGTCAGTGCTGGTCTTTCCTGAAAATTAGTTCTTGTAGGAGAAGAGAAGTAGAAATTTCTCTTAATGACAAGTGAAATTAGGAGAGGAAATGGTACAGAGAAGACAGAGGAGGAGTAGGTCTGGGTGAAGAAAAGCCAAAAATACTGGTGAAGAAGATAAGAGTGGTGGAGAGATGTCCTCAGGCAGGGGTCACTTTCCCACTCAGGTAGATGACACATCTGGAAAGTTTGCATCTGGGAATGCTAATAGTCATATAAAAGCCTATACCTTTGTTAAGTATATGAATTTCAAGTGAGGCAGAGGGGAAAGCATCTTATTTCAGTTTACCTCAAAGTTCTAGCTGAGTAAAAGTATTTTGTGAATATTTCAGTCTCACAGGACTTCCACCTACCAAATAGCCACCAAATGGAGACTTTCTCTTTAATAACACATCTTCCTTTAACTGCAGCTGCTCCAGGGCCAGATATAGAATGATTACATTATAAATATCAGGTTTCCAGGGTAGACCATGGTAAGCTAAAATGTCAGTTTGCCTAGTGCAAACACTTGACATATGTTGAGCTGAATGAGGAGTAATGAGGTTGGAAACTGTCTATTTGCTCCTGGTCATCTCTCTTTACAAATTTTTTCTGGGTGCATAGTTGACAGGGAGTAGATGACTAGCACTATTTCATCTCCTCTCTTCAGAAAATATGCACTGACTTAATGTGCAGGGAGCTGAGCTGCTAATGCTCTGTGTGAACTTGTCTCATGGCTGGGCTGTCAGAATTATTCTACTGTTGCTTTAATGAACTAGATGTAAGGCCAATTACACCTTGTAAAAGTTGTAATGGTTAATTAAACTGTAGCTCTTCAGTAGTTCAGACCTGAAGGCTACAGAAACACCACGTGTATATCCAAAAGTGAAGTGAGACTGAAACACGGGGCTTCTTTCTCTTCGTAGATACTTTGCTTTAATATGTCCAGATGAGATAAATGGCTGCATAAATTCAAGAACATTTCCTTTTAAAGAGACAGGGAGCTTGCTTAATGATTCCCAACCTGCCCCTTTCATTCCTGTTTCTAATGCACCGTCACTTCCACCCTTCTCACATCAAAGAAGAGATGAAAATGGCACCCTGCAGAGCTCATGAACACTGCTCTGAAAGTGCTAGCAATGAGAGGTTGATTTTTAGTTTAATATGAAACCTACAAGCAGGGACTGCCTGATTTCTGCCCTCCCCTACCATCTTCTCTCTCTGGGGACACAGGTGGCTTTAGCAGTGCTGCAGACCTGCTTTTGCCTGGTTGGGGCTGGATGCCTGGAGTTTTTTGTTTGTTTGTTTGTTTTTGTGTGTGTGTGTGTTTGTGTTTTTGTTTTTTAATGTCTGAGCCGTGCAAATGCATATGTGTGGGAAGGGAAGACGTGCTAACACCTTATCCTTGGGACTTCTGCATTTCTCTCTGGTTGCAGTTTCCCCTCAGCCTGGCAGCCAGGTGTTACAGGAGCATGACGGTTGGCCAAAGGGCCTGAGAGCAGAAAACTTCCTCCTCCTTCTCAAGCTTGGCTTAGACCACTCTGTCAGGAAGGGAGGAGGGGTTGTATGGCCATGGCAGCCCAAAGGAGATAGAGGTGTGCAAAGAGAACACCTGAGGGTGAGAGGGAGCCCACTTGGCTTTAGGCACTTAAACTGGGACATGGTTTAGAGTGAGAGGTGACCACCTTCCATGGCTACCTTCTGGAGCTTCTGCCCTCCCTTCTGCAGAGCAGTGTCAGTGCTGTCTCTGCCTGCCAGCAAAGTCATCCTCTAGGTAGGACAAGTCCAGGCCGTAGTTTAGTGTCAGGTCAAATGACTTTGGTGGCACTGCAGGGGAGTTTTCATTTAGGTCCTAAACTCTGATAAGGTCATCCACTGTGTTTGTGTCTCTCTCAAAATCTCAGTATTATGACAGCAGCAAAAGAACAAGAGGGTAGGAAAGCAAGATGGGCTGTGTTGATGTAGGAATGAGTTCCTAGGTAAATCGAGTCACATATTCACACTGTCATTGCATTTACATAGGGAAAGCATTTCAGTAGGTAATTACAAATTAAGCATTTAAAAGGCATATCTTTTAGCGCCTCTGTTTTCAAAGAACAAATTAGAAGCTGAGGAGCAGAGAGACAGGTATTTAACTGTAAGTTGAAAGTTATTACAGGCATGATGGGTACAAAAAAAAAAACCCTCAAACCCCAGAATGAAAACAAACTTTTAATCTAGTAAGAGCTGGCTGTTTTCCAATCATAATCTTTCAATAACTGCTAGAGAGAGGAGAAAAATACAACCCCAGAACTACAAATCACAGATATTGCACATAATGACTACGTTCTACAGAAGTATGGCCAAGACTGGTGGCTCTTGTTTTTCATTAATAAAAATGCCATTTCTCTGCATCAGGAGATAAATTACAGTGTTTTCTATACAAGCTATCATTGGTAATATTTGGAATGTAAGTAACAGCTTTCTTCAAAAAAGGCAATAAAATTTACTAGGAAGAGACAGGTTTATTTTCCAAATGAGAAAAATATTTTTTAACTTTGAATTTTCTTTTTGCATATTGTACATTTAAGGAATTTGAAATGTTCTGTCAAAATAGATAAATAAAAGATGGTAACTAATGCTGTTTAGTACGCTATTACATATTTTGATAGTATTATCATTTCTTGGCTTTTTTTTCTTTCCAGCAGCGTTATTAATTTTCAATCCCTTCTGCTCTTTGTGGGCTATTGTCCAGTGACCTAAAAACTGAAATGTGTTACAGATTTTGGACCATCATTGTTTATGCACATTGGGAGGGCAGGCAGAAGAAGTTACTATTTGAGGAGTGGAGTAGTGTCATGTTTTCTTTTTGCTTGTGTGTATATAAGGTATATAAGGTATACATGTATACTGTATCTAAGGTACACATGTGCGTATATGTGAAGTGTATGTGGTGTAGCTTGTCTTCAGCAAATAATTAGATCTGGGCTTCTGTTTAGGACTGTTGAGTCTGCTGAGTTACAGCAGGAACTGATGAGAACTTGAGTTCTAATAATTTGGTTTTCTTTGTACCTTTCCCATCTTTCTAACCCAGAGTCATCCTCTGCTGGTGGAGAGGTAAGGTGTGCATTTCCCCCTGAACTTTTGCAGTTGATTGCATGAGAACATGTGTTGTTTTTGTTTGGTTGTAAGTACAAACACTTTTGTATATAAGTACAAAAGTACATATGGTCAGGTACCCATGATGCTGAGGAGTTTAAGCAGTTCAGGGGCCTATAGTCAGTCTGTGGCTGAAGAATAAAAGCCCAGTGGGAGAAGCTAGGGACTTGGCTCTGAACACAGGAAGCAACTGTCAGTCCTGTTTATTAAAGAAATAAAAGGAAAAGAAAAAAAGTCATATAGTCAGTCGCTGTCAGCCTGCATGTGGCCAAGAACATTGTGTTTGAACCTGTGTCATTGCTGCTTATCAGAGGTCTGCCTTCAGATGACCTGCAGACCATGGAGCCTGCTCAGCTGGGCTTTAAGCTGTGGTTATGACAGGACCAAAGTGGTGTAGCAGACTATACAACTTAACTTCAACTGTATAAGCATTGTTAGCATAATCAGAAAAACAACAACAAAAAAGTAAAATACCGAGCTTTAATTATGTAGATCCTGCATTAATCAGCAGGTGCCAGAATAGTTTTCTTAAAAGAATGCATAAATATATATATACAAAAAAAAGGTAACTTGTTTTTATATATGATTAGAGGAGGCCTTGTGCAATGAAGTATTGTTTACTTGTGTTCGAGTTGCCCTCTCCCTCCTTTAGCTTAAATATGCCAAAGAGGAGCATTCTACATACCTAATTTGTTTCCATTAATTTGCGATTATTTGCTTATTCATAATTTGTTGCTTTTTCCAGCTGTATCCAGATGCTTAAATATTAACTAAGAGATTTTCTCCAATTTCTCTTTTGTTGCCACATGAATATAATTTTGAATAATACATTTTTCATTTCCGTGTTTCAAAGATGCTTGGAAATAAACAGTTCTGAGCATTAGTAGCTGAGAACACAAACATCCAGCCGCCACTTGTTTAGATAGATGTTCTTTTATCTGAAACGCAACTGTTTGATTAGTCCTATTTAGAGAATGCTGGAGGCATGATGCTGCATGAACACCTTTCCGCTCTTTAATGAACACTTGTGCATCCTCTAGCAATACCAAATCAGTCTTATTGTCTAAGCTGTTAACGGGTAGTGCTGTTAAAGAACCGCGTGTGGTTTGTTGTGCTCAATTGGCCTTCAATTTGTCGAAGACAACCAGGCCCCCCGCTCCGCTAAGACCCTCAGTTATAGCACAACCTTAGCACCTTCAGCTGAAATGCCGTTTTGGAGTTGTTCGCCTGCATTGCAGAAAGGAGAAGGGCACAAGGACACTTACAAGACCGTTTGTCACGGAAGGAGTAGCAGCACATGAAATCAGTGGCAACTGTGCAGTAAAGGAGGGGTATGTTCAGTGATGAAAGGGGCCGTACTGCACTACAGATGGGCAGAAGGGGCTCCCAAGGCACGTATACAGGTTTGTTTTTTTGTGTTGATGTGGAATTTGTTTCTAAGGTCAATAAACCCAGATGTTATCACTAGTAGGCCATATGTACACAGAAGGCAAAGCCTTGCATTGATGCATCTGACCTGATACTGAAAGCAGTAAATGAGTTTACCTGTATAAAGATGAGAGGTGAATGGGCAATTAGGTGTGATAACCAAGTAATCCAGGTGTTTACCCTTTTAAGCAGTATGAGGGAAAAAGATTGCATTAAAATAAAATAGAAATTGGTCTGGTCTATAGAAGAGCTGTTTTGAAAGTAGGGAAAAAATTATTCCCCCCTAGCACTCTCTGTATTGAGGAAGTGAGATCATCAGAGGATTCAAAGAGAGTGACTAAAAGAAGCAATAAGATTTAGAATAATTAATTCACAGACACTGGGTAGAATATACACAATCAGCACAACCTCTTAGAAGTTAGACACATTTGTGCTACATTTTCTTTTCCGATATCAAAAATACCTGACTGAATGGTAGCATCTGACAGGTTCGTGTTTTCTGTTGTTTTCTATTACAGAAGGCATTGCAATAATTAATAAATTGACCGATACAGTTTTACTTTATAACAGATAAGTAATGGCAAGAAAAGACTATATGTGAATTAATGAATGCAGTATTTATGTTAGCCCTGCAGGGCAACACTAAGGAAACATGCAGATTAATGAACAGTTTAATATCCAGGAAGTGCAAAACAGACTGGCTCTATAGAAACCGTAGAACAAATGAGGATAAATATAACTTCAATTTCTTATTTGACTAATTCTACAATGCTTTGAGATTAACCTGTTACTGTGTGTTTTTATGATTAACCTGTTACATATTATGATTTACCTATCAGTTAGCACCTGTAAATCATTTCTCTCTGTATGCTTGCTCTAGGTTTATAGACAGAAAAGCAAACCGTTTCCTCATGCATATCCTGTGACTTGGCTCTCCTTGTAATTCTTCCTCTGTTCTCTGGTTCCGAAACTGTGCTGAATTTTGGCTGAGTTTCCATCCTGATCTTTTGTGCCTTTGTCATTCTCCTCTGTGACTCATGCAGCTCTTTGCTCGGATTTGTAGATTGTCTGAGATGTTTTATTATTCTTTGGATTAATTATTTTTAATAATGCTTTCAGGTACAACTGAGTGAAGTTTGATATTCAGCTTCAATGGACTATTAAAATATTTTAATAATATTTTGACTATTTAGGAGTAATTTAAACATTAGTTAATAGTAGATTCTTTCAATGAAACTTTTTTTTTTTTAATTGCAAAAATGAGTTTTTCATGTTCTGCATATTTCCTTTCCTCTGGATGTTTCTTTAGAAATTAGACAGTGTTGTATAGTTTCTTTTCATGTAACAGCTGTATCCAGGATACTTAGCAAGATATTATGTGCCATCCACAGCATTTTTGTTATGTACCAAGGTTTTGTTGTGAAGCTGGCATTGCCATTAGAGTAAGATCAGTGTGCTTTAGTCATCAGATGACTATTACAATTATTTCATCACTTTTTTTTTCTCAGCAGAGTAACTGCTTTCTCATTGATCTGGACATACAACTGATAGATGGATGTAGGGAAGGGCTGTAAGCAGCAGGCTCCAACTCCATTAGATTGATGTATCAGGCAGCTTCCAGCTGGGTGTGATAGGAAGATTACAGGGCTCCAACTGTATCCCTGTACAACTCAAAGTGAGCTCTCTAAAATCTACCCAAAAGATTCAGCATAGTCATATTCCTGAGAATTTCACGTTACAGCAGATACAGAAAATACTGGAAGTGAAACCTTAATTTGCAAAGACATTGAACTTCAGCACATCATCAGTATGTGTACTGCAATTGCACCTATTTGATGAGATTTTGAAACAAAAATAAATTGAATTACATGAAAAAACTTCCTCCTTCTGCTTGCCAGATGTGTAAGATCTTCCTTACTAATCGTAACAACCAGTGACATTAATAACAGCATTATCCCAGGAAGCATGCAGTGCCACAGAGGGGCAGCAGGTTCCAGGCTCATCCATATGGGCAGGGTGGCCAAATCCCCTGCATTGTAGCAGGGGGGAGGTTGAAGGTGCTAGGGTGGGGGTCAGGAGGGAAAGTGCTGCTGTCAGAGAGGTGAGTAGGATGGAGCAGGACCGCCAACCCCATATACCATTGCTTGGTCCATGGTACGATGGCACTTCTTGCACAGGATTTACCTGCTCTTTGAACCCGTTGGTGTACCCATCATACTCATGCCTCACTGGGAGCCCTTGCTCATACACTGGACACAGGCACTGGGGGTCTTAGTTTGCCACCCACAGCCTCTGACTGGCAGTGATCCCAGTCACAGAGGTTTTTCTTAAAACCCTACAATAGTGTAAATATGAATGGCATGTTGACCGAAGCGTGTAACGAGAACGTGATGGCAACTACAAAAATGTTATGCAAGTTTTCTGGCCTTTTTAGATGTCCTTTATGTTTTCATGTCCTTACTGTTTTCAGTGGCTACATTTAGTCTAAACTGCCTCTGCTTGTGTGATACATCTAAAAGAACACCAGTACGTAAATTGATATAACTTTCCTTGTATGCTTCCAGTCAAGTTTTAAAAATCATTTTTGTAGTGCAATTTAATGTTTGTAGAGGCAAAATTTTCTAATTAGATACTAGTCACTGAAGATTGATTGAAGAGAAACCAATGAAAATATCGACTAGTTTGTGTGTGTTAGAATGACTTAAAGATTTGGCTTTTCTTCCTGGACAACCTTGTATTTCATCCTGACTTTAGGACCTAGCCTCACTAATGACTTTGGCACAGTTTCATATAATTAATTTTATATGAAATCAACTGGTCCAGGGCTCAGAATGAACCCACATGTCCACATTGTTTGTACAAAAATAGCAGCCTTAGGATAATATTTTTTCTCATTTTTCGCTTCTACAGATTTTTGTTCTTTTGCACTTACCACTTGAGACTGTGCTATTTACTGAATGACTTACATACACAGATTCCTGGTTTATTTAAGGCTCTGAGAAAGAGAAGGCAGCATAATATGTACAAAAGAAATACTGGCATAGTGTGGTTAATCTGATTGAAAAGGTTTGCTTTTTTATGATTTAAAAAAAAAAAAAAAGGTTCTGGTAACTTAGTACTGCAGTAATTTAATGTCAAGAATTCTGTGAAATCTAGCAAATACTGAAAAGATTTACTAGAGTAGATTTGATCTTGGCAGGATCGCATGGGAGACTGCTCTGGAGGCCAGAGGGGCTTGGAACACAAGGACAGTCCTTTCCAGCACATAGGAGATCAAGCAGGAGGTCGACTTGGGTAGCAAGGAGCTCCAGGCAGAGCTCACACCAAAATGAAGTACAAGCAAGGGGAAAGCAGGCATGGGCTACAAGGCGGAGGTACAAAGGCTTTGGCAGAAACATGCATGGATAGAGAAAAGGTTACAGGAAACCCACAGCTTAGCTGGAGTTGAAACCAGGAATGAGGTGAGGAGAAGGAAAATGCAGGCCCACAACTCAAAGGAGCAGGAAACCTAGTGACTACAGTATTGCTTACCTCATTTTTTTCTGCATTGTCTTGGTTTCTCTTGATAAATTCTGCCCTCACCTCTTTTCTGCTTCTGAGCCAAGTGGAAGAGTCAGGGTGAGTGAAGTTACCTGCAGTAGAGGAGGTCAGTCATGGAGCTTTTAAGCTCATTGGAAGTGCCCAAGTCCAGGGGACCATCAAAGAGTTCTGTGGATGTTGACAGAAGTTGCTGCAAAGCTGCTGTCTGTCATTGTCAAAAGACTGGTGTTCAGAAGAGGTTCACCATGATCAGAAAGAGGCAAACATTGCATCCATCCTCAGGGAGTACAAGGAGGAAGGTATAAGGAGGTAAAGGAGCAAATCCTCCTGGAAACCACTGTCTGAACACACAGAGGTCAAGAAGGTGGTTGGGAATGGCCAGTATAAATTTTCCATGGGCGAGATATGCATGACCTTCTGAACTGCTTTCTCTGAAGCTTTCTCTGACTGGCTGTGTGGGTAAGGGGAGAGCAGCTGAGGTTGCCTACTTTGCTGTCAGCAAATCCTTTGACACTGTCATCCATTATACCCTTATAGAGAGACTGGTGAGATATGAGCTGGTTTAGTGGACTAAAAGATGGATGGAAAATTGCAGAGAGGACTCAGGAGATCCTACTGCTATCTATATATCTACCTGACATAGAAAGAAGGCTTAGAAAAGAAGAAGCCAGGCTCTTCAGAGGCATACAGCAAAAATAAGGGAAACATGAAGGAAAGAGACATGAGATGCAACACAGGAGATTGAGATAAGGAGTAAGGAAACTGGTTTTCTCTGTGGGAGCCATCAAACCGTAGAACAGGGACCCTGAGTGGCTGTGGAATCCCCTTGTTTGGCCCTGAGCAACCTGCTCTAGTTGATGCTGTTTTGAGCAGGTTGTCAACCAAATGACCTGCAGAGATCTCTTCCAACCTGAATCACTCTGTGATTCTCAGTAATTTAAAGGAGTACTGAACCTTTACTTTGCTCTTAATTTTGTGCAGTTTCTGAATATTTACAGTGGTGTAAAACAGTGTAGTATCATCTTAAGACTCGGTCCTAAAGCACTGGTGAAGATGCTTTCTTTGTTGTAAGGCATTAGCCAAGCCTTTTTTTATAGAAGGCCCTGTGTGTAGGTATTACATGATCTGCATATAAATCTGCCTGAGATGACAGTGTCATTCCTCCTCTGTAAACATGTGCAATTTCTCACTAGGTAACGAGGGCTGAGTGTGTGAAGGTAAAGGAAAAACTGAGAAAGGGAAGGTGAAGGCTGAGGGCTGCAGCAGAGGTATCACTACCTTTTCTTCTAGTGGCATTTACAGCAGAAGTACCAAATTTCAAAATTAAGGCAGTTTACTGAATTTTCTCTACTTTCTTTGTGAGATTTGAAACCCCAGACTTTTCTTTTGTTATACAAAATCTGAGCTAATTTAGCGTGCTTTGAATAAATATCTGGTAAGACTGTTGCACCAGGTTACGGTAATTGCAGAGAGAAAAAAAAAAAAGACGTAAATGCAGTAAAAGTGAACTAGCTTCCAATAAATGCACCTGATTTTCTTATTCCTGGAATACCGTTTCTATCCTTCCTGGAATATAGCAACCATTATTTCTGAGACTATAGCTAGAATGAAATAAATATTTTGCCACACAGCTATTTTGAGAATAAAGTTCATCTAAATATATATATATATAACAATTTTCATAAAATATCTAAATTTGATTTTCAGATATAAGGATTAGCTAGGAATTTGGGTGTTTGGGACAACTAGTGCAATAGATGGTTATTTACTTTTCTGTAAATGTGAAAAATTTACTGAGTGAAAAATGACTCCTAATGAGTTATTTTGTTAGTATACGTCTCTGAATCTGGTTGGAACTGAACATGTCTATAAAAGTGAACCCAGAAATGTAAAGGTTTATGACTCCTTTGTTTCGTTAGGCTTCACCCCAGTCTTCATTTGAGTACTTTATAAATGTTTTGAGAAAGACGTTATACTGTCTGGGGAGAAAGTAATAAAAAGAGTTACTAAAAGCAAAATGTTTAAAAGATAAGTTGATTTAGTGCAGATGCTTTGAAAGTGATATTTAAAATTAATGGACTAACAGTAAATATTTGAAAAGTATAGTTTGCAACAAAAAACAGCAGTAACCATAGTGAGCTCTCTAAGAAGAAATTTAATTACAGAGATTTATTTTTGCATGACTGACTGTCGGATATTCTTTTTATGGAATATTAAGTTTATATTCTGTGGGTACTCTATTTGTTTCACTGTAATTTCTGGCTAATTTCTAAACACAGGAGAATTAGTTTCAGTGGAACAGTAAGAATGAAGTATTAGTTCAAAGTTTTATTGAGTTATCATGGGAGACTTAATTTGGCTCACATTTCTGCCTAAGGCCCTGCTCTGGGCTTTATTTATCTTTTTAGTTAGTTCCACTAGGACTGAATAGTATATTGCCTTTTCCTGTTAGTAATTGCTGCAGCGCTGACATCCCACATCCTGAGACTGTGTCTTGAGAAGAGCAGCATCACTTTTAGGTTGAGTGGAATTTTTCAACATACATAGTTACTTATGTGCAGAAGTGTTCAAATTTGAAGCCCAAGCGTCTCCCACAGAAATAATTCCCTATCATCACTGTAAGTATTTAAGATATTTTAATTATGCCAAGATAAATTGACTGAAATAAAATAATCCACTTTCAATCATAAAATCAGGCTGGTCCACCAAGCACTAAGCTAGTGAGTTTGTTAGGTTGGAGATGTAGGTTTCTATTTGTACTTATGGTCCTAAAAAGTTCAGATTATAAATAAATACCCTCAGTGTGTCATTCAGTAATTCTGTACCACCTGGCAGAATCCCAGGTAAATTTATAGAGTGCTTTTAGACAAATACGAGAGTAAACTAAAGCTGTCATATTAATTCATGTTAGTGATGAGTAAACTAGTTCAGACTCGATAAGGATCTGTATTACATCCATTCTGAATCCTGGCCAATTTCTTATTTCTATAACTCAGGTCAAGTTCAAGTCTTGACATTTTATAACATTTTTTACTTCTGGCAGACCTGAAATTCCAAGTGACCAAGTACCACATTAGATTACTTTTGTAGTATGTTAGCCACGGAAATAATTTGTATTTTTAAAGGAGAGGTCTTTTTTTTTCAGCACTAAGAGCAAAAGCTTCAGGTACAACATAGCTAACAATCTGGATAACTGCACACATATGGTACTGCTTCTGTTTGGTCTGAGATCAGATCATTTTGTGCCTGTAAGACTATCTTATGTAAATGTCAAAAAAAGTGCATCTTTTCTATTTGGGGTATGCATGTGTGAGTAATTTAAAACTATTTCTGTGCAGAACAAATTCTACAAACAGGGGTAATCAGAGGTCATTGAGACAAATAGCTTGAGTGTTTTCCTGTACAAGGGTATACCTGAGAACCTTTCATAAACCTTCAAAATGCTGGCCTTGAGGAACTGTTATGATTGACTGTAATAAGCACGCTTAAAATAACAGACAATTTCCATACATTTTGAGCTGAAATAAGGCTTGAGAGGTTAATATTTGAGTTTATCATCTCATAATAAAGTAATTCGTTGCATAATAACACAAGAAGGGGACAAGGCATCTGTTCCCAGTAACCGAGTCAGTCAGAAGGCATGACTGGTACACTCCCCTTCTTCATTACTTTGCCCTCTGGCCAGGGGCTATACCAGTGCTGGCCCTTCACAACTGCTGGGCTGGTACAGCTGAGCAAGAGGATGGGATTATATAGGTGGAGTGGGACATGGGGAAGGAGTTTCCAGCTGTCACCTTGCTGTATGCTGCACCAGGGTTGTCCCATGCTGTGAAATAATGTTAAAAAAGGAAAAATGCCATGAGGAGCTTTTGTGTTTTCAGTGGTCGTCTTCTTCAGTTTCCGAAGTTCAGTCAAAGGCAGCTTTGGTTTTTATTTTTCCTTGCCCATTAAAGATTCAGATGTACTTTTAAACTGAATCGCCAACAACTGTTTTGCAGAACATGATGCAGGGCTGAATGAAGACTTATAGTCCCTAATGTCCAATATAGCCTTTGCCTTAACGGAGCCACTGCTGTCTGGTTTTCCAATTAGAGTGGCCCTGTCTCTTTTGACATCTCTGCAGGGGAAAACAGATTGATTCATCAGCAGCAGTTGATTTCTCAGCCTGTAAATCTAGCAAGTCTGAGGAAACTGCTTTATTAAAAACTAATGGCATATCATACCCATCCTTCATAGTGCAGTTATTTTATTATTAAGCTTCTCAACAGTTAAATGAAGGAACAGTTTCTTTCAGTTTTCATAGGGTAATGACCAAGAAACTCACTTTTGTCAGATGGAAATAACAACTTCATTTTCCATTTGCTATTCAGTAATAAATTGGTTTGGGGAGGAGAAACTACAACATGCCGATTATTCCAGTGCAAGTATATGGATTTGGAAGTCCTATACTTCACTGATCAGATGATGATGAAAAAGCACTATGGCAGCTCTTGATTTTTAAGGTTCTGTTTCTACTTACAAATGCTGTTAGGATGGCACAGCCTAAGCAGAAAGACAAATTCAAATCACACATTTTATGTAATAGTACTCATTTCTCTAAGGATCTGAAATGTCCCATTCATCAGTTCTGTTATCTCTTGGCTTGATGAGCACTTAAAGCTGAAACATGTAGCTAGCTTAATCTACTCAGAGATATAGCTCTTTTGGATACGTAAATCAGGACCTGCACTAAGGCAACAGCGTAATTTCTTACACTGGCTCAAAGCAGCACTGACAAGGCTAAGTTTTTTGTTGTCATCGTTGTTTTTTTTTGTGTGTGTGTGTTTTTTTTTTTTTCTTCTTCTTCCCTTCATATGTAGCCTGAAGGATGAAAAAAAAAAAAAAAAAAAAAAAGTATCCCAGAAGATCCTACCTGCTGAATTGGACATTATAATCAATTTTGTGTGCTTAGCAGGTGTTGCAAATGGATGAAAGAAGGATATTAATGGTAAGATAGTTGTAGAAATGAACAAATCACAAGTGCAATCAATCTCACTTGTGTCTTCGGGGGGGAGTGTACTGCAGGCTTTAGCATTAGCACGACAGCTTGACAACTCAAGGTTACTTCACTTTGAGAAGTAAACCTATGGGCAACAAGCAGTGACAAGATCATAGTACAGCAGGCTGATCCGAGAGGGTCTGCTTGGGGCAGGACCTGGCTGCTCAGGGCTGGGTCCTGGGAGCTTGTGGAGCCCTTGGCCTCACTGGGCAGTCTCAAAACACCTGGGGCATCAAAACACCTGATGTTGATCCTAAGGATAGGAAGAGTAGCATTGGGAATACTTGGAAAGAAAAGTGGAAAGATGCTCTTTTTTTTTTTTTTTTTTTTTTTTTTAAGAAAAAAAAGCTTAGTTAACTACTTTTCTCAAAGGCATATTACAGCTTTCCCTACAGTCCTTGTTTTGTTGTTGAGAATTATGCCTGTGTGAAGACGTATTTGTTTTCATCAAAGATGGTGAGACCAAACAGATGTAGGAGGAAGATTAAATAACAAAAAGCAAGCAAACAAAAACCTTGTCCTAAAGTACATTTTTACATATAAAACAGGAACTTCTTTGGGAGGGAAAAACTCCAGTTCTCTGCTACTTCTTGGAAATAATTATCAATGCTTTTTGTTCCTAAGTGTCATGGGGTTTAAGAACCAGTTAAATCTGACATAAATAAAATTTTGGGGGAAGGTGAGAGGAAGCTTGCACCTTCAAGAGCAAGAGGTGGGGCTCCTGAGGGCAGGAAAGCCAGGAGGGAAACAGGAAGGTCAGTCCATATTCTCAAGGTCCTGTTGCCTCTGGTCTCTGACCAGACTGCCAGGCATGAAGGTGATGTGGAGCCTAGTGTGATGATTTTGGTGGGATTGAGGTGTAAGCTGTCAATACTTAGCTGCACAGGCACACAGAGGGACAGCCCATGTGAAAATAAGTTTGTATGCCCAAGGAAGTCACTACTGGAAGGGTTTAGCACCTTCCTGAAACTGACTGGGTCCTGCTCTCACCTATTTCTGGTGATCGGGATTCAAGCTTACTAAACGTGAGCCCCTCCGTGTTAATCAAGAGAAGAGCTGAGTATGCTTCTTGTGACTATTTTGCACATGATATTTTACAGACAGGTAAAACCCTAGACTTACAGGTACAGTACTCTCACTTTGCATGTCTGTAGTTAACTTTTTAAAAAATCATCTCTGTATTTTATAAATTTGGGTCCAAGAAACAGTAGCAGCTTCCGCTTGTCATTCATAGAAAAGTAAGATGAAACCTGTGCTCCTATCTTGAACCTGGCAAAACTTTAAGACCAACATAAATATTAGCATAATTTTAAAGTTTTAAGAGGACCAAGACAACCATTTGCAAAGTGTTAGCTGCATCTGCAAGCAATTAATTAATTTAAATTGAGCAATGAACCACTTTTTGTAGCTGTACTCCCTGGTTTGTGACAAATTGATTAAGTCGGTCATATTAATGAGGTCAGCCTGTGGTGGGATATTTCTAATTCTAGAACTAGTGAAGTCTGAAGCTGTTGAATTAGGAGTCTACATCTTCTGCTTTGAGGTTATGAAAGCCTTATTGAAGCACCTGGTAATTTGAGAGGCTGTAAGAATTTAGTACACTTCAGCCTTTGTCAGCATGGCACTGTGGGTACCCGTGAAATAAGTGAATCTCAGTGACAGGACTTTGGTTTCTGGCAATACTCAGAACATTGAACTAGTTGCTGTTATTGGAAGAAGTTGTGGTGTTTCGAGGCAATTTTTATTTTATGAAACTTCTTTCTCTGAAGCTCCCAGTACTGTGTGCATGTGACTAAATCCAGACCACATTGCAGAGGGAAAGAGAAAAACAAGATCTTTACCTATAAGAAGGAGAGTTGTTCTAAAATAGTGCAAACTAATAGAATATGTTTTTTGTTTGTCTTAACATTTAAAGATCTTTTCTTCAGAGGAACACAGAATCTAAAGGAACTTGGTCAGTTTATACAGTTAGTACTTTTGATGTAATGCACTCAAGAGAGAAACAACAAAAAAGATGTGTTTGCCAGTGGCTAAGAAACAAGTGTTGTGTTCCTGTGCAACCTTCTGAATTTCCTTTTGTTTCTTTCACGTGACCCAAGTGAAATCAGGGAGTTACAGGTTATTCTGAGCTGCAGGAAAAGGAGATACTATTTTTAGTATTAATAAAATCTTTTTGATCCATACATTATTTACTGTCTGAGTAAAGGCAAAGTATACAGATAAGTCTTGTATGCTTGAGTGCCTGTTTTAATTCATGATTATTGATCTACCTATCTCCAAACTTCTCCTAAAAGTTAAGCTCTGTATAATTAAATGAGTCTGTTCTAAAGCCCACGTACAACTGGGGGCTTTTTATTTGCATTTTATGGCCAAGAGAACTTAATAACAAATGTACCAAACCCCGGAACTCTGTACTCATGGTTTTAGTCAAAACTAATGTTGAGATAGCCATTTGCGAGCCTTTGATTGAAGGCATGTGTACAATCTTGTAATTAAGATGGCCTAGAGTTTTAGGAATTTTGGGTGGGAAAAATGGAAGAAAAGATGCTTGAATAAAAACATGCGGCTGCATTCTATGTACACTGACATAATTTGTATGCATGTCATCATCAGACAATTCAATCTCACTTTTACTTTAAAAAACTTCTAAATAAGTTGACTATTAAAAGTAAATGAGTTTAATGGCTGCACCATTACTAGTTTGACCTGAAAGTGGGTGACTAACCCAGCAGCAAGCCCCCTCCCAGGCATGTGTACCTTGTTGTTGTCATTGTTGTTGTTTTTTAAAAAGATTGAAGTCCTAATTCTTGGCTTTGATCTCCTTTGTGTTATGAATAAAAGGTGGGAAATAATGTGAATATTGCTTTCACATCCATAGTCTCTGCCTTACTGGCTAAACTGAACCATTTTGCTTTAAAACCCTGTTTCTGAAGCTGCTGTACCAGGGGAAGCTTTACAAAGCAGGGACGATGGAGCTGACATTTGAAGAACTGGGCCTTTGTGTCACAAGGTAGGCCAGTAGATGTCAATCTAAATCCTACGGAGAAAAGCAAACTAACGAGTCGGAGAAATGCACTGGTGCTGTGTTTGCCCTCCAGACCTGAAACATTTGTTAGGTTCAGGGAGAGAACAACTTCAAGAAGCTCAACTTAGAATTTCATTTCAGCTGTTTTCAAAGGTGGTGATATTTTAAGAGAAGGTACTACTTTGCGGTTGTAGAAAACGTGAGGCAAGCAGTGTGGTGCCTGTAAGCAGCTCAACCCTCCTTCCCCCTCCCACACCAATAAACCCCAAGGAAGAACTGCATGAAAAGAGCTGAATGGCGGTGAACTGCTTTCTGCAGCCAGGCCAACCTTGGCCTGCCTGTGGCCCTGCCTCCTGTCCTCCTCCATGGCAGGGAGACTGGTGAGGAGGGGGTTGGGGCTGCAGACCTCAGAGCCCAGGTGTGCTCCCTGTCTCCTGAGTCACTGTCCAGCCTCTGTACCCTCCTGTGGCCTGCCCCAGGTTGTCAATGGGAAGCAATGGCCACGTGTCATCCTCAATTAAGTTTTGGGATTGTCTCAAAATCAGCTATCCACCCTCTACAGGCAGGGTTAAACATGGGGCGAATGGTGCAAAAACAAAATGTGCATAGTGTCATTGGATACCTCTGTATCCACTGTATGAGACAGAAAAAAAATAATAATAAAATAAAATAATAAAATAAATAAATAAATGGATTTGAAACTCACCATTTTAGGCAGAGTATTTTAAAAATATTTTTAATATTTTTAAATAGTTTTAATATTTTCAGGCACCCTGCAAGCTAGACTGTTAGCTGCTGAATCATCCGTGGCTTTTACTTGTGGGATGGAATAAACACAGGATGGTTCTGAAGGGGTGTTGTGTTTCTTTGTTTTTATTTAGAAAAAAATATATAAATGTAGATACAGTTTCTAATCTGGCAGCCTTCTGTATTGCTAAATCTCAGAGTGCACAAAGCTGGGCATGCATACTTGAGGATGACCGCGATGACCCTATTTGGTTTCTAAACCATCCCCCCACTGGGACACCTGGAGAGGAGCAGGCTGTTGGCAGGACTGAGCTGCAGCTCACTCCAGCTTGCCCATCTTGGCGTTCCAAGCTGGTGGCAGGGGTTGAAGCTGGGGCTGAGTGGCTTTTGCTAGAACTGGAGAAGACAGCAGTTAGCAGGCTTTCGGCAGATCCTGTGGGATTCTAGGTTGGCTTTGCTTCCACAAAAGAAAAGAATGATGTAAAATTAAGGCCAGCAATTGTGCATATACCAAAGTGCCAGCTTATTTTATGAGTGTTATCATGGCACACATGGGAATCTTTTGTATAACATTTAAATGTAATGGGAAGTTCTGTCTAAATATCAGCATGCCTAAAACGCATGCCATATTACTACTTTTGTAGGAGTGGTTAGAAGTAATCAACAATTGTTTAAGTAGAAATAGCTTACTAAGTAGAAAATGTAAATTTCTATGATTTACAGAGGCATTGAAACCTCCTGGCATTTCTGGATGTTTTTGAATATGCTTTGAATGTGGACTTGTGCATTGCTGACAAATTTTGCTGGATCATTACGATATCCAACAGGAGTTTTCAAAGAATGTTTTAAAGAAAAGGCTATGTTTGTAGTAAACCCCCTAGTGATGTGTGAACTTTCCTTAATCAAAGTGTAGCACAAGTGATGGCAGAGGAGAAGCAACACAGGAAGAGAAGTTCCAAGGTGCTGTAATGAGGTTGGCAGGGCTTTGACAATCCCCGTGTTTTCAGAGAGATGTTGGAAATGCTAGCAACCAGAACTGCCTGGAGATAAGATAGAAATCTTTTTTCTTTCTTTTTTCTTTTTTTTCTTTTTATCTTTTTTTTTTTTTTTTTAAAGATGATGTGAAAGTGTAAGTATTTTGAGTGAATGTATAAGATCAGCTACTGTTACTGAAAACAGTAATCTCACTCTATACATATGACTTCGGCTCTGTTGTTCTGTGTTTTTGACTATATTTCTTTTGGAGTTTTTTGATTTTGAAGACCTAGTTTTGAGTGTACCTCCTTCTCAGGTGACTGGTAGAAAATGTTTATGATCCACTTCAAAACTTAAAGACTTCAGCCTCCTTATATATCTGAAATAAATGATATATTGTAAAACATGATCACAGATCTTTTAGAATGAGATGACAGGATGACAGTATGTCACTCACAGTTCATATGACTGCAATAGAGAATGTAATGAGCCATAATGCTATTATTTTTCACGTTAGAATTTTAATATTGTGTTTTCTGCAGCTCTTAAAATATCATACATTAAACATGTTTCTGAAGCCATGGTGAGTTATGTATTCATAGTGTCATTAGAGGAAAACAGTCTGACAACCACATGGAATGATGAAAATCCATCCTACAGCCCTTTTCTGTTCTTTCATTGAAGTTGTTAAAAGGAAACATAGCGGCCTGGAAAGACCTCGCATTTAAAAGGTATTGTGGTCATACCTCAGAGGTAATAGCTTGATTCCTTGTGCTGCTGGCTGGGTTACAGATGTATTCTGTAGTGTCTGGACTTTAGTGCACAGGAAGATAGGTGGCTCTATTCGGCCACTGCCCCTGCCTTAAGGGAAAATGACAACAGGGAGATGCTTGTTTTTTGTGTGTGACATTGAGTTCTTTGTGGGAGCCTGGGTAGAAAAGGGGAATAAAGTTTGCATTCTGGGAGAGATTAAAAATAGAAGTTTAGGAACCAGTCTTTTCTGGGGGAAGGGAGAGTATTTTTGAGCCTGTAATGATCTCAAGTGCATATCTTTATAACAGATACCTCGAAGCTGTCATGCTAGAGAGCAGAGTGAAAATAGTGTCAACAAAAAAATAAAATGAGAAATTACTCTTCCATCAACCCATCCCCTGAAGTCATAGATGATGTAGATTGTGTCTTATCTTAGTACTATATACTAGGGAGGTAAATGGCAATAACAATAGGAGACAGCATATCTGATGCAATTGAGAAACACAGTTAAAAAAACTACCGTATCGCCCTTATTTGTATTAAGCTTCTAAAAGAAGCTGAATGGCAGGGTGACCTTTCAGTTGGTTAATCCCAAACTGGAGATTACTTTGTGTGAAAGAAAAGCAGCAGACTCAAAATATGAAAAATTTGCCAGTTGGTCAGTATGCAGTGGCTTTCTAGGACCTGGTCTTAATGGCACCAGAAGAAGAAAAGTAGAAAGAAAGAAATAACAGAAAAGAAACTTCTGGAAGGTTGTGCTCTCCGGTTGTCTCCAGAGCCAGGTGCAGCCCCGATGGTGAAGGAGGGTGGCTGGGCTGCTTGGTGGGCTTTTGTCCAGTGAGATACTGAGCTTTAGAGGAGAAAGAGCCCCCATTTCACAGCTGCCGCACGTCTGCACAGCATCTCCTTGGGGTCCCCGCTCAAGCATCTGGGGCTGGGGCACCCAGCCCTGGGGAAGGAGTGGGGGCTGAACCCAGCGCCTTCAAACTGATATCGTTGCACCTGCTTATTAATGCAGTGCCATGGATGAATGGGTTGTTCCATGTGTCTGTTAAGAGGATTTTCCTGTTTTACAGTGTTGAAATCCTGCATAATTTCTGTCTTATTTGCACAGAGGCATAATCAGACTTTTTTACTCAACTACATCCCCAAAGACAGCTCTCTGTTGGTGTTCTCTTAAAATAAACCAGTTCTTTAATGAAACCTCCTGTAATGAACTGCACTGTCACTGTAATTTTGTTTATGAAAAAATATGAAAGACATCAGGGGAACTACAGTATATGTATAATTTTATTATATGAGGGCCTTCTGCCAACATTTGAAACCACAGTTCATCTCTTTGAGAAGATGGAATATGTTCATGTGCAATGGAATTACAGTTCAGTTTATGTTTCTTAGAAACTTAGTACTTAAATTTATTTTATGACAGCTCAGATCTCCTTAAATGTAAATTGAAATAGATGTGCAAGGCTGAGATAATGGAAGATGCGTTCTTTAAGAAATGTTATTTTGGTTTTGAGTTTTTTTATTGTCTTTTGGCTATTGTGATTGTATTAACTCTAAGTGCTTGTTGTACTTCACAGAGTGAGTGTTAACTTGATTCTAATTAAGGAATGTATAGATTAGCAGAATTATATTGTGATCTTATATAGTTTATAGTTGCATTCTGCTGTATATATAGAACAATGAAGTTGAGTAGGGCATATACCAAGCTACTGTGGGACGAAGAGTAAAGCAAAACAAAAGTGAGGGATAAAAATTAAAAGAACAGTTTTACTGAGGAAAAGCCATATATAGCCTACAGCCTCATTCTGCTGCCATCTCTGATGTAAAACTTGTTTCATTTCTTCATATTTATTGTCAGTAATGATTAGGGGATTAAACTCTGATTTTAGCGTTAACTCAAGTTTCAGTGGGTCATAGGTGAAAATATGTCTTACAGTCATTTTAGCCAAACATCCAGGATTAGATCTGTGTAAATAATTAAATTCCTGGCAGTGTCACACAATTAAAAAAAGGGTGGGTGGGTTGGGGGAGAAAAATATAGTCAAGCTTTCTAGATTTTTTTTTTTTTCATGAAAAAATCAAGAATTGGCATCCTTTGAAAAGCTCCTTATGAAAAAGCATTCCAGTGATATAATTAATCTAGCTCAGAAGTGTCATTTGGAAATTAAATATGAAGATGCTTTATTTAGAAAACATCAAAACAATCTCAGGGAAAAATAAAAGCAGCTCCTGTGTTTGGGGACATGAATTGCACAATTCAATGAATTCAGCGCACATTGACAAACTAGATTAGTATGCAATTTTTTTAGCGTTGTTTTCTGTTGTCTTTTAAGTTGCCTGCATGTCCCAGGCTCCCCGTGACCAAGCAGTTTCGATCCAGCAGTCACTAATCGTACCTGTGCAGGAAGCAGAAGGCGCTTTGTTTTTAATTCCTTTTTTCTTTAGGATGGCGTATGCTCAAGCTGGACCATGTCTGCTGAGGGCTCTGATTTGAGTCTGTTAAAATCACTGAAAGTCTTTCCATCAATTTCGGTGGGCTTGAGCAAGTACTTTAAGGAAAGATTAATGCTGCTGCTTCTGCTCATCCTCTCCTGGCCTTTGAGAACAGGGAGAAAAATTGAGATAGGTTTTGGGGAAGGAGCTGGGTGAATAGAGCTCTTTGTTTTTGTCAGTGGTTGGGAGGTTGTAAGAATAGGGAAAAAAAAAAATCAGTGATTTCTGGTATTTTATTCCATAGTTTTAGTGTTGTACACTTGAGGGAATAGCTCTGGACCCAAGTGATAACCTTAGCTCTCCCTGGCACTGCCATGCAATTCTGTGTAACCTGCCTGTAACCCAGATGGGACCCCTCCTCCCAGCATTATGATGTGCCTGCATTGAGGGTGAGAAAATAAAATTGCAAGATCAAGGGCAAAAAGATAGATAAAATGTTTTCAGAAAAACAGCATGACCCATCAGCAGCAAAAGGAGAGAAGACTCAAGGCACAGGTCCTCCCAGACAGCCTGGGGAGGAGGCCAGCTGGGGCTAGCTGGGGCTGGTGTTGGGCAATACTCTGAACACGGAGGCCAAAGCATTTGGCATAGGGTTAGAGCTGGTGTAACCACAAGGTGAACTTGTGCCGGACCCTGTAATTCCTGGCAGTGACCCCACTAACATCCCTAAAGCACAGCAGGATGAAACCCTTCTAAAGCGTGCCGTTACACAAACGGTGACTGAGAAGTCAGTGGAACTACTCGCTGGAGTACTGATTACTCGCATGAATAAACGGTTACTAAATCAAGGCCATAATTGTCATGCAAATGGTTTACAATATGGACAATGTTTCCCTCCTGTTTTTTGGACACGGTATTTTTAGTAGTTTTGGGCAGAATCTTCATTTTAGGAGCCAGCACTGAGGCTCACTGAGTTGGATAAGCATTGCCTGTTTATATTTGAGGGCACCTCTGCTCATTCCCCCTGTGTGCAGCCATGCTCTGTGGTTTCCATACACATATAGCATTTGCATCAGTGGGTTTATTTATCATTGTCGATAGTATAACATTTTTTATATGGGAAAACAAAACAAAACAAAAATTAAGAACCATTAACGGTGCCAAGTGGAGAATGAACCAGAAGATTGCGTGATGCCTTGTTCTGGCTGATTAGTATTTAACAAGAACTGAATTTGTACAGTTAAATGAGATTCAGAACATATTTTATTGTTCACATAATCATATGTCAGAGGAAATTTGTTAACTTTTCCACTGTTAAGACATTTAATGTGTGCAGAACTGATAACTTTTTATCATAGAAAGTTATAGAGGAGTATGAGTGGTGTTTCAAAATGTGGTACCAAAAATATATTTCTGTACATGTAGCTACTTGGCATGACACTAGAACAAGCAACTGAAAATTGTTAATAAGGAAGCTACTGATATTAAAGCTAAAAATCACTAAACATGATTCTTTAGTAATAAAAACACTGAGGAGAATTGAATTAAAAAGAGATACAAGCACAATAAACTGGCACATTGTACGGTTAGTTTATTAATTTTGATCTCTGTAGCATATGGTAGTTTCATGCAGCTAGGAGCTATGGCCACCTGTTAATACTCCAGAGTACAAAAGAAGAAAGGATGTGGTCTTTCACTGATGAAAAACACAGTGAGTTCCATATATTGATTAAAAAACATTTTCTTCTTTTAATACCTAGAGTGCATTTTTTCCAAGTATAGCTAACTTTCTAAAATGAAAACAAAGCTGCAGATTTTATGGTGGTTTATCTAGAGGAAATCTGAGTTGTTCTTCCCATGTTCCTATCGAGGCTTTAGAGAATCTAGATTCAACAATTAGTTAGCAGCAATACTTTTTTATCGAAGGAAAAGGCTTTTTTTTTTTTTTCCCCTCCTGCATTTTAATAAAAATCATTTCTTGGTTGTTTGTAATAGGCCTTCTAATATAAAATGCTAACATAGTGGTGTGTATAACCATATTGTTACTTTATGTGAAATGGCCTGCAGGTTCCAGAAACCCTTCTGATGCTCATCTGAGGACAAGCACGGAGTCACCTATCCCTGGCCAGCAGGCAGGTGCCCAGTGCAGCCACAAGGGCTGGCACCACGGGGCTGTGGGAAGGAAGGGATGCTGCTCTGTCACAGGGACCAAAGCCCCAAAGCCCTGGATGCAGCTCCCTCATGGCCTCCCAGAAGGAGGTGGACCCAGTTTGCAGCTGGTGGAGTGTATATGGTGCAGTAATGGTATCGTAAAGCCATGGCTGCCATGTGTTGCTCCATTAGGAGGAATTTGCTACTCTCTTCATTTCTTCTCTTCTTGCTTCTTGGACCCTCCAGAGTCATCTAGTGTTTGTTCATCAGTCATTGTTCACTTTGAAAAGAAGCATTTCTTGGAAAATTCACATGCATGGAACCAGTTGATGTCTCGTGGTGTGTTGTCGCAATGTTGAAAGACCTGCAGCCTGGAAGGTTTGCTTTTTAGACCTCTATCCCAAACTCAGGAGCACAAGGAGATAGGGCAGTGCAGTAGGATGAAGCAACGATAGGGTGGAAGGGAGGGAGTGGGGCTGTTCTTGCTGATGAGCAGTAAGAGAGGTGATGAAGAAGGCAGCGCTGAGCACCTCACTTGGCGGAGGTGGCCCAGTGGTGCAGGGACCTTGGCTGATCTCTGGGCACCACGACGACATACTGGTAACAGGTGGCACTTACGAAGTTTGCTGCCTGTTTTGAGTTAATTAAACATTTGCAGCTGGAGCTCTTTCAACCCAGAGCTTTGAGATGTTTATTTGTGGGGACCACAGGACTGGCACTCCAACTAGGCTCCAGTGTGAATCAGAAGTGTTCTCCTATAATCATTATACTTTTAAAGCAGACTCGATAGCTTTATCTTTTATGGTGGCAGATGTGAAACATACTTTAATTTTGTGTGCTGAATTATTCAGATCACTGTGGACATATCTGTATATTATTCATTTACAGTTGACACTCTCCTTTCTCTCTTTTGTCCTTTTCAATTTTATTTTTTTAAAATTAAACTTTATTGTGTTGTCCTGTGATTATTTCCTGAACAAGGGATGTTTAGGGCACATTACTTTTCATTTCTATTCAGCTTCTACCAAAAAAGGGAACAATTAATATTCCTGGCAGTTCAGTCTCTTGTCCACTGTAAATTAAGTCACAGTCATCAGCTCATTTTGCACAGGCAACTGAACAGCCATCCTGCATTACTCTATTAGCAGAAACAGTATTTGCATGATACATTTGAGTGTGAATAGTTAGGAATTGTGCAATAAAGTTGATTGACTGATTGTGAAATAATTTGACATTTCTTAAAGAGATCTGAACTCTGACCAGCACTAATGGTGGAAGCTGAAATCCTACTGAAACAATGGGATGTTTTCGTAGGTGTCGGTGTTAAAGCTTCAACTAAGCATTGAATTTTTGGGTGGACTGATCATAACAGCTGATTGAAGTGATGGTAACATCTTGATGGCAAGAGAGACAACAGGTGTCTTAAAGACAGGTACAACCACAGCAGAGCCAAGCAGGATAGGCTCCTGGTCATTTGCTTATTCCTTCAAACAGAAGAGTTTGTCCCCTTGACTGAGCCTATCACAACAGCAGCAGCTTTTCCTTCCTCTGTCCCATGCTGTACCTGGTGGGGAGAAAGGTGTGGCTTCCATTTAAAAGCAAGCAGGCATTTATACTTCCAACTTTTCATTATATTATATTGTACATGCTGTGCCTACAGACCTGTTTTTTAAAAGAGAATATGCCTGAGTGTGTTTGTGCTTCTGTACAAAATATTTCAATTTCCAGCTAGAGGAAATCTATTCTAAGACCTGTTACGGTGTTTCAATTAGTTAGTTCAGAGACAGAAAAAAATATTGGGCCCACTCCTCCAGCCTGTCAAGGTCTCTTTTGATGGCATCTCTTCCTTCTGTTGTGTCGACTACACCACTCATCTGGGTGTCATCTGCAAACTTGCTGAGGGTGCACTCAATCCCTCTGTCCTTGATAAAAATATTAAATAGCACCAGACCCAAGATGGACCCCTGAGGGACACAACTTGTCACTGGCCTCCACCTGGATGTAGAGCCACTGGATGGCCACAGCCAGAGTTGCAGTCAATCAATTCTGTATCCATTGAATGGTCCACTCTTCAAATCCATCTCTCTCCAATTTAGAGATGTGGGATGTCATGTGGGACCATGTCAAAGGCCTTACTGAAATTTAGGTAGATGACATTGGTTGGCCTTCCCTTGCTGACTGATGCAGTCACTCCATTGTAGAAAGCCACCAGACTGGTCAGGCACAATTTGCCCTTGGTGAAGCCATGCTGACTGTCTCAGACCACCTCCTTGTCCTACGTGTGCCTTAACATTGCTTCCAGGAGGATACATTCCATGATCTCCCCAGGCACAGAGGTAAGGCTCACCAGTCTGTAGTTGCCCAGGTCTTCCTTTCTATCTTTTTTCAAAATGGGAGTGATGTTTCCCTTTTTCCAGTCACCAGGGACTTTGGCTGACTGCCATGACTTTTCAGATATGGTGGAGATCACCTGTGTTTCATTTGCCTTTACAAACACTTGCATGTGTTGCTTCTGCCTCAATTATATTTCTTTTCCAAAAATGCCAAGCAGCTAAGTTGGCCAGTGACAATCAATTTATTCAACATTTATTCAGCATTTAGAGTATAAGGTAGGGAAATTGTCATAAAACCCAGTGCTGCAGATAATTGCCTGGGCACTCTGATTCTGAGCCTTACACCTTGAACCACATGATCTACTCATATATTCAAAATGTATAAACCTATTTATAACATTTGTGCTCCTGGTAAATGAGCTGCAGACTAAATACTATTTTAATAATACAGTGAATGAAATGTGAATAATTATAAGAAAAAATTGGGCTAATCATGGAAGGTTCATGAATGAAAATTGTCAACTTATTCACTGCAAGTTGTTTGCCTTGCTCTGACGTTAATTAAGTTCAACGCTTTGGGTAAGTAGTTCTGGGTTGCTTCATTACAGGGCGAAGTGCAGCTCTGACCCATCTGGGATGCCTGAGCAGCAGCACGTGGGGGAGCTTCAGCATCTGACAGTGCAGGCTCCAGTGTGCTTCCTCTGCTCAGAATAAATCTCTGTCTGATTACTGTAATTAGCCACAGGTACTTCATAACAAACGCAAATAACCTTCCAATTATGTGATTGGAAGAAGAGAGAGGATTTCTACAATGCATGACCCTCAGTGGTTCTGAAAAAAATCTCACTTTTTTATTTCCCAGTTTATATTCAGTTAGAAGATGAGGTCTGTCCTCATTTTTGTATAATTACGCTGCCACCGCGGTTCTTTACCCGCCTGTGCTGCATGTTGCTCTCAGGCCGAGATGGTTCATTTTACAGCGAGTAGCTCATTGTTATTATTTGCCACCTGTGCATATGACACAGGCACATATGCACAAGTGCATATGACAACAGGCATTACACCAGTTGTACAGGGTTGTACAGCAAAAGCTAAACCAAGCAGGCACCAGCTGGTTTAGTGGTCAAGCCCAGTGGTCACAGGGGGCTTGTGTCCGGGGAGCCCCCAGCCTCTCTGGGCAGCCCCCAGGGGAGGCTCCTCCTGACATCCAGCTTCCTGCCTCCCCTGTGCAGTGTTTGGTCCCCTCCAGGCTTGACAAAGCCTCCTGAGCCTTTTTGGGAGAGACAAGCTTGGAGAGAACAGAGTGGGAGCAGCTGCTGCAGTGAGCCTGGTGGGCAGCTGGCATGGACACCGTCACCTTCCCTATAGTAAATAATGCCATGATTAGATCTCCCTGTTCTGTGGAAAGTGTTTCTGACAGCATAACTGAGCGTAGTGACTTTTATTATCACTCTCTCAACCTCTGGGCATGTTTTTAATTATTTTTTTTCTTGTTGTCTTTTTGCATGCTTTTAAAGTTCCATTAACGTGGACTGCCTTCAGTCTGTCTGTGTGTTAATCAACCAGTATTACAGGTGTGTGTATGAATGTCTCTATGGGAGGAAGTGGCAGAGGCTGGGGGTGTTCTCCCTTTTTCCCCTACCTCTCCATCCTATCAAAGAGATGGTCTACATCTGATAGAAGACTTGATGGCCTTTGACACATTATATGTGTTAATTGTCCCCTGAAACTCCTATTTATTTATTTATTTATTTACTTATTTATTCATTTTATTTCTATGTTTGACTCAAGTTATTTCTGTATTATATAATGAAAACTCTGAATTTTTGTTCTCTCTGGAGCTTGGGGAATTTTTTAAGCTGTTAATACTGAAAAATACCTTGCTCAATTAGAGGCACTTCTGCTAAAATAAAAAATGGCCAAAAAATATTTCTTAAAGAGTTCTGGAATGTCTCATGCTATCTGTCTCAAGGATGTGTTCTGCATTTGCACAAACTGACTGCTGTTTGTACATAAGACATTTTATTTTTGGTAATGCTTTAGTTATTGAAGAAAACATTTTTAACAGATGCTTTTAAGACACCAGGAATAAAATTAAAGCTTACAGCTCTTTTGTCAGAAGTTTGTTGTGAAACAGAAATTCTTAGGATAGACTTTTTGCAGAATGGATCAGGCAAGCGAAACCAGGCTTAATGCTTGACAACCTCGGCCTCTCTTGAACTTGAAACTTAGGATATTTTTGGTGGAGCTTATAAATCTGTACCTTACGATGGCAGGCTATTTATTTTTAAATACCAGACATGAGACTGAAGGAGAAAGCAGCTGGAAGATATAGAAAGAGAGATAATCTATAAGGGCATATCTGCAAATGGAGAAAGGCAAACAAAAATCTAATGTGTCTTTTACAGTGCTCAAATAGTTTAACCCTCATCTGAGCCCCAAAAGTGCCCCTGCATAAGATCACAGCAGTTTCTAAGTTAAGGCAGAAGAGCTTGCTCACACTAGGGTGTCCATGAGGAGTCAGCCCAAAGTTATTAATGTACAGTAAATTCAAATTCTGCCTTAGTCTGCACAAAATCTCCCGTGTGGACAAACAACCGCCACCAAAATAGGAACATTTGATTGTCTTGAAGATAACTACACAGCCATAGTCTCAGACTGCTCTGTGAATATTCTGATGACTTATATGCATAGGAAAACAGTATTGAAGGGATTTAATTTTGAGATAGCTGATGGCAACAGTTTAGCAGAAGAGCATACATAGCAATTAATATCTTTCAGGCAACAGTGTATTGTTTATAACATGTCCTGTGATCAGATCATGGTTAGTAATCTGGAAGTAATTCCATGGAAGGGTACATCAGTGAAATTTGCTGAACTGTATTAGGCTCTGAGGCCTAATATTTTAAGAATGATGCAAGGGACAAGCAAAATATTCCTGTAGATTCCATCACGCCTTCTCAATGTTCTCTTCAGTAGCAAGAGATTACCCATTGTGCAATAATTGATAAAGTTGATTATGTCAAGAGAGATTTCCTGAGCAAGGATCAGGCACAGACAATTCAAAGATTGATAGATTAGCAGTTTCCCTAGAAAAGAAATTAAGAACTGCCACCACAAAGAGCACGTATAACGGTTCATGAGTTGTATCATCCATCACTGAATTGTGACTGGGCTGATGTCTGTGCATTAAGAATCTCCAAGCTGTTTTATGCAGTTTGTCAACCAGGAAGGAGAATATGTTTATCCCATAGTGAATAAGCACTGGAAAATTTTTCAGAGATGTAGCTGTGTGGAAGAGTTCAGTGTTCTTGAGCTTTCCCCTGTTTATACATTTAAACTAAGGTACCTAGTAGCCCATGCCAGTACCAGGTATAGCAATCACCCTGCTTCCATCATACTTTATATGGCAACAAGTCCTGAATGTTTACCATTTCCCCCTGTATTCCATGTCTATCTGTACTAAAATATCTGTTCTGAAATAATACTATAGTTGCATATGTGTGTATATAGGTATATATTTGAATGTGTATATGTATACATACACCCTAATCTGTATGTATTCTTTGCTGTTCAATTTCTTTCTTTTTTTTTTTTTTTTTTTAATCACCATATAGGGATGGTTATTTCAAATGGATTGTTATTTCCTTCTGTTTCTAATGAAGACCTTAAGAGAAGGGGAAGGCACACAGTTTTAAATAAAATAAAACATCACATAATTTCAGTTCCTCTGGTGATGGATGTTGGAAATGCAATTAACCTCTTATTCTCCTATGTCATATATTGAATTCCATAGAGATGTGTATGTATGTGATACATGTTATGGGTCTCCAGACAACTCTGTTCCTTTGTATATGTGCAGGTAGGAAGAAAGGAAAAGAGTTTAACAAACATTATGTCAATAAACAAGTCATTTTGATACAATGACTGCATAAGTAGGAAATTTTTGAAGTAATATCACTGAAAGCAACTAATATAACTTGAGAGTTGGGTAACAAAGGTTATCACCCTTTTTTAATCCATGAAGTCTCTGAAATGAAGAACATTTTTGATTCCTTGCAAGATTTTGGAAATGTAAATTAAGGACTTCTTTCTCACGTCTCTATTTTTAGTATCTGTCCTGTCTCCTGAATGTAAAGATATGAACTCAATATTCAAAATCAATTACAGCTTTGTCAACACTGCATCATGTAGTTATGACTACATTGCTGTTTTACAGACTTCTGTTTTACAGAATTATATGTTTGGTTCTTTAAAAACTATGGAAAAGGTGAGCTAATATTGTAACATTTTTTAATAAACAATTCTTTTTTCTTTCTCACACTGTCACTTACTAGTATGTTCAGTTGCTTAATGTGAAACAGCAAAATCTCTCATACTAGGAGAAAAAATCTAGAAAGTGGAAAACCCACAGAACCCTTCTATTGATGGTTACAAAAATGACATACTGTTTCCCTCTCAACTGAAATGAAATACTGCCTCCACACTGAGACTTTGAATACCGATCTTGAGCTGTGAGCATTTTCCCAGCTATATTTAAACCCCGGAAAGCAGGATATATGGTAAAAAGGTTGAAAGCTCTTTAATATTTTGTCACGCAAACATTGCTGTACTAAAACACACAGCACTATTAAATTCAGAGGTGGCTGAAACTACAAAAGATGAAAATAATACCAGTGATTTAACCTGTGTTGTACTATTCCCTTCAAAGCTCATCAGCGGCATGAAAAACACTGGGACAGAGGTAAGAAAGAAATCACTGAGTCCGTCGTGGTGAAAAGAGCAGTAAGACGCTGTCTGCAGCGTGCTACTTGGTGCTTGAAGTGGGACACTGTTACGTGACACAGCCAAGCCCTTTTTCCACTAAGAATGGTCAAGCTCCTGTGGGGTGTCTGAGATGACTGGCTGCTGGCACAGTGCTCCTGCAGGCTGGGGTGTAAGCTGAGCTCTCAGGATAGCTTGCCAGCAGCCAGATGACATGAACTTCTGGCATCCACAGCTTGCAGTAGCAGAGTCCCATAATTTAGTAGCACATCATGTGAAGAGGTACTTCTTTTTTCTAGTTTTGAACCAGACACCTGCTGATTTTCTTCCACTTCTCTTTTCTTTCCTATCCAGCTCTTGTGCTATAAAAGACACTGAAAATTTGTTCTCTGTTCATCTTCACTAAAGACTCATCATTTTAATACACCTTAGTTATGTTCAGGTGCAGTCCTTCTTTTTCCATGTACTTTAAGTTTATACAAAATGTCCTGCTTGGTCAGACCAGTGGTGCATTTAGCTCAAGATTATTTTTTCTAGCAAATAACAAATGAAATGTTAGTCAGGTAACACTCACAAGTCTGTCTATTTTCTAAGGTCCATTTCCTTATCTTTCCCCAGTGTCTACAGTTATTGTGTTAAAATGTTAGAGGTTACAAAACCCTGTGCCTTTTAGTATCTGTTTATAGACCTCTTGTTCATTAATTTATCTAACCCTATTTTAAATCAGCTGATAAATATTTGCCTTCATAATCTCCTTGGGTGACAGGATACAGATGTTGGTAACCCAGTGGCTGAAGAACCACTTTCTTGATGTGTTTTAAACCAATCTAGGATATGTTGTGTTGAAAGATTTAGTAATTAACTTCCTTACTCACCCCCTTCATCCTTTTGAAGCTTCAGTTGTATTTCTTCTGAGCCATCTCCTCTCCAAACTGAAGAGTCCTAGCTCTTTGAGTTTCCAGTCTTCCGACAGCGGCTCCAACCCCACAATTATTTCCAGTTACTCTCCTCTAACTCCACTGCATTCTTCTGGAGACTTGCAGACCACTTCTTCACACAGCCCTTCATGTATCAATACACCACAAGTTTCTGTAGCAGCCACATGACCTCCTCTGATTTGCTCCCAGCACACATGGAGATGACCACCATCTGGGTTGGCACTTCTTGTACGCTCCACACATGGAGCTGTTGGCTTTTGCAGAACTGTCAGTAATGACACTAGGACCTCTTCCTGGACTTGTACCTGGCTATCTAGGGCTCAGCCTCTTGCTGGCATTGTTGAGATAATTGGTCCCTGGATGCATCATATCTTTGCTTTGCTGTGTACCTGCCCTGGGCAATCTCTTATTCCTTGTCAGGTTTAGAGGACCCAATTTCCATGCTCATGCACACTCCCCTCACATTACCTTGAAGACTCCTCTTAAGTCATTCTTTGTAGGAAAGCCATTTCTCTCTAGCCTTCAATCATTTCTGTTGTCCTTACTTTTTCTGCTATATCATTTTAGTGATGGGGGAAGTAGAACAGACCATAGTATTCAAAGTATGAACATCTGAAGACTTTAAATAATGCCATAATGATATTTTGTATGGTGCTCTCTATTTTAGTCATAGTAATGGCCAGCATTTGATTTGCTTTTTGACAGCTTCTAAGATGGAGTTGATATTTTCATAGACCTTTTATAACTCACGATCTCTTTCCTGAGTGGCAATAACTAGTTCAGAGCCCATGCTGAGTACAGTACGTAAAGTTGAGATTTCTTTTTCTCCTCATATTCTCAATATTGGATTTCATCTGTCTTTTTTATCACCTATTTGACACTCTGAGACTCTGCTGCATCTCTGTGCAGCCAACTTTCATTTTTATTTCCCTGAATACCTTAGGACCACGAGGAAACTTGAAAGTTGTCTCCATTTTTTTAGATATGTGTAATGATCTAAATGTATTTTATATGTTAACCAGTTCTGGAAATGATTGCTGTGAAACTTGGCTAGTGATATACATGTTTGAGAAAGCTAAAAGCTTTGGTCATTTTTTTCCCCTCTTTTGTCTTTTAATGATTCTTTTATTATTATTATTATTATTATTATTATATAAGAGAAAGTGGATCTCTTATCATGATGTCTTTGTTTCTTTAAGGTCTTTAATGAGAAACATTTTCAATAATGTTTTAAAGTGTATAAACAAAGTTTCTCTTCACTGTATGCCTAGTGACTCCTTCAAAGGAACCTATCAGATATGTAAAGAATGGTTTCCCTCTGTAAAATTAATTTCCCTGGTACTTCCTATCTATGTCTATTAAATCTATTCTGTGCTATAATTTCTGGAATTATAAACTAGTATTGTGATTGGACATACTGTTTTTTAATTCTAGTAGAGTTATTTGAAAAATAGTTCTTGCACTTGGTACTTTTCATCCATCCGATGGTAAAACAGTTTATCACAGAGGCTGTAGTACTTACTGGGGGTTTTGATGTATTTTGTCCTTGAAATATGTATCATAAAACCATTTCATGTTTATCTGTATATTTTTGATTCATATATACTATTGGTAGCCCTGATTTGACTTTATATTTATGTTCCAGTCAAGAATGACCTTATGAGAAGATCAGCATAGCTGTATTTATAAAACTGGAAAGAAAAAAAGGCACCAGAATGATTGCAAAGTGACAGAATTCCTAAATCTGAAATATTTTTTTCTGTTTCTAAAAACAAAAACAAAACAAAACAAACAACTCATTGCTTCTGCTGAATTTGTAGGGACGAAATCTGGTGCTTAAATGCAGTCCATGTGAAATGTTTGACAGTGGCTAGAACCACCAGCTTGGGCTGGTAGTCTATGGGAGGTCTACGGTCTATGGAGGACCTGTACCTTTCAAGAGAAGCAAGTATAGGACAGGTAAATTACAGTGAAGTACCAAAGCTTGTATTAGATGAATAAATTCAACAATCTGCACCTCTCCAAAAATGTTTGCAGAGCTTGAAACCAATACTTAGTTTTTCTAATCCTTGTGATGCTGTTGTCTTCTATATGGGAGAAGTTGTTCTCTCATCTTTACATGGATTGATTCATTTTAGAATTTTTTAAATTTAGCCTAATCTCTGAAATATTAATATTCCAACTAGTTTTACTTATGTAACATGGATTATCCATGATTTACTGCATAAAAATAGTCTGAGTTGCATTTTGCTCATATGAAAGCTCTCAGACCATATATAAGAGGATCTATAACAAAACCTGTCAATTATTTCTGTTTCCATATTAATAATAAAGCCGACCCAGTTCTGGTCTTTTGAAACTTACATGAAATGTTTTTTAGAGAAACCACTTATTTCCCCTCTGCATACAGTCCCTTTGGACTTTTGTAAGCTCTCAGGTCTAGTCACATGAGCAATTGCATCAGCAACTAACATGTTCAAAAAAAAAAAAAAAATCTGCAATTCTGCAGCTTAAAGTGCACTAATGAAATTAGATGTTTTAAAACAATTAAGATTTGAAATCGTTCCTTACCCAATGGACTTTTAAGGTTTAAAAACTCCTTAATTTGATCTACATGTCATTTTAATAATTAGGTGCCATTTGATGGTTGTTGTTTATCATTAAGGGTTGAAAAATATATACTGTTTAATAAATTCTTCCAGTGTCTTTTTTTTTTCTTCTTAAGGCACATCTCTGAGTTCAGTGGATTTTACATCTTACCTCATTAGTATCAGAAGTAAATCTTCACTGGAATATAATTATTATGATTAAAATCATCTGGCAGTGTGATGGTGCACTGTACGTTATTTTCACTTTTAACTTTCAGTCTGTTTCCTTTCTTATGTCACATTTCAGATTAACAATTTCAGTTGGCGTAGGTTCACTGCAATTAGACAAACTAGTACGTAGCTGGCTGTACTGATTTTCAAGTCTTGTAAAAACTACTGACCTTCAAAGGGTATGTATGTGTGTCTCCATAAAAACTTGTGTTATGTATTTAAATATTAATGTATTTATGCAGTAATAATGACTATTGCAGTTTCATTTGGAAGATAACTTGGAGTTCTGAACCCATCATTTCGATCTGCTTTCCTATACTCTGACTATTAGCCGTGAAACTATTTTGAAAACAGAAAAATGCATAAGCTATTCTGTACTTATCTCTGAAATGAGCTACCTCTTAAATTGTTTTTTAATGTAAGTTTGCTATTCTGTTGTTTCACTGAATAAGATGGGTAACTTGCCTAGTAAAAAAAATAATGTATTTGCAAAGAAAGTAATTTTTTCTTCTCTCTCTGTACTAAATGGGAGGAAATTTTTCAGACTTTGTACTTAAAGGTCAGGCACAACCTAAACTCCTTTAAAAAAACAACTGTTATTTAGCCAAAACACTTTAGCTCATCACTGTAATTGATCAGGAATTGAGCATCACATATTCTTGGTGATAAGAAGATATAGTACCTCACTTATAATGGAACAAATAATAGATATGCCAGTCTTTTGAAAGGACATATGATTATCTTCTGTTTTCACACTGGAAATCAAGTGCAACTCATAGCAGTAGACAGAAAGCTGAGATGGAGAAAGGCCTTTAAATGCAGAGAAATTTTTTTTTCAGTTTTTTGAATTATTTTTTTACGATATGCTAGAATTCCTAGATAAACTTTGCATTAACAAAATACACTATCTAGTGTTACTTTTCTAATGACATAAAAATATTCTGAACAGCCTACATAGTAAATATGTGATCTAATTAATATTATAATATCATATATTGAATTTGCCCAAGACCAGATTAATTTCTTTTGGGACTAATAGGTAGAGATACATGTTTTATAGGTATGTTTTTAACTTCAGCAGTGTACAGGAGAGAAATACACCAATAGGAATAATTTTAGAAAGGAATTCCCTGAGGTAACCAGGTTCTGTCTTAGGACAGTAATCTTGAGACTTTTTAAACAAACAAACAAACAAACAAACACACACACACACACAAAAAAAACAAAAACAAAAACAAAAACAAACACACACACACAAAAAAAAACAAAAACAAACAAACAAACCACAAAAACAAACAACCAAAAAAAAAACAAAACAAAACAAAACAACAAACAAACAAACAAAAAACACTTTTATATTAGGAAGCCTGTTCTAGTGTTTGACCACCCTTGTGGTAAAGAAATTTTTCCTATTGTCCAGTCTGAACCTACCTTGGAGCTGCTTTGTGGAATTCCCACACATCCTTTCATCAGTCACTGGGGAGCAGAGACCAGCACCTCCCACTCCATTTCACCTCCTCAGGAGATTTCAAAGAGCAGTGTGGTTGTCTTTTGGCCTCCTCTTCTGCAGACTGAACAACCCAACTGTCCTCAGCCTCTTCTCTGCCTCTAACCCTGTTACCAGCACTATAGCCCTCCTCTGGACACTTTCAAGTATCTTAACATCCTTTTTACATTGTAGAGCCCAGAAATGCACACAATATTCAGATGAGACTACAGCAATGCTAAATATAATGGAAGAATCAACATGTTAAAAATTATTTTTATTACAAGTATCATGTTTTTTATCATAGAGTCAATTGCTTCTTATTAGTGGGAAGGTTTTCCTAGTGATACTGTTAGTAACAATTTATAGACAGTTATTTGTAAGGCTGACATCCTGACTTTGCACCTTCCTGATTGCATTGGCCAGTTTGGCAAGGCATTTTGTGTATCCAGCACATCTTTTGTTTTAACTAAACTTTTCTTTGGTTTTATTTTATGTGGGTTTATTTTTACATTCTCTTAACACATTTTTGTATGTAGTGTCCTATTTTTTAATCATAGTTCACTTGCAGCAGCATCATTTTGCAATCATCTTGACATTTGTAATGTCAACTCTGCAGACTTGCATTAACCTCATTTTGCCATCATCTTGATGTACTAACCTGTATATAGACCTGTGCAAAAATAATTTAACATTCATCTGAGTTTGTGCAGTAATGTCTCATTAGACTTGAACTAACGGAATTTTGTCATCATAATTTGCTGTCATAATAACACAGCCTTCACAGATTTAATGTGACAGTCTTTTGCCACTGCAACTAAGGCTTTGAGCAGTTGTCATCCAGGGGGACTTAAGGTGAAATCCATGTAATTAAAACACACACTCTTAATAGTCCTATATTTTAAGCCATTTTTCACATATCTTAAACAATAATTAATCATGCTAAAGTTTAGCACTTGTTTAGCTTGTTTTCTTCATTTTCTACATGGGAAAGAAAAAAACATAGTTGAATGATGAGTGACTGGCAGAGCTGCTAATGGAATTTAGGTCTGCAGATTGTCTCTGTACTCTTGTATCCATTGGACTTCTCTCCTTTATCTGCACAATTAATTTTGTTTGAGATGAATACAAATTTGAAATGTATGTGACAGGCTGTGTTAACTAGTCTGTAACTCTCGTTTTGGAGTGCTACAGAATACTGAGGTGAGAGAGATTAGATTTCTTCTACTGCAGGGGTTGAGATAGGCCAAATGTACTTTGTTACACTTGAAAGAATTTGTTGAACTTTTTCATATAAAATTCCACTAAAGGGGACAACATCCCTGTACATATGTTTTCATGTATGTAAGCGATCTGGTACTCTCACCATTTATCTTAATACCAAATGTAAATTGGCTTTACCCAAATAATGTCCCTCTCCACAGCACATGTGAAAAAAATTACCCTGGAGTGTTGCTATTTTGCATGCTGAAAGGAAGCAGTTATATATCCCGTTGCCTTGCCTTTCCAGACTAAACACATGTCAATCCTTCAGTCTTTTCTCTGCAAAGAAACCTTGACTATTTGGTGTCTGTAATGCTAAGTGCTCTCCTATTTGTCTGTGGCTTTCATAGTGTCATATCAAAATTGTCCATGACTGAACCACTGACTGGAGCAGAGTAAAACTAGGGAAGTACACGATGGGTGAGAGGAGTACTTCTTAAGCAGCTGGAGGCCGAGTTGTGTTTCCCTACAGAAGTCTGTGTTTATGTTAGCAGCAAACACATTTGCTATGCAAAATGACCTTGAGTTGTTCTTGGCATAGCTGATACAGCTTGCCTGCCGACTTAGGTGAATTCTCTGTCTCCTATGCTATGATTGCTGACTCTGGTTCACAATTAACTCTCAGTTCCTTATTGATATTCTTTGCAATCAGCTTGGCATTTGTCCTCTCCTCCTTATGTATTGTATTTGCTTTTGTTCTTTAAATACCCGCTTCTTTTCTGAACTAAATTTGATTTTGTTTGCAGTTGTTTGTTTTTAGCCAGAGGAACTTCTTTGCTTCTTAATGGCAGGTAGGCACCTAGACAATGTTTTCAACATCTTCCAATTATTGTCCATGTTTTTCTGCTTCAATTTTCTCCTTATTGATTAAGGTTTGTAATGTGAAGTTGGCTCCTTTTAAAAGATGTATAGAAATGGACATATATATTTTACCAGCACCTGTGTGCACATGGTGCCCTGGTAATGTTCATCCCTGCAAGTGTGCACACAAAATTGGTTAGTATTTCACTATTTACATGCAATGTGAGTAAGAAAGTTATTTGTATTTAGGCAATCACTGCTTGTGGAGTCTGGGATCAGTTCCACTGTAGATACTGATGCTGTATACAGACTTCCCTTGCGGGAGTTGCAACAGCTTTCATGATTGGGTACATTTTACCTGAATTTTGGAGCTACTTTGCAAACATAACTTTATGGAAAGTTTTTTTCTGCCAAGATAGGGGCCCAGGTGCGACATGCTGTCTCACTTCTGGTCCTTGTGCCCAGATTTTCTTCTTGGGTTTTGAGAAGACGGAGAGAAGAGGGGTAGTCTTACCTTGGTTTCTCATATTTGGAAGACACAACCATGGGTGGGTCAACAAAAGAGAAAGGTGAGAGCCAGGCCCTTTCCCCCAGAGGGCACTTTGGAGCAGGAGTCTCTCTGGAGGATCCTCTTTGTAGATTATGTGGGATGCTTATAGTGGTTGAACTGAGTTACATGCCTAACACGCGTAGAGAAAGGGATATTAGTTAATAAGATGTTCTCCCTTCTGGTCATTTGAGCCTCTCTGGAGGATGAAGAACAGATAGGTATAACTAGGTATAACTGAGTAATTTTAATTCTTCTTCATTACTTCAACTCCTACCATCTATCAGTAATTTAAATCTCCTTCTTCTCCTCTTTATACTCTTAATATTAGTGTGTGGTTTTTTGTTTGTTTGTTTGTTTGTTTGTTTGTTTTTAATTTGCTATCTTTTCTTATGGTTTCCTTTTGATGATTCAGTGCATCTCCTGAGCACTCTGGTCCAAGAGGCTCCCGTTTAGACTGATTTCACTTCTGCTGCAGTGAAAGTTTATGAAAGTTGGATGATTTACAGGATTTGAGAATGAAGATCTACCCAATACAAGCTGTTACGTGTATAGGAAATGGAGGCAGCAAATCCTGCCCTGCTAAATCTGCTTGGGACCTTGCCCCGAAGAGAGTTTCCTTAAAAACAGACCAACAACAACAACAAAACAATGCTACTCCATCTTTAGTTGAAGCTTTCCAAAACATGTAGTGATGTTACTTTTCTTAAAACTGGTAAGAAGGGTTTCCAGCTAGATGGTCTCCAAAAAGAGGATGACCCTATTCCAAATCAGCTGCAGCATGAAGGAGATTGATTGCTCGGGAAGAGCATAAAAACTGTTATGAAATAATATGCTGGTCCATATGTTACAGAGCGGTTTCAAACAGAAGTATTTCATGATATAGAAATGTGTAGAGTGGAAACTGGATGGTCTATGACAGCCACTTGCATGTGAAAAGGCTTTGCCTTATACTGCATTATCTTGACTGCTAATTTTCAGGCTATAAAGTGGTTAATATCTGCTACACTGGAAGACAAAACTTACTGCTTTCTTTAGAATTAAAAGCAAGTGCTTTTTTGTTTGTTTGTTTTTGCCTTTCTCTTTCTGGTTGGTCTGCAAATCAAATAAACATACGGAGAGAAAAAAGAAAAAAAAAATCCTTGCAACCTGTACTAGTAATTTCTACATTTTGAAGTAAAAATAGAATGAAAAATGAAAGTAAGAATTCTGCTTCAGTTACTCATGTTGGAAAGACTTTCTTTTTCTTTTTTTCTTGCTGATTTCACAGGAAAATCAGAAGCTTTGTGTTTACTTCTGTTGTGATAAAGCTGTTGATTTTTTCCCCTCTGTTGCTGACATGCAAGTGATTTTTCTTATTACAGGAAGTGAATAATAAAAAGACTCAGAGCCAATATACCACCAGGGCAAAACCACATGCTGTGCATTAGTGCTTAAAAGATTCCCATCCCACTTTTCTCTTTGCATCAGTCCCAGTCCCTACAGCTAAGCACTTCTTCCCACGCAGATAGATGTGATAGATTTGCAAATACTGGCAAGAGCATAGAGAGATCGTATTATGAGCCTAATGGTTGAACTGAGTGACAGACTTGGACTGCTTTATTTTTCATTTTTTTTTAGGTCAGATTTGGCACAAAGTTAAAAACAGGGTGGAATAAAGTTTGAAATGTTTTCTGAAATTATAATCAAAATATTATGTCTTAGGTTTATTCTCTAAGCACTCTGCCTGATGTTGAGTTGTGTTGGCAAACAACATTTGCCATTGGGATGTTTGAGAAGTCATAAGAGGTTTGTAAATCAGTTTCACACGGCATGTTACCTATTTGTTATTTTCTTGTTTGATTTGCTAACAGGAAAAGAGATGCTGTTAGGTGGTATAAATGGCAATATGGTGTGCTTTTGTATTTATTTGTATCATAGCAAATTACAGTGAGATGGAAGATTAGTTACTCTGTGGAGGTTGTTAACATGAAGTTCTTATTTGATTTATTTATGTCTAATTGGGGACCTGTCCTCCCATGTAAATTACTCTGGCTACTGTTTTATTTCTCAAGTCAAGACCATAATTTTCCACTTGTGTCTTTTCTTA